>NC_091392.1:111927560-112239227 GCF_032191515.1 Phaenicophaeus curvirostris
TTCCTTCTTTCTTTCTTCTTTTCTTTCTTTCTTTCTTCTTTCTTTCCTTCTTTCTTTCCTTCTTTCTTTCTTTCTTTCTTTCTTTCTTTCTTTCTTTCTTTCTTTCTTTCTTTCTTTCTTTCTCTTTCTTTCTTTCTTTCTTCTTTCTTTCTTTCTTTCTTTCTTTCCCTCTTTCCCTCTTTCCCTCTTTCCCTCTTTCCCTCTTTCTCTCTTTCCCTCTTTCTCTCTTTCTTTCTCTCTTTCTCTCTTTCTTTCTTTCTTTCTTTCTCTCTATCTTTCTTTCTTTCTCTCTTTCTTTCTTTCTTTCTTTCTTTCCCGGCATTTTTCCATGTCAGCAGTCTATGAGGAATGGAGACTGCGTCATCTTGGTACTTTTATTCTTCCATCTCCCAATACTAGTGGAAGAACAATGAGTTACAAGTTATAAAGAAAACACCAAGGGAAATAATTCCACAATTGGTTAGGTTTTTTTCCTTGTTTTGGATAAAAACACTAGTCAATGAATGAATATACTTTGAAGATTTTCCTGTCTTTGCATAATATTTACATCCTATACCTTCAAAAGCCGCTGTTGGGATGATTGTCTCCATGTGTTTGGAACTATGCAGACAAAGCATGTTCAGCAAGTCCTCGCCCGTTATACTGGAGATGAAATGTGAATAATTTCCCCTCAGATAGCCACAGACATTCCAAGTTTGGCCAAATGTAGGATACCTGCAGAATTATAACCACCACTGCACTGATATTCCAGAGGGCCCTTGCTGATTGACTGCAACAGGAGCTGAGCATTTGTTTAGGAGCATTGCTGAATCAGCCCAAATGAATCATATGGGTAGTCATAACTCTTGGGATGGGGTTATAGCTCCCTAATTCAATTTTGCCAGCTTGTTTTTTATTTAATGAAAAACAGACATCTGAATCTTTGCACTTTGTTTCCTCTGTTATATGGCCTGTTCCTGAAGCATTGGGAGACCGTGTTTGTCTCATGAAAATTAAAATCCTGCTATAAAGTCATAGTCTTGCTTTCTATTAATAGTGTTGTGCAGCTTTCTCAATTTTGTATAAAAATAATAAAAAGCTTAATTGACCCATGAACTAATAGGCTATTTTAAAACGGATGGATACACAGGAAAGGTAACTGTAAAATTTAGCAATAGGGAAAGCTTTTTATAGATTGTTAAAATATGTTATCCAGGGTTTTTAAAAATCATAATTGCAAGACTTTAAAAACAGGAAGTTTCTGTTCATCCCTCAAGAGTTCGATTTGCCCTTGAGACCCGGAGCATGCTGGATTAGCTTCAATGAATTCCATAAATCATATTAAAGCTGCTTTTAAAAGATGAAACAAAAATACCTGTTATAGGGAATTCTATAAATCCAGACTCTCCATTTCTGGATAATGAGCTCTTTTTTTTTTTTTAGAAGTCCCCTAATTATTCTCCCTTGAGGAGCTGGGGCTGCCCAATAGCATCCTGTCACTTTTTTTCTATAATAAGTTTGGGAAGAGCAGGTCAGAATATTGGCCCTCCCATGCTAATTTGCCATCCTTGGAATTAAAGCTCAGTAAGAGGTTTTATTTAACAGAGGAAGAATAAAATAATCTGACCCGCCACATTATTATTTCTCAGTAGCCCAGCCAAAACTCATCTCTCCAATAAAATTCTGGCTGGATAAGCTCTAGTTTTAGGTTTAAAAGGAACTGGAATAATTCCCCTAATCTCTTTGCTCTGATGACAACACGTTCTGAACTTTTTCACAAGGAAACACCTAATCAAATATATTGGACGTGTTTCAAAGAACACAATGTTTTCTGTCCTTTGAGATGGAAGATTTATTTTATCTTGGTCAATATTTGCCTCTGGAGTCAATGACCCTTCTTTTTCACCTCAGCCTAAGTGAGTAGCCAGTTATGAATTCAGGACGTTTCTTGACTTGTGTCCTGCAAAACAGCCAGACTTTTCAAGACTTTAACTGTGACATCCACCACCACCACACTGACCCTAAGAAGGAGTATTTTTGAACCAGTGACCAAATGTGCTGCTAGGGCAGGAGCAGATTCATTCCATCCAACAGCAAGCCACAGCTGGGGCAATGATTTCAGCAGTGCCATAGCCTTAATTCCTGAAAGAGCAACTCTTTTCTCCCCCAACCACCTTGGACTCCATTAGCTCTGATCACTCAGATCAACCATCAATTAGTCGTTTTTTCTTTTATTAACTAAAAAATAATAATTCATCTGAATCGGGGATAATGGCAGTCTCAGGATCTTAGGCTGGTTTAAACCAATAGTGAACCCATACTTTGGGACTTGGAATCCACTTACTTGTTCTTTAAAGAAATCACTTAGTCTTGATAAAGTGTGCTGCATTTTAACTATTTTATGTTGATTAAAGTATTGCAACTGAACAGGGGAAGGTTCACATTCTCTTCTACTGGACCAATGTGCTGTGAGGATCAAAGGCCCTTTTAACAAGTTTTCCTTGGTATTTCTCCAAGCAGAAAATGTTGTCAATGCTAGCATTCCCTCCCAAAAAGCATCATCATGAAGATCATGGGTTGTGTTACTCTTTCACCTAAAAGCAGGATTTGGCTATACGCTAAGCAGTAATGACTCCATCTTTCGTACCACACTGCTTGCCACACTGTGATTTTGTAAAAGGAACCATATCCCCTCCGAAGACCTGAGACTTTGAAAAACATCAGTGTTCAGAAATAACTTTTAAATATATGCACAGTACTATTCACCATCACACTTACTAGATATTTTTTTTTTTCCCCCAGCCTCTCCCCCAGCCCTGGCCATACACTATTACAGTAAACTTCTAGGAGGCTTTTAATGCTTTTAATGAATTAGCACTCAGATTCCTCTCTCCTAAAGGTTTCATTAAAGTGAATTAAAAATGACACACCTTTCTTAGAGATTATGAATTATATTGCTGTGTTTTATATTTGCTATGGTACCAGTGACGGAACTGCTGTGTTGTATCCACAGATTCTATTGTCATAGCCTTTTGGGTTGGGCTTGCTGCATTTGTGACGTTTCTTTTCCTTATTTTACTGTATATGTCCCGCTCTGGATCAACTCCAGTAAAGTAAGTACAACCAGAGACAAAGTAAGTATAGATCGGTGTGATAAAAAAAATCTTCATGAAACATTAATTTACTGCTTCAAGTGACCCAGCAGTTACACAAAAACATTTATAACGGCACACAGAGATGACACTTTTAATGTTATTTGGTTTGAACGTCTCTCAACCCACTGCTATTCACTGTTTTTATTAATCACCTGGATAAAAATAAATCCATAACTGATCAGGTTTGCAGAAGACAGAAAGATGGGGGAACAGGAAACCACGAGGACTAGCAGAGCATCCTGGATTGCTTGGTATGTTGGCAAGCAACACGCATTTTACTTATGCCAGCTATCCAGGTTGCATACTGTGGAAGTAAAAGTGCCTGATTTATGCATAGAGTGGGTAAGTACCTCTTGTAAACCACACCTGAGAAGGAATTATGAGTCATGGTTGTAAAGTAGGTGAGCACAAGCTCCCAAAGCAATTCTGTGAGCCTTGATCAAATTAAAAGGAAGTTTATTAGTGAGATCAGGAAGATAATGGTATGTGTTCCATTGCTTAGATGATCCCAAGAATATTGTACTTATATTCAAAAGAACTCTTTAAAAGGGGTTTTAAAGAAATTGGGAAGAATCAGGAAAAAAATGAGTTCCAGAAACACATCCTACAGTAAGAGAAATTAATTCAAATCAATTAGTTTCTCAAGAACTAGTGGCGCAAATGTGCTCCTTATGAACTGTCTGCATTTTTTAGAACACTAGTGTCCAATTCAAGAGTTCTGTGTTAACGATCAAATGATAAAGTATCATAGTAAAATGCAACAGCTGGAAGCAAATCCTACACAAATTCAGATATACCACATATTTTATGTGGGGGTAATGATTCACTGCAACACGAGTAGAAAGTTAAATGGGTTGTGATTAATTCTTTTTTCATTTGATGACTGAACATCTGAAAAACATGCATTTGTATTCATCCACAAATTATTGTGAGGAGATTATGGTCTATCATTCTCTAGCCTGTTATGCAGAAGGTTAGGCAAGCTTCTTTCTTGCCTAAAATAATTGAATGACTCAGTCCCTAGGAACTTTTAAGTTCTTGTAGGTTAAATTAACTCAGTGAAATTATGGATTTATAATTGGCTGAATATCTGGGCAATTTTTCCTTTTTTTTTTCCCTTGTTTTGCAAATCCTAGCAGGAGTATACAATACCTTCTTTCCTAAAGATGGCCCATAACTGAGCTTCTGTCCTTCAGCAGAATAAGCCCTGGGTAAAATCACAAATACTTTAGTCAGGGAGAGTAATAATCAGTTGGAAGTATGGTGGTGAAATGACATAAAATACCTGCCAACCACAGATATGTAGCATTCACAGTACTGAACAGCTTAGGAGTGAGACAATGTGGCCCAAAGTGGGTTTTCTGTTGGGGCAGAATCTCATTGAATTAGCCTCAGGCCATTTCATTAGTGGTTCATGTTTACAAGTGTGGTTCTGTCACTCTCACCTTAGTACCTTAATTTAAATTTCAGTTGAGTACTATCCAGCATTAAGGAGGCAGAGTCAGGTCTGAGCTAGTGAGTAGCCCAGTAAAGCAGAAAAGCATCTTCAGGCTCAGAGTGTGTGCCCTGTATCTAGCTCTGCAGAAAGATAGTCCCAGAACTCCAGGTTCAGATTATCCAGACTGCTTTTACAGCTGGACTTGAAAAAATAGGGAGATATCCTCCAGTGGCAGATGGAATAACTAAGCTGTCCTAGTAGGGTGTTTCCACCTGAAAACTGTATGACTGGAAAGAGAAGCTGCATGAATACGTCACTGTTGTCAGTGTCCTAGAGATGATAGACTCCCCAGCCTCCTAAAAGATGATGGACCCTGTCCTGTGAAGGTAGCTGTAACGGATGTGCCTGATGGAGGCGCAGCACCTGAGAGTTGAGTGGGAATGTGTTTCTAACACTGCCTGTGGTTTTGAACTTTGTCTAAGGACAGGTTACTGTTTGCAGCTTTCTACATTTGGTTTAGTTTGTTTGCTGCTAGTTTTTTTCTGGCAAACACATTTTATGCAAACAAGGATGCATTTGCCCACTGCTTCTCCAAATCTGATCAGGACGCAGAATTTTAAACTCAGCAGATTAGGCGGAGGTTCAAGATTAGGTCACAAATGAGCAGAGGGAAATGAGTGTAATATGGCAGCAAAAAGGAGCACTAATATTCTAATTTATTGGCACCCTAAGGCCTGTGGTATGCTCACAAAAGGTAACAACAACAATAAAAAAGGCAACTTGCCCAAAAAAACACGAAGCAGGAGGCAGGCTAACAATACAAGAAACACATGGAAACGGACATAGAATTACAGGGTAACAGAGGCATGGTCCCATTAATTCACTGCTCCTAAAAAATTGGCAGAAATCTATATACATGAAAATTTCAGAATGTTTGGAAGACTGAAACAAATTTTTTAAATTTTTTTGCTCTTTTTTTCATGTTACTGAGTGAAATACTTGGCTTAAAAATATCCATATTTATCTTTGACATGTTCAGTTTTGTCCATCAAAAAAGCTGTTGTGAACAAGGAAAGTCTAAGAATATTTTGTGGAAAGCCCAGGAATCATTAATGGAGAATAGTACTGGATGAGATTTTCTTAGGCTTTGAAATCAACTCATGTTATCATTTTTCTAGGCTTGAAACATACTGTAAGAAAACAATTCTAGGGCTGAAGAGATTATTCAACCACACCCCACAGCCCCCCAGACTTGCCCTTTTTGGTTGAATTCCAATTGTTTTTCAGCCTCCACTCCAATTACACTTCTCCAGGTTGCAGTAATAAAACAAAGCCTGAAAGAAGTTCATCCTGTTAACTTCCACCACTCTCCCCTTTCGTCTTCTTTGTCATGTAATCCATCCATTACCCTTGGCGTGGCAATCATCTAATTTCTGTATTGAGATCTCCTGTCTCTTTTCCCACGATAATTCTGATACATTCACGCAACAAGTGTACATATACGTCACTGGTCAAGGCTGGAGAACTTTTACCTTCACCGTTTCTGTGCTCATCCATCTCTTTGCCGAGCCCAGGGGCATATAGGGCAGCATGTACTGTTCCAGCTTGCTCAACCGCCTGGTGAAACAAGCGTGCTTTCAAGTCTGCCAGTTCATAAGAGTGTAGCTTCTTGCTTCAATTGATCATGGAGCAAAGCCCCACCGCAGGGTGTCAGCTGTCTTTATTGTCAGCTGGATCTCTGTGAAGTCCCTGAAGGTTACATTTTGGCCTTGTATAGCAGACAGTGATTTTATCTCTTCCACCGTAGTGGACATCAAGGCGTCACTATTCTGGCAAGGACATGCCATCTACCACGGTATAGCCTGCTGATTTTTACCCGCATGTCTGCACAGAAGGGAAGACAGTGTCAACGTGTCTTCCGAAAGCCATATGCAACAGCTAGATCTACTTATGCCACAGTATAATCCTTAAACGCTGAGACCTCCTGAATCTGATTGCACCATGCTTCTCTGCAATACAAAGTAGTTTGGTGCCAAGCCAGACTGAGTGAGTTCAGAAGAGGGGGGAGGGTTGATGCTTGCTAGAGAGCTGCAGGAAGGAGCCTGTGTCCCAGTCCCTTTTGTCACCATTACACTATCTCCACAGAAAGAAAGAAAGAAGAGGGAAAAAATGTTTGCGGCATGGGACCTATTATTTCAAACCCATTAGCATGCCAAGGAATTTGATTACCGCACTACTGTAATCAAGAGCCAGTTGGATCAACTATGTTTGTTACCATCCAAAGTGATACAGAAAAATAAGGGTTAGTGGAAGGGAAACAGTTCCTGGCCAAGGCTGGAACCTCATGCAGTGGAAGGGAGGTAAGGAAAAGTTCCTTCCTGGGCCTCTCCAGAGGACAACCTGGCTTCCCATGCATCTCACTAGAGGCTTTGCCTTCCTGGCAGCAGTGACTGAGACTGCTGTGGACATCCAAAATCTTCTGGCTCTCACTTTATTCCCAGGCAGTATAACGTAGGAAAAAAAAAAATACCCACGTGTACCTGACAGTTGGAAGGCCTGTGTGTCTCATCCTTTGTACACATTCCTTGCAATCACAGTAGCCTCAGACAGGCGCAATCAAGTGACTCTGGATCCCTTGGCAGCATGAGCCTTTCTGGTTTCAGGCAGATTTCTTGCAATAAAAGACCTGGTTCAGTGTTTAGGCATTTTTTCCTCTAATTACCACCTTCTACCCAAAATTTCTGGGGTATGTGGCTACATAGCTTGAGGATCACACTTGCCAGACGGAGCTGTGTCAGTTGACTTGAAAGCACTTGCTCTGCAGCCAGAGCTTTCTTCTTAGTTTGCAGGCAGGAGTCTCCTTCATGGACAGACAGATAATGACTGATTTGATGTACAGTCTGTACAATGTCCACGTGCTCTTTCAGGCTTTTTTGCTCCATCCAGATCAATTGCAACAGCTGCTTCATTCCTGGAACTGGGGAACTAATTTGAATGTTTGACAGCTCAGGGGTTGTGGTCCCTAGGACAGAAAAAAATCTATAGCAGTATCCTAGATCTCAAATGAGGACAGATAGTTTTCAGAGGTTGGTTGTTTTATTTTTTAGCTTACCTTCAAGACTGTAATATTCATTACTGAACAATATAACCACCACACACATGAACATATATATAATCATAATATTAAAGCACCTGTTCCTGAACATGAAGGCAGTGAATCTTATACTCAAGGTACCATATTCCTCCACATGACAGTAAGATGTGTCATAGCTCTTCCAGGGCATGCTATCTTATCTTTGGGGAGAGGAAGTCTTTTTTAATACTACAGTAAGAAGATCCTCTGATTTCTCTGACTAAGCAGACAGTGTCCCGTTCTCTGTTTTCTTAAGGCAGCTGCTTCAGCTACTTTCCTCAGCTTCCCCCCTCCCCGCTTTCCTATCACAGGACACTGTTTACTGGAATAAAGGTAACCTGTCTCTCTCATAAACTCACTTAAGATATACTCAACCGCAATCTCTGCCAACTATTTCGCTACCGGTAATCACGTATTCTCACACCCAGGTATCTTGAAATTCACAGCCAAGATTGGCAAAGAACTCGGAAATAACACAGTTTCTCAGTGGTACTTAGATCTCATGGTCAGGGTATGCTTACAGGACCAGTATTTGAGGTCTACATGACTTATCTGCATAGATTATAGCATCATTCCTTATGTCATAAGAAGCTGAGACAGATAGATCTTTAGAGCTTGCTTCCCATACACAGTGTTCCTGGGGATCTATTCCAACTTCTTCCCAGTACAGTTTCTGAATGTAATCTCAAAGAGCAGGTAATAAATCTTGCTCTTCACAAGCCTCTGGTTTCAAGGGATGAAGCTGTTTTTCACACCTCCATCATCAGAACAACTTTCTCTTTTTATGTTGACAGAACCAGCTTCCTTTCTTGTGAGCAGCTGTCAAACCCACAGGAGCAGAGTCTGTGAAAATGGTTAGCTATGAACTGTCAAAACCTGTTATAAGACTTCAGTCACCGGAGCTCAAATTACATTTTATTCACAGGAAAATATTCTCACTCCTGTCGTCTAAAAAAAACACGCTTCATGCCTTTTAGCAGGTCTCACCCCACAGGAGAGAGGCCTGGGATTGGTATCACACTTGTAGAGTGGCACTGAGGTTGTTCAGAGATAACTGATCTCCAAGTGAAAACTAGCAGGCTGGGGTTTCGTTTAGCACCAGGCACTGCATGTGAACTCCAGGCCGGGAATAGAGGTGGCCAGTGTCCCTCCAAAATATCCTGTGCACTGAAACTCTACAGTTGAGAGGATACCATTTGCTGAATGCAATGTCCAAACATGCCCTCTGTGGCTGCTGCTCAGACATTCTCCACATCTGGTGCCACCAGGCAAACATCCATCCAGGTGGGCTGTGCAGACGACTGCATAGCGTCGGTGCTGGGAAACAGGCAGCCTGTGTTAGCATTAAGGTGCTCTCCAGTGCTTTCTGAAGTTCTTCCTAGTTCTTTCTCTTTCTCCTAGAAACTGAAATGATGGAGCTTTTTGTTTCCAAATTGATAAATTGCTTTAAATGTTACAAAAAGTATTCCTATCTAATAGTGACCAGAAAGACACTTATAATGACAGTCACAAGAATGAAATAATTCTTGAGCCACACATTCAAGTAATGCCCTAGAAAGAATAATTTTATCAAGTCTAACATTGTCTTAGAGGGGGTACAGAATGCTCAGTCCAGGCAGTCCTGAGGTTGTACTGGGCTACATCAAAAGAAGCGTGGCCAGCAGGTCAAGGGAAGTGATTCTGCCCCTTTATTCCTCTCTTGTGAAACCTCACCTTGAGTATTGTGTCCAGTTCTGGAATCCTCAACATAACAAGGGCATGGAACTGTTGGAACAGGTCCACAGGAGGGCTACCAAGACGATCAGTGGGCTGGAGCACCTCCCATACGAGGACAGGCTGAGAGAGTTGGGCTTGTTCAGCCTGGAGAAGAGAAGGCTCCGGGGAGACCTTATAGCGACCTTCCAGTACCTGAAAGGGGCTACAAGAAAGCTGAGGGGGGACTGTTCACAAATGCTTGTAGTGATAGGACTAGGGCCAAAGGGTATAAACTGGAGAGGGGCAGATTTAGGCTTGATATAAGGAAGAATCTTCACCATGAGGGCGGTGAGGCACTGGCCCAGGTTGCCCAGGGAAGCTGTGGCTGCCCCATCCCTGAGGTGTTCAAGGCCAGGTTGGATGGGGCCTTGAGCAGCCTGGGCTGGTGGGAGGTGTCCCTGCCCAGTGCAGGGGAGTTGGAACTAGGTAATCTTTAAGGTCCCTTCCAACCCAAACCATTCTATGATTCTATGTCAGCCTGCTCTCAAGGGACATAAACCAAACCACAGAGAACTCATGCACTGGAGGAGATTTTCCATCCCACTGATGACAGGGATGCAGGCTCCCAAAGTCTCTGCCCAGTTGCTGTACATCTGCAGGAGAGAAAATGTTCTTGTATTTATTGTTGGTCAGTATTCCTCATTTCTCTGCCTGTTAAATAACAACGCTTTGCATTGCACCTTGGTTTAACTGGTAAACTTAAAATAAAATTATAGCTAAACGTGTATTTGCATTTAAAAATATTGTAGTTGTTTATTAGTCAAGAATGCAAAAAAAAAAAAGTGATCACTGTGGATAGGCAGTGTGATAAATATATGAAATATATGAAATTTTGGAATCCCAGTATCACCTCCTCCATGCTTTCAAAGGTCATGTCCACCTGCAGAAATCCATAAGTACAAGATATTAGCTCTACTTTTTTTTTCTGAGTATCTCAAGCTTTTCTGTGTGTCATGATGTCTTTAAGGAAAATAGTTTATGAAAAATCTGCACTTCTCAATGAAAGATATTATTGCTAGGACTGAGGCTTTAAATTTAATATTTAATATGGTTTGAAAAAGTCCATTTTAACTAGCCATCCAGTCATTGCTTGCTCCTCCTTGTATCACTGTATCTTTATCTACATCTTCCATTCCAAGTGACTTTAAATTTACTTCCAGACCACAGATGAAAATGCTGAACAGGATCAGGGGTCTATGAAGCCCTGCTAGAAACAGCCCCAGCCAGAGATCATTCTCCAGTTGCTCTTTGAGAAGCCTAATTCACATAACACCTGTTTAAGGGGGCTCAGGTATAGTTCTTTTTAAAGCAGAGAGTATGGAATATTGAGTCAGACACCTTAGTGCAGTTTAAATAGTTACATGTATGCAGCTACTTTTATCTTCCAAAATGACATCAGACTTTTTTCAACATACCTGTCTTTCTATAAAACCACGCTGTCAGCAATTAGTTTTTCTGTCCTTTAAAATAATTTTTTCAGTTGTAACTTATCTTAGCTTTAACTCCACGATTTTGCCTGAGGCTGAGGTCAATTGCACTGCCTCGTAGTGACCTGGCTTGACCAGTTCGCTCTCTTTCAGTACTGGAACATTAGGGCTTTTCCAGCCTCCTCCAACTTCCCTGCTGTTCCAGGGAAGGTTAACGATTAACAAGAGCCAGCCAGAGTTCTCCTCAGACAGTCTCCAGGTCGCTGGGATGCAAGTTCTCCAGATGATT
This sequence comes from Phaenicophaeus curvirostris, assembly GCF_032191515.1. Lineage (NCBI taxonomy): Eukaryota > Metazoa > Chordata > Aves > Cuculiformes > Cuculidae > Phaenicophaeus > Phaenicophaeus curvirostris. The sequence goes on from NC_091392.1 coordinate 111,938,737, forward strand.
TTAAAATATGGCTAGATAGCTGATGAGAGTTAGCTACTTGATAGAAAGAAAACATCCTGGTTTGGTAAGAGTATTTTTGTCTTGCTTCTGTCTAACTCAGGAGAGAGAGATGTCCTGAATACACCTACCTCATAGCAAAGAAAACTCCAAAGCTGCCTGCTTGTGGTAGACCTGTTGCTGAGACTTCTGGGCTTTGTGTCAGTTCTTGTAATTAGCACTAAGCAAAATCTTTGCTGTGTTTGTCTTGTCAGGCACAAATATTTAAAGCTTTCATTAGCAATTAATCAATATAAATTTGAAGTTATAACATTTATACTTTCCTTTCTCCAAAGTGTTAAAAATATTTTCCTTTCTATCCTGTTTATTTTTTCTTGGTTTTTTGTTTGGTTTTTTTTTATTTATTTACATTCTTACATTTGTATAGCCACTGAAACAAATGTGGCTGCTGGTGAAAGTTGTCTTCTTTCTTGTCCATCAAACCATGGCTCCAGAACATAATTAAGACTTTTAAGAAAATTTCCATTTTCATTCTCACTTGTGAGTTTTTCTCCCCAGTTTTCCTCCCCGCGTTTGAAGCCCTAGGGATTGACTCGTAGTTGGGATTTTGTATTTACCCATCCTGAACAGAACTTTACTCCTTTTCGGCCAGGAATCACCTGCTATTTATTTTTTAAGGCTGAAGTTTGGGAAGCTGCTCCGAGGAGAGCTCAGGGAGGATAAGGCAGGGTGCACTCTACTGTTCTCGTATCTGTGCCCCCTCCAACCCACCTCTAACAAGAGTTTCCAGCAGATCAACCTTTGTATTGTTATTAATTACACACTGTAAATTTCCTGCTACCCTAGTCCTACCCACACCTTCTAGGTCTGTTCCATCTTCTTGCTCAAATCCCCGCCACCCTTTGTCTTGCCTTTTCCCAACCCCGGTGTCGGGGAATGTATCCCAAATACCACACAGCTCTCTTGTTCTTGTCCCCATGTAAATGGCTGTGTCCCTTGTACACCCATTCATAGTAACACAAAGTGCTTATCCCCCTTCTCTTTCCCAGGAGCAGCCGTGACTGTTCCCTTCACCTTCCCTACAGAGCAAGTCATAGCAAAGTTTCTAGTTTCCTGTTTAAAAATCCAGCTAAAGAATCATGCTTAAGGGCTGGACTGAAGGTGCCAGCTTGAGGAGGGGAAAGACGGGTTACCAAATATCACCTACATTTTCCTGTTAGTCATACTCCATTTCTAGGTAAGGATATGGTTTACATGGTGGATAAAGAGGGCCCAAGTCCCAAAACATCTCTCATGCTGGATTCAATGTCTTTTGTATTAGAAGAATCATCTTCTATTTTTTTAGAAACTTCAATAAAGTACTTCCTTATGAAAGTACTGCTGTCTGTCTTCCAAATTTATGTCCCTGATAACTATATTTTTTTTTCTCACCACACATTACAGACAAGTGATTGTAAGGAACTGGGCAGAAAGAAGCCGTTCCAGCAGTGAGCAGCCTCATGACGATGATCTCAGTAGCCCATGCTCAGATGTATTTACTTCACAAACCTCTACCTCCATTTCGGATGAAACCGGCATTCATGGAAGCATCTGAGCTTGAGTTAAAATTGGAATTGGTTAAAAAAAAAAGAGCAGCACAGCCCTCCTTACTCCAGAGCAAAGCTCAGTGCTGTGACTGCCTCTTAAACACTGATACCACAAACTTGAATTAGTTCAGGAGAAGAAGAAAAAGAAAAATATCTTTCAACCAAGGCGGTGAAAAGTCCTGACTGCATAAGAGGAAGTCCTAATGGCCATATTTGAGCCACGTTGCTGAAGCTGCCTGGTTAGAAGAGCAGTTTAGATCCTGGTAATGACGACTGCAAAATTTCTCTCTTATGTTTAAGCAAAGATTCAGAGTCAAACTCCTCTCTCGGCTGCACGGTCAGAGGGTGCGCTGTTGGATGAGCGGTTCTCTTTATGACCCCTTTGTCTGAGTAGATCTACTCCTCCAGCAGAAAGCATGTACCAGTTACACCCTTAAGTCCTGTAAAAAGTTCTGCCTTGCTCACCTGAATGAACACCGAGCCCCTTTATCCCTTTATTTTCGCTGGTTGTCTTGCCGTGAAAGAAAGCAGCATCCCATTGATCTCACTGACCAGTATTGTTCATATATCATGACAGCTGCAAATGCCTGTTTCTGGCTCTGTCCACAGATGACGCTCACCAGCTGCATTTTAGTGACACCTCCACTTACCCACCCACTGAAAAGTAAACAACAATGTCAAGTGCAACACCAACAACAGAACTTCTCTTTTAGAAGGGTTACAACTTTCTTCACTAAGAAACCTTAAAGCCCAGCAGTTCCTTCAAGAAGAGAATATTCTTTTTATTTACTTTTCTACTAAAAATATTTGGGTTATTTAAAATACAACAAAACACTGTTTACGTAGAACAGTCTTTAGAAAGCCAGTGGCAGCACTCACTATCCCAATTGAGTATCTTATTGAATAAAGTCATTAGTTTTATCTATTGTCCAGAAATACAGTTTTGCTACCAGTAACCAGTCACTTTGCTTTCATTTTGAAACGGTTGGTGGAAAAGAAACTGCTAACATTGAACAGTCTTGAAATTACATCTGCCAGTCACCCAGGCATTAGGAAAAGGGAAGTGCATTTATCATATTCTATAGCAAGGGAAACTGCTGGCAAAACCATAAAAGCAACATCATATTCCTGCACAAGTTGCCTGCTTTCAGCTGGGGATGACTAATAGTTTAACAGAAAGCACAGCCCTTGTGAGAGTCACAGAAGCTTTTCAGTGAGGTGGAGAGAACAAGTTTAACTCAGCTGGTGCAGGGTTGGAAGGGCTACTCACCCTCCTTCCCCCTTTAATGGCTTCTGATCTTTCCACCTCTCGTCACCTGTGGAGCTCCACCAAACCAGGCAGAACCTGGCAAAGGTCCACAGGAGAGCGAGGAACTCTTAGATCTCCAGGGAGCATGAAATGGGGACTGCAGAGTCAGGTTGAGGAAGGCAGTGAGGACTGGGAGAGATTGACTCCAGAACGAGTTGCTGCACTGAGGACGTCACAAAATTCATTTGAAACTTGAGGTGAAGCTTAGAAATTCCACATCCCCAAGCAGCCAGCAAAAATTCCTAGTGAAGCACTGTCAGAGCAACCTTATGCTGCATGTGGGGAGTGTGGGCTATGATGTGACCAGAGAGTAGGTGGGTTGGGCTGTGTTAAAAAAGCCTTAAACGCAAGAGACGGACCAAACCACCAGGCATATGTTTATATGGTGGGTTGTTGGTTTTTTTTAATCCTCAAATTTTTTAATCTCCGAGATAAACACTTCTGTAGTTTGGTTTTTGAGCTACTGGTGTTGGGCTTGGAAACCTGTCAAGGCACAGAGTCTGTTAAGCCAGACTGAGTCATGGGGCAGACGGAGAAAACAAGGAAAGGCAACAGGAACTGGAGGTGCAACACGGGCAGAGATGTTATCAGCGAACCACAGATTTCCATCAGTCAACCCAGGTGGCCACAACAGCCTTCCCCTCCCCTCAGATAACCTTACCTTTTGCTAAAGCTGAGGTAGTTCTCACAGGAGACATGTATCAACTCCCTTTTTGACACCAGCTGTCCTACTGCAAATTGGGACTGTTATCTTTAAACAACTGCAATCACACAGGATCATCAGAGACAGTCTGAAGAGGACCATTTTCCTCATCAAGGATACAGCAACGGCTCTTTGATCATTCCTGCCACATCTGTCTACCCTGAGCTAGAACATCCCTCCTACAACAGGACCATTTTCCTCATCAAGGATACAGCAACGGCTCTTTGATCATTCCTGCCACATCTGTCTACCCTGAGCTAGAACATCCCTCCTACAACAGGACTGCGCTGCTTGCCAGTGAAGTCTGCTCCAGCATCCTCCTCCCTGACTCACGACAAACTCATATCACCCTATTTTTCAAGAACCTCTTCTCTGCAAATATATTCCAAGGGGATTTTTGAAACATGTGGATACTCCCATTCGTAACAACTGGTGTTCTGCCATTAGTTGTACTGGAACATGACTCAAAGTACGTAACTACTGAGAAAAGACTTCTTTTTTTCCTTTAGAATTACCTGGAAATGGGAGGCATATAGTATGAAGTATGTAATAAACAATATGCAAAATGTGAGGCCATCTTATAGCACCTAACTTGGAAGGGGGGGAGTGGGGAAATGCATTTCCATCTGTGACACTTCCATACATATCAATTTCTAGGCCCTTCTAGTGCTTTCCTCGCCACAGTGGGCACTTTATTTTCCCTTTCCATCCCAAGTCCTCTGCTAACAGAGGCCTCCTCTGTGTGGTCTGCAGCATTTACAGCGGCTGAAATGCTGCACCCACCAGTAAACAAAGTGTGAGCCAAATCGATTCTTCCTGCTGATTTGAAGACATAGATGGCTTTTATAAAAATGTTACCCAAATCACTATCCCACGAAGTCCGCTTCATCTGTGCAGTTGCTCTTGCTGTGTGAAGTCTTCTCCTGCTAACCCGTCAGATGCCCTCAACTGAGCACCAGCAGCCCATCTCCAAGATCCATTTCAAATCCTGAGGAGCTTCACCTGCAATTCACAACGGTAGGTGGTCTATGCACCAGGTGCAACAGGAAGCAATGTATTCTTCAGGGCTATTGACTTCACCAAGTTTTTATGCATTTTGAGTGAAAGGCTTAAAAGACCCGTCCTGGGAATAGCATCTGTGAGGGCAGAAAGCTGGGTCTGCTGCGGAGCATTCCGGAGCTTGATCCACATGGTTCTCATCACAGTAACAGCATCAAAGTAAGTAACTTGTATTAAAACTGTAGAAACTCCTCATTTTAAAACATACGCCTATATCTGGGGCAACTTTTCCATTTCCAGATGGTCTCCACAACTTGTTTTAATCAAGCTTAATTTCTTAAGATAATGAATCTCCAACTATATAATTTATTAAAATGCATTTTGAATATGTCAGCAGTAATTCACACGTACAAACCATTTCACTGGTAACCATCTTTGGCTTTTAAAGGTACTTCACCATTATTTTTAGGAGGACTTCATAATTATCTTTTAATTGCCACATTTCTATAATATATCTATGCTCAGAGACAGTGAGAGATTAAGCCTTATTTTCAAAAGTTCCCATATGCACAGCTACATTCTCTTTCCTGATAAGCACATGAGCTATAGATCTTTTACATGACAGCCTAGTAGCTTTAAATTGTCAGTTCATTTGCATTATTTTTCTTTTCCTGCTTCTAAAACTACCATTAAAAAAACCCCAAAAAACAACAAAAGGAAAAGAAATGTGTATGAACAATCCTCTCCTCTGACCTTAAGTAGTTTGGCAATGGCACTATTGGAGATACTGACAAAACATTATGAGCTAGGGAGAAAGTACCCACTGCTGGGTCTGTCTGAAGAGTAAAAAGGCTATCGGAAAATAATAATTTAAGCTTGAACCCTTGGCATGGATTGATGGAGTCATAGAATGGTTTAGCTTGGAAGGGTCCTTTAAAAGTTATCCAGTCCAACCCCCCTGCAGGAGCAGGTTCATCTTTAGCTCAATCAGGTTGCTCGGAGCCCAGTCTAACCTGACTGTGAACGTTTCCAGGGATGGGGCCTCCACTGCCTCTCTGGGCAACCTGTTCCAGTGTCTCACCACCCTCATTGTAAAGAATTTCTTCACTATATCCAGTCTAAACCTACCCTCTCTTAGTTTAAAACCATTACTCCTTGTCCTGTCATTCAGGCCTTGTTAAAAAGCCTGCCCCATCTTTCCTACAGGTCCCCACAGCATTCTCTGCTCCAGGCTGAACAACCCCAACTCATGCAATTGCTCAGGATTTAGATGCTCTAAAGAAAGCACAACATGGATGACTGGCCACAGTCGGTTGTGTTTTCCAGATACTACTTTCCACTGACATAGTGCCATGCATCTCATTAGCTAAAGCTCGTTATGAGCTTGAAAGTTATCTGATTTTGGCCATGACAGAACTGCATTCAGAAATCGCTGGCTTTATGCACAAAGGGAAACAGCAAGGTGTGCAAAAACCTGTTTAAGTAATTGAGGATGCCTGTTCGCATCAGCTTTTCCAGTTTCCAGAAAAAGATCTCACTTAAGAATCACTCTTCCAGCTGCTTGAGCTTCAACACATAATTCTGCTCCTGCAAGTACCACAGTTATATAGGAGTGTAAGTAAACACAGCCAAGGGACAGGTGAAAAGCTACCGCCAGGCGTGTGAATGCACACCCAGAAACATCTGTGGTTTCAGTACAGGATTGGGGATGATGTGACTGAGCTGCCCTGCAGAGAGGGACTTGGGGGTGCTGGTCGATGAGAGGCTCGATATGAGCCAGCAGTGTGCACTCACAGCCCAGAAGGCCAAACGTGTCCTGGGCTGCATCAAAAGCAGCGTGGCCAGCAGGGCAAGGAAGGGGATTCTGACCCTCTGTTCCCCTCTTGTGAGACCTCATCTGGAGTGCTGTGTCCAGTTCTGGAATCCTCAGCATAAGAAGGATATGGAGCTGTTGGAACGGGTCCAGAGGAGGCTACGAAGATGATCAGAGGGCTGGAGCACCTCCCATACAAGGACAGGCTGAGAGAGTTGGGCTTGTTCAGCCTAGAGAAGAGAAGGCTCCGAGGAGATCTTAGAGCGACCTTCCAGTACCTGAAGAGGCTACAAGACAGCTGGGGAGGGACTTTTTACAAACGTCTTGTAGCGATAGGATGAGGGGGAATGGCTATAAAGTGGAAAGGTGCAGATTAGACTAGATATAAGCAGGAATTTCTTCACCATGAGGGCAGTGAGGCACTGGCACAGGTTGCCCAGGGAAGCTGTGGCTGCCCCATCCCTGGAGGTGTTCAAGGCCAGGGTGGATGGGGCCTTGGGTAACCTGGTCTAGTGGGAGGTGTCCCTGCCCATGGCAGGGGGGTTGGAACCAGGTAATCTTTAAGGTCCCTTCTAACCCAAACTATTCTGTGACTCTACAATTCCAGGCTTGCAGCTTGTTGGAGACTGCAAGGTCCAAGCTGTGGCATTTAGGATTTGGGCTTTGTTAGTTTATCAGGGGAGAGGAAGGGGCTACACTACACTATGTTACACAATGTGGAGGGTTGGCTTTGGCTGGTTGCTAGATGCCCACCCAGCCACTCTCTCACCACCCCTCAGCAGGACAATGTGAAGAAATAGGATGAAAAAGCTCATGGGTCCAGATTCAGATAGGAAGATTGCTTACCAGTTACCACCATGATTCAACTTAGGGAAAATTCATTTACTTTATTGTCAATTTTAAGACAGATCCGGGTAGAGAAAATGTTTCTGCATTACTGGCCTGAGACTAGCTGAATGGTCTTACCTCATTTCTTTAATTCTCACAAGAAAATCATACTATAAACCACTGTTAGATGTGCTCAGAGCCTCACAACAGCAAAAAACACTATTCCTATGTATCCTGAGTATTTTCTTTTCCAGTTAGATGAGACAGCAGGATATCTTTCATTTTGGAAATCCTTTGGTTTCATTGTGCTTCGTTTTTTTTACTTAAATATTTTTCTTTTCATGACAAAGAATTTCTTGATGTCACACCCTAGAGTTCTGATATGACACAAAATTTAGCTTCTAATGGGCTCACAGCTTTTTCAACAAATCATTTTAAAAAAATAAGCCTTGATATAGACCTTACAGAACATTTACATTCAGAAGAAATCCTCATCATTTACATCTCACATTTTTTAATATATAAAAGAAAAAAGCACATTCCATAAACATCACAAGGAGTGTGCACATCTGATTTTCTCTCCCCTGTACAGACTTTGTACAAAGTACCTAGGCACAGCACATATTCATGAGTCATTTTAATAAATCCCATCTTACATTTCAAAGGTTCAAGTTCAGGCTCTGTGTGTTTGCATATCTGGAATGGTATGTTAAACTGCCCTTGAGGCCACAGTCAAGAAAAAATTATCGGATTTCACAGAGAATTTCCAATAAAAGCATGTATAATCAATGAACAGTAAGGCATTTGGGTTTTAGTTCCATCTCTCATCTTTTCAGAGTGGAGAGAAGATGGGCCCTTGTTGCAAGTCCCAGCTTTCAGAGCTTTTTGTAATTAAAAAAAAAATCAACAGAAAAACCCCAAACCCCAAAAACTAGAAAGGAGAATAAAAACAGAGCACCTCCGAGATAAATCCTTTGAAAAGCAATTTAATTTAAAAAGAAGAATCCAAGATCATGAAGATTCCAGAGTCTTCTATGCATACTGGCTTTGGTATCGTATATCATGAAAGAAACTCAGTTCTTCAAGAAATGGTAAATCATCATGGCTAAACCTCTGACTACTTGTTCTTTGCACTTATACCACATTGTGGTGAGGTCCTTGAGTCTTTTTTTCCCCAATTATATTGGGGAGAAGATGGATTTTAACTACATAGGGACTGAAATACAGTCCATAGGCAATGTACTAATCACCCTCTTTTGGTTCTTATAAAGTTAAAAATGCCTGTAATAAAAATCATATAAATAACATTGTGTCCCATACTGTTCAAGAAAAAGAAAATGATGACTTTAATGTTCCACTGAGAGATGATGAATACAATTTTCCCCCTCTGAGTTTGCACGCAGTAATAAAATATTGATCTTTATGACAAAGCAAGTTAAATTTGTATGGAGAACAGTTCAAGAGGGTTTCACGGCTCACAGCAACGATGGCAGAGCATGTAATAGTAAATATTAAATGTCAATTCACTGTATTAATGCCCCACTGTTGCAAAGTGAAGGGCTTTGCAAAGTGTCATAATAGTTTCTTCTCCTTGTTTCTGAAGTTCCAAGTCATCATCTTTTAATTTATCATCGGTACTACTGCAGATCAATTTGATGTGGGTTATTAACATCTCTGGCTCTTGTGCTCCAAGCCATACATCCCCAATGTAAGCAGAAGTCAGGAATGCACAAACAGCTGTGGAAGAAAAATCAGAGAAAAATCAGAACAGACAGTCTTCTATTTCCACATAGCAATACAAAATCAAACTATCTTAGCTCCAGACCCACGTTTTAAAATAGTTTAACTCTTTTCCTAGATGTAAAATTTGTGGGGGTTTTGCCCGCACAAAGCCAGCGATGCTCCCCCCACTAACAAAAGAAAACAGTTTCTTGTTAGCATAACCTTCAAACAGAAAAGTTGGAAATGTGACCTGTGGCTTTTGCTATCAAATGATAAAATTGAAGAGCATATGGATCAGAACCCATACCCGCATGAACTCATTTGTTGCAGGCTATTTTTCCCTTTGGGATTATATTTCTTATACCTCAATGAACTCCATTTCAGTTCTAGAAAGGAAAGTTTCTTGCAAGGGAGTATGACTGTTGTACTATTGGGGAACCCCCAAAGCGTGACCCTACTCTGTGACCAACCCCTGTGCCCAAACCACCAAAGACAGAGCTTCTACTTTCTTAAGTTATGAGCACCCACAGACATGGGCAAACTTCTAACTGTGCTGATGAATTAAAAAAAACCCCACAGAACTACTTCTTTTCTACCATTATCGCCTTGTAATGTTAGTGAAAAGAAAAAGATGAGTTACCTTTCTTGTTCGCATCCTCTTCCGTCATTGCTGACAGGCACAAGGTTTTGACAAGCTCATGAAAGTGGTTGTTAGCCAGGCCTTGAGCATTCATTAGGTGAAGCATGACTGAACTGAACAAACAGAGCTCTTTAAAGAGTCCTGCTGTCCCACCGCTGGCCTCACAGATCCGGGTGTAAAACCTGAAGATGTTGTTTCTCAATATCTCATCCCTAAGCATCTCCTGCACTGCCACCGGGTGTGGCAAGATGCAATTCTGTAGCCAACGCAGAGTTAACGAAACATTTTGCATGCTCAGGTTGTGCTCCACCATGGACTTTACAAGCCATTTAGTTACTAGGTAAGTGGACGCACAAGTAAGACTGAATGTTTCATCTGCAAGGTCAGCAGATTTGAGGGGCTCCTCTTGATGTTTGGTGGGCTGTGCTGGGAAAACAGGCTCCCAATGGACAAATATGCAATTCAGATGATCTCTGCATTTCTCCAGCTCAGAGGCTTTCGGGTCTGCAGCAGTGTCATCTTCTCTTTCTATCTCATTCCTTTTCTGAACGTGGTGATACACATGAAATGAGGCTTGAGATTTGTTCTTTTCTTTAATATTTTCTGTAAGAAGGAAAACACCACCAAAACAAACATCAGATGCTCCAAAGGATTTCTTGGTACAAAATTATACAAAAAAGATGGTATCATGTATTGTTTCAGTTGTTAAAAGGATGAGCACTAGCCTCATTTAGCAGCCCAACTAAGCCTATGCTATCCAGAGCAAACGGGCTGCAGGCAGCTCTCAGCTGAAACACTTTTCTGAACTGGATCTCCTAACTTTGAGGTGAGCAATAATGCCACCCAGGCCCTGGTCCACAGCCCAACAAAGACAAGGCAGTATTTCAGAGGTCCACAACACTCAGTTTTGCCTGTGTCACAGGAGCAGCAAGGCTCCAAAACAGCAACAGTACTTTGCCATCACTATGCTGTGCAAAGCATTTTATGGCAATTTGCTTCCAAGGAGTCACTGAAAGAAATAATCAGAAATTTCAATTATGTTGGACTCTGCAGCTTAAAATCAACTAAACGCATACCAGTATTTTTACTCAGGGGCTGTGTGGGGATAAGAACAACTCCTGAAGTGCAACCTTAGAAACAAAAATCCAGGTAAGGACACATTTTTGTGACTGCCTTATAAGCTCCTGAGGCTTAGAACAACAGATTTTTTTTTAAACCTCAGTATACACTAAGTTGGAGATGTTACTACAATTCCCTAAAAGTCTTCAGAAAGCCACTAACCTCGTAAAGGTTATAAAAAACTTTGGAAAAACTAAAGCCTTAAACACGGTGATGCTTTAATAATTAACTGATAGAGAACACTGAAAGAAACCTATAGAATTTTATTATATGCACCAAGAGCAGTTGTATTTGCAGGAAATCAGCATTGCTTAAACACCTCCCACTATGAAGTTCCTTCTACATTTTATTCATAGAGATAAGAAGAGAGAAGTCATACAAGTCCAAATGTATTTTTGCTTCCTTCCAACACTGATGACAATAAGAAAAATTAACTATTTCATTTTCATTTGCCTTACTGCTCAGTTTTATCTATATGTCACTTTCAAATCCCCCATCCACACCCAGAATGGTTCAAATCTTTGAGCACAGAGCCCCCAAGCACATTTTTTTCAATGGTTGACTGTAGGTCTGCAATTCATTTTCATTTCAAAGCTCTTTCTCTTCAAGATTATACTTCTAAAAAGCTTCTAAAATTATGTTGAGTTAGAAATCACTACAATAGAGCCCTGAAAAATGGCTTTCCATTTCCTTTCCTCCTCCCACAAGCTAGATCAGATTGTCTGACAAAAGTTATTAACACTCTTTCTATAAAGCTTGCCTCACTTAGAATCATAGAATAACCAGGTTGGAAGAGACCCACTGGATCATCGAGCCCAACCATTCCTATCAAAAAACTTGTATGGTTAGCTTACAACAATATTACTTACAATATTACATTTCTGAACTATTTTAGTACTTACTAAGCAGTTCTTTGATTTGGTATTTCTGAGCAAGAGTTTGTACGTCTTCTTGGAGCTGCAGGTCTTTTTCGATGACACTCCACTTATGCAACAGCAGCAGGATCTCTTTGTTTGAGAGAACACTGTCATTCACAGTGAACCGGTTCATTTCTTTGAAGGCTTCCAGAACTACAGCACGATATTCTAGCACAGAACTGAGTGTACTAAAAAACTGAGTCAGTGTGGCTAGACCTAAATTAGTCCTAGGAAAAGAAAACAGAAGTGCCATGTATTTTTCTGCATGCTATATGCCAGTTTCATTCTCACTGAATCCCCAGTGAACATATCATGAAATATAGGTCTCTGCCCTCCTGCCTGTAAATAGCAAAGGCAGATGACACGCAAAAAGAAGCCAGAAGTCCAGAGCTTTACCTACAATTCTTATTTTGCATGAATTTTCAAAAATTTGAGTAAATAAAAATTAACAGAGCTTCTCCTGGCTGTGTCATCGCTTGTCCTGCACGAAGAGCTGCAGGTGCTATCATGAACCCAAAAAGAACTGGTAACCCACCTGCTTTCTACAATCCTCCAAACCTCTGGAGAGTGTGAAAGATCTTTGCAGCAAATAGCACTGCTAACTGCAGACTCTAATCCAGCATGAAAATTGTAAAACACGGCAGCTTAGAAGTCAATAATTACAGATGTAAAACCTGGCAGTAATAGTGCATCGGTTGTTATTTTATTTCCGTGTATTTTAAACAGTTAAGTCTTCTTGTCAAAGAAATCTCAGAAAGATTCACTACTCAACATTCAAATGAAAGGGAAAAGATGCATTAAACTGCCAGAGACCAAGAAATTCTTCTGGCCTTAATAAATTTCAAACTGGACAGAGGATGTAATGATGACATGCACATTGATTAAAAAAATAATTAAAAAAAAAAGGACTTACCGGATGTGTTTGATTAACATGATCATAACATACAGAAATTCATTTACAAGCTGAATTGGAAGAAACTTCCTACTCTCCTGGGACTGATTCTTGCTTTTTTTCTTGTCTGGTAAATTTGTAATCCATAGAGTATGGAGTAAGGAAATAATTTTACTTAACAGCTTGTTTTCCAGAAACCTGAAAAACAAAGAAGCAAACCCTTGTTTGGAAGGCAGATCCTAACCAGGAACCAGCCCCACCACCCAGAGGGGATCATGTTCTAGTGCACTTTTAGAGCCATCAATGGCAATAGGTGCCTCTCAGCCAGGATCCCAACAGAGCATAAGAGCACAGCTCTTTGAAGCCCCAGCCACACAGAGAGCCCGGTTACTGCCCTCCTCTCACTGCGCAGCAATCAGGGAAACAGTGGAGTACACTTTCCATCCACTGCAAGAGCTCTCGATCCTCAGGTGTTAGACGTTAGGGAGGTAAAAAGACCTGCATAGCTGAGTCCAAACCTGCTGGTCAAACTAAAGGGCAAGAAGGAGACACACAGGCACGGGAAGCAAAGACAGTTATCCTGGGAAGAGTATAGAGATGTTGCCCAGTTGTGTAGGGATGGGGTCAGAAAGGCTAAGGAAGAGCTGGAGCTGAACTTGGCAAGGGACACAAAAAATGACAAGAACTTCTACAGGCATGCCAGCCAGAAAACAAAGATTAAAAGAAAGCTTATCCCCCCACAGTGAACACTACTGGCAAACTGGTAACAGCGTGCACGTGTATGTGAGGGAGAGGCAAAGGGAGGAGGAAGGAGCAGGAGGAGAAATGTTACAAACAACTCAAATTCATTACCGGGCAAATTACTGCATAGAGAGGTCCTAAGACAGGATATAAATTGTGGGTATTTGAAGAAGAGCTACAGAAGAGCTACATAGCTAAAATAAGGTGCCATTTTGTTTTCTAAGTTTTTCAAGAAAGTGTTTTCAAAAACATGACTTCTCCCTGCAATCACCCCTACACCCTGAAACACTCCTACTACAACCTGAAAGCATCTTGATTTTGGTTTTAGAAAAACAAGGGATGCTTCAGAATTCACCAAGTTCTGTCACAGTACAGCCCGAGGAGCCAAATGTCACAACTGCTGACAGGCCATCTCTCTATATGCCATCCCTGTTTTCATACACAGCTGCATGATTATTCTACCCTAGACAGTAAAATTGTCCCCACTTCACTCGTATTTCCCTAGTTACCTTTTCTCTAAGATGTGCAGAATCCAGGTTAGGAGGCTGTGATCTTGTATCAGCTCATAGGCAGCTCTGGTGACATGGGCAGCATTTTGTAATATCTCCAGAATACGATTCTGAAACAAAAAATACAACTTGTTCTTTTGCAAAATTAGAATACAGTAGGGATCTAATTGTTATCAATCTTTCAGAAGGATATAATTATCAATTTGACTGGGAACTGATTAACTTAAAGTTAAAATGTATTACCAAATACCACATCTTCTTAGCAACCCCAGGGGAAAAAAAAATACTCTTTTCAACGCTGCGTACGCATAGACACTACTCTTTGAAGGATAACTTAAGGTAGCAAGACAATATTGTCTTTTGTCCAAGACTGACACCTAACTGAGATACTTTTAACACATTATGTTTATAAGCATCCACTCTGAGAAGCCTAAACAAAGATTCTAACATGTGAGTTTTCTTCCTGCTAAAGTACTGTACAAGTAATATGCTAGTCAGGAAATAAGGAGACCTATAAAAACAAAGGCCCTGATTATATAAGCAAAACTGTGATATCTGCAATATTTTCCACAAAGCAATAGAAATCTGACTCGAGGCAGACTACCAGCTGACACAAATGAGTGAGGTTACATGATGGCAGGGACCTGTTCCAATTTCCGGCGACAAGGATGTGACTCTGGTTTAGATGAAAGCCTCTCTCCTTACATCCACAAAATCAACAAGGAACAGATTTTCAGGAGGGCAAACAAAGAGTCAACTGCTCCATTCTGTTTAGTATTAGTATAAGATCTCCAAACCACGCAAGCTGCTGTGATGTGGAGGATTTTTGTAATGTTTGGTGGTTTTTTTAAGTTCTTACCTGGGATCCCTCATCACACAAAGGACTGTTGAAAAAGGAAAGAATGACCTGGAAAATCTTCTGGTAGTCATATAGCTCGTAGCAATGTTTATCGCGCAGCCCTTCTCCAAGAAATCTGAGAATCCACTCACGTTCTATTTTGTACTGGAAGCCATAAGAAAAACACCACCATCAGACATTTCAACATAATACCTACTCATAAAGAACCTGATTCTCTGGGAGTGCCAGCACAATGCTTAATAGCTTGTTCTGGCTTACGCAGTTTCAACCCTGTCAAATTTAATCAATAACATCCATCAGGAGCAGTTACTCTGCAGCTCAAATATGCACTGATAATAGAACTTTAAAAGTTGCTGTTTCTAAAACACCTCAGTTCAACTCAATGTTAATAATCTAAACTCAAACATGAATGTAAGCTAGCCAAGGTAGAACATTGTTTGTTGTGCTTACAGAGCACACAGCACAACTCATGAATTCAATATCTGTGGCTATTAAGAAAACAGCAAAGAAACCCAGAAATAACACTTCTAATCCCAATATAAAGCAGAACAAAGCTGCCTATAATTAATTACCTCTGGAAGAATAAGCTTTCATTGCATTTTTATGGTATTTTCTATTATTTTCTGAAGAATTACCTAGAATGAGATTCTTACGTTACCTCGAAATCAGAACTGTAGAAAAGCTGGAAAAATCCTGGTACTTTTCTCAGGTCCAAATACTGGTGTGACAGAAGGAATCTGTTTACCTTTATATACATGTGCTCCTCTGTGAAGAGACAACGGTTATTGTGGAGGAGGACAATGTTCACAACACATAACCACACAGAAAAATAAATGGGACCTGTATTTTCCAGCTAGATGTCAGAACAGTTCATTAATTACAGTGAGGAGACCTCCTGCTCCAAGGGTCTTTATATTGTTGGCTGTCCCTCCCCTTCTCTTCCACAAAATGAAAAGCTTATTCAGAGTGTGCACAAAGCAGGTGAGAAGATAAACATTTAACATGGCTCCGAATTCAGCAAATTCGATGTTACTTCACTGAGAAAAGAGAAATCTGCAGCAAGTGAGGCAAATCTCTCCACACTGCAAGCCTAACACTTCAATGTTAGGCAGTCGTGATTTTTAACCTACAGATCAGACATGTCCCCCGTGAGCAGTAGAACAAGTTGCCCAGAGGGATCATACAGTTTCCAGCCCTGGAGGCTTTCTAGGATCAGTCGAGAGTTTGAAGGTTTTCTAGGATAAAGCCTTGTGCAAAGTGGTCTGCCCTCATAGCTGGCCCTGCCTAGGGCAGAGGGTTTAGCTAGAGAACTCACAAGGTCCCTTCCAGAGACTACTCTCTGATGCTACGATCTCCTTTACAATAGTAACTTATGTTCATTCCATGTCTAGGGACAAAAGAACACTCTGGCCAAGCTACTCTGATCTGCTGAACAGCACCTGCACATTCATCCATTTCACTCATGTAGTCCTCTGCCCACCTCCACTCCAAAATCACGAGGAGGGAGTAGCTTCATCCCTGATGGATCAGACTGGTTTCGCACACAAATTAAAATGGCATTTCTTGTTTCTCCAGTAAGGCAGTCTACATGTGCACTGAAAGTTTCTTTGAAACACAGGAAAGTATACTTCACAGCTATCGCATCTTCCAGTATCAGTCAAGGACATCGCTCCATGCTCAGTGACTCACCCCAGGAGTTCAACAAGTGCAGTAGGTTACAGTACCTGGCTTCAGAATCTGCTGTGCCACACGAGCAATGTAGAGGGTCAAAGAGAAGGTAAATCTGAGGTTCGGCTGCCCGATTCCATTTTGCACAGCATCCAAGAGATACAGCAACTGCAGAACAAGAGCCCAGGGGAGAAAAGCTTGAAGCATAACCCAAACAAATACAAGAGAACATGAATATATAAAAATGCTCTTAGGATATTTTGTAGGTCATAAATCAAATACCAATCCCATCAGGATTGGTATTTGTACCAATCAGGGATTGGTACAAATAAAATTCCTAAGAATTTCCAAAACACATTTTCCTCCTTTTTTCTGTCCGTTGATTAGAACAGGAGGAAACACAAAGCAATAGAAGAGAAACAATGGAGCATAAAAAGCTTCTTGGCTCTCTCACCACGTGCATATAAGTGGATGAGTAAAGCAGCAACTCTACCATCCATGACTCTGAATGTCTAACCTGGCAAACTATCAACTGAGCTCAGTCTTACCTGATTCTTCTCTCGAAAGCGAGCTCCTTCCAGATGAGAACGAAAGGAAGCGAGGACAAAATATGCAGCCGCTCTCATGTTGGAATCGTAGCTGCTAAGGGCAGCTACTGTTAGACCCAGGGCATTGACTTCAACAAACTTGTGACAAGCCACTACACACTCTGTGTAGGAAGAGAGAAAGAAATGGAAGAAAAACACTCAGTACAATACATTGACATGTCAGAGTACATAACAGCACTATAATCCTCAGCAAAACTTCTACTCATAAACATCAATTTCTAGATCTGCCACTACAAACTATTACCTCGCTGCATGCTAAAAGCTCCTCCAGCTAACAAAGGAATTCTGCAAATCACTCTGAATGGGAATTCTTTACCTGAGCTAAGATTAGGGTGGTTGGTCTCATTTACATGATAGCCATGATTCTGCCTGCTAGACTACGCAAAGCTAGGAATAAATTCTGTAAAGACATTACATCTCTCACCGTTTTAGGAAAGTTAAGTACAAAGAACAACAAGAGGGAAAATTCTCCTCCTCAAAACATTTTCTTGTTAAGTCTGTGCCTGAAAGAAAGATCAGCATAGCCACGAAAAAGCCTATCTGCACTAAGCTTCTCTAATAAAACAGACAGGAGAATAATATATAAATAAGCCACTAGCCACACCAGCTGCTACTGTGCAGGCATGAGCGATTCTGCTGGTAAGACATTTCTAGGTGAAGTAGTAAACTGTGCCCCTATGCCCTCCTAAGGCAAACAAAATCCAGCAATGAACAGTAACCAGTGACACAGAAAATACTCTCTTGAAACTAAGATTTATCTGCCATAGCAGTTTGCTATCAGGATTTAGAGTTCCTCATTTAAGGGCTGTGCACTTTGAAGAGCTTATGCCATTTCTACCCACTGACAGCTAGAAATGACTTGATGTAAAACCTCCAGAACACCTCCTGTGCTATTTCTACTCACATTCCATTCACCAGTAGTGCAATACAGTATCACCTCAGTTGTCTTTCACCAGCTAAAGTGGCTAAATGTATTGTGGTTCTGAGTTTAGCAAAAACATACACATATTTCCCTGTAATTTGTGCTGAAGGTCTGGAGGAAGTTTCCGAGAAACAAACATTCCTTTTTAAGAAGATGCTGTAGTCTTCCTGACAAGTACCTACATTTGGTCCACTGATCTCCTCCCCCACCACACTAACCACCTAATTAAAAGAAATGTATCTTAGATATATTTATGTAAAAATCACACATTATTTATGTCCCTACACTAGCAGCTGGGTTGTGTTTCTCTCACCTTTTCCTCAGCTACCAAAACTTCTATTTCAATTTCATGCCTGGTGGTTTCATACCCAGCTCTGCTAGTTATGGGCCAGGCAATGCCAGGGTCTCCACCTCCCAGCACTGCCTCCCAGCCAGCCCACTGCAACACGACCAGTGCAAAGGCATCACTGAATTGTAATAACAGATCTTTTCAGTGATTCCTCACCAAAGCACATCAGATTTAACTGGTGTAATTCAAAACACCTCAGTCATTCTCCTAGTGAGCAAAAAGATCCCTCGTTTGCTAGCATGTGATACCTCTTACATTACCAGAGATCACACAGATAGAACTCTATCCCCTTTTACTTCCAGGCACTGGGTGAGGCCACAACTTGACCAGTAAATGGAAAGTGCGGAGTGTGCAACAACAGGGCAGGAAAAAGAAACAGCCCAGAGAGACATGTAATCTATGCCACCTTCTGCCTGTGACAAAGCAACTCCACAGTTCCCACTCTTCAGGCAAGATGCAAGGGTGCAAGGTAAGCACTGGGAAATAGATGCTTTCTGTAGAATCCTAAGTGAACATGAAATGATGATCTAAGTGGTTGAGTCACCATCCCTAAAGGTATTTAAAAGACTGTGGTGCTTAGGGACATGGTTCACAGTGGTAGACATCGTAGTGTCAGGTTTACAGCTGATGATCTTAAGGGTCTTTTCCAACTTAAATGACTGTAAAACTCATCTGCCTGCAGAGGATTCTCCATGAACAGCCCCAGTCTATATAACAACATCTTTTCAGTACAGGATCAAATGTGTTGCATGCCCTTTCACAGCAAGCCCACATGGCTCTCCTCCAGACTGCAGTTCTTGAGAACTACTAATGTGCACCAACTAGACAGATAAAGTGGATAATTTTATGGGGTGGTACCACATAGTGAAATCCAAGGTCCTCATTCCAGCAGTAAAGTTCATGCTGGTCACAGGAAGATTTATGTGGAAAACTTTCTCCCACTGAAAACATGCCGTGGAAATATTTTCCATCCAGCTGACCTTGGAAAGCGCGTTCAACAACTAACAAAATAACAAGCTGTTATTAAAAAAAATAAAAAAGTTAATGTCTGATATACAGTTTGTTTAAAGTACCTTGAGAACCATGATGGAAAGCTTTCTACAAGATGCTTATCACAGCTAAAGTTAGACAGAACTTGCTATCTGCCCAATTCCAGACTTATTTTGTACTCAGTGAGCATTAAACACCGTGCAGTAAGTATACATTTATAAATTCAGCAGTTATAGAACATCTGTGCACAGGGCACTGTGCAGCCAGTACAAAGAGCAAATAAATAAAGAGAAACTGGGAATTCCAAGAACAGCTGACATGATTTAGGAGTGCCAGGGGACTTGAACTCATAAATCTCTTGGGCCCTTTAAAAATGCCCCTCATAGCACACAGTCTATGAGTCTGCTCACTCAGCGTGGAGCAGTTCAGAGAACTATTTTTGTCCTTTTCTGTTTTAGAGACAGCCTATGTGTGACTAGATGACCTACAAAGGTCCCTTCCAATCCCAAGCACTCTCTGTCGGGATAGCCACTGGCTCCACAGCTCTGCAAGAATACAAGGTGCAAAAGCTCCCTCAGCCTCACTGCTCCCTGCACAATTAGTCATCCTCGCCGGTTGACTGGCGCTGCTGAGGCTGACCAACAGCCACCAAATCCCTCCCACCAGCTGAGTGGTGGCCTCCAGGTGGTGGGTGATGATGGCAGGTGCATGACAGCAGTGCTTTTTTTAAATTTACACCCATGTTCGAAAGATGCTGGCTGTCCATGTCCTTCATCAACAACAATCTCAAAACCCCAGAATTAATTAGATCATCTAAGATCCCTCCTACTGCAAAATGCCAAATAGCTCTGGTACCTTTCTGCCTCAGTAAACTAAAAGACAGTTCTTTTTACTGCTGTCAAAATTACAGAGTGGTTTAGAACTATAGCTAAGTACAGGCTAAGAACACACGAGACAGATACTGTACTATAAGGGTACAGCTGAAGAAGGATTTTAAGTACGATTTCACTGAATTACAGTTATCAGCCTGCCAATTGCTTCTGATAGTATTGTTGTGGAAAGCCAAATCCAGCTGTAGCTACACAGTGGTTAACCATAAGCAACATAGGGAATTCCTTGTGATACTTGCCTCACTTTGATTTTTAAGAGCTCTCTAAATAGACAGCACGCCTGTGAAGTACAGCAGGGATGTGCATATGTGAAGCAGGGTCATATCAAACAAAAGAAGTGAGTCTAAGCAACTGTTTTTCAAGCACCAGCGTTAACAAAGCTGGTGAAGGGGCTGGAGTCTTAGGAGAAGCAGCTGAGGGAACTGGGGTTGTTTAGCCTTCAGAAGAAGAGGCTGAGACCTTATTGTTCTCTATAACTACCCAAAAAGAAGTGGAGAGGTGGGTGCTGGCCTCTCCTCCCAAGTGACAGGGGACAGGACAAGAGGGAATGGCCTCAGGCTGTGCTAGGGGAGGTTCAGACTGGATATCAGGAAGAAATTTTTCACAGAAAGGGTCATTGGGCACTGGAACAGGCTGCCCAGGGAGGTGGTTGATTCACTTTGCCTGGAGGTGTTTAAAAGATGGGTAGACAGGTGCTCAGGGACATAGTTTAGTGGCAGATAGGAATGGTTGGACTCGGATGATCCAAAAGGTCTTTTCCAGCCTAGTAATTCTATGATTCTATGTAGAACTCAAGCCTTCCAAAACCTCTGAGCACACGCTCATTCATGACAAACTACCCACCAATGCACCTCTATCTGACGGAAAATGAGTTGGCTGAAGTTTTCCAATACTATAAACACAGCCTGTAACAGGCCAGATCTCCAGTCAATTCAGTTACAGTGTGTCTCACAGAAATCAATACCACTGCAGAGATTCACTCTGGTCACACAACAACTTTACTCTTCCCTAGCAACTCTGGCTTCAGATTTATGCCCAGAGAACTCCTCCAACACTGCACAGAATGTTCTTCAACCTACCTTCCTAACAAGAGCACAGCTGAAAGGAGATTACCACTTCCAAATACTCAGCCACAAAGCAGCCCAAGATCAGAGCTGTCCTACCAGGTGCAGGCGGGGCACTGCAGCAGAAGGTACCATCCCTCCCATGCCCGTTTTGACATAACACCACAGTAGATGCAGAATATCCTACATGTTCACCAGAAAAAAAAAATACAGCCTTCCATTGTGGAATATTATCTACTGATCTCTCTTAGGCTATTTGAAATTTATATTGTGCTGGGGTTTGTGCTGTTCAATAGATCAGAGTACGTAAACTTTTGTCTACCGTTTGTCTCTTCAAAGCTTTTTCCAGTTCCAGTTTAAAAAAAACCTCTCCTCATCTTAAGCAGATCAGTTCTTCTACATAGGGTTGACCCGCTAGTTCGAAGAGCTATGAGGGAGCACCCAGTCATCTGGACAAGAGCACCTCGTCAGGAATGCACATCTGCTTCTACACTGCTCTGTTCCTGAGCAGTCAAATGGTTGGACTCGATGATCCGGTGGGTCTCTTCCAACCTGGTTATTCTATTCTATGATTCTATTCTAAATCTCCCTAGTTATACTGCATTATATGGAAAAGTGCTTAAAAAACAAAAACCAAAAAACTTTAATGCCAGTTACACCTTGTAATTTTTTAAGTCATTCTGACAATTACAATGCAACGCAGTAGGTGGTTAAATGACGTATGTATCTTCACTTCAAAAACAGGCACAAATGTCTTTGCAGTATTAGATCTTAGATGGAGTATAACAGAGCTACAGACAAAGCCATGTAGCTCCTACACAGCAGAGTAAAATGACACCAAGTATCAAAGAGAAACATTCACTTTACCTGGTCTGGTCAATTCACTAAAGAGCTGAAGCAGAAAACACGGATCGTAGAAGTCATCAAGGCTCTTGACACTTTCATCTCTATACAGTGACTCTTGCATGTCCTGAAATCAAATCCGAACCAGCATTTGTATGCAACACTACTGATTTCCAGCTTGGTTTTAAACTTCCCCAACTACCTCACCCCATTATAAAGCAGCTGATACTATACCTTGCAAAACATAATGCAACACAAGGTGAGACATGCTTGTGTTCAAATCTGCCTTTCACTATTAAGGTTCCAAAACTATTTCCCCTGATTAGCACAAACAGGTATAGAAAGAAGCATCTTAGCAAACTGTGTGAGACTGAAGAGCGCAATGTCAGTGGATCCTTGCACAAACAAATTTAACAATTGTTTTAAAAGTTAAATTCTGGTCTCACTTATACATGGTAATCTTTGCAGTGCTGCACAGTCACACCTGCAGACAGGATGCGGTCCATACACCGCAACTTATTTGGAAAGTGCTCCTAAATAATTAATTCCAGCCCTCCTATGAATTTAAATGCTTCTCCTGATGTAAACAAATTGCTATATATTACACAAATGCAAGAAAGAAATCATTACAGTGAGAGGCTCTTTTTCTACAGCAAAAGAAGGATCATTTAGCAGCCTAGAGCACCTGTGATGACAGAAGGCGGCGATGCTGAGGGTAAGACAGAATTGTCTTCATCATCTTTTCCCGATCTAGCAGACACAGAATCTCCTCCATGCTTGGCTGCTGCCATAGTGACTTCCCTAGACTCTTGCAAGTCTTGTGGTGCTCCACAGCAGCTGGACCCCACAGCAGGATTCTTAAACATTGTTACAAGTAAAGGTATTAGTCAATAGACTGCTAGTACTGAGCGAAAAGCAATTATAGAGGATATAAATTAGTATTTAAATGGGAACTTGAAACTAGAACTCGTTTCCCTGGCAACCTTTCTCATCCATCGAAAAGCTTTTCAAATTCAGTCTAAGGGTGTCTTATTAACTATTTCCTAGACTGTTAATCCAACTCAGAACTTACTTTCTCAGAAAAAACACTTTTATATTTAAGCTACCAATGAAGGTTAGTATGATAGCAGCTGCATGAAGAGACAGTGATCAAGACCTGGTCAGACAAGGTTGTCTCAAATGCAACTAATATTTCAGACTGGCACAGTGGTTGGGTAAAACCTAAATCCTTATTCTCCTCCTCCGAGTTGCTCATAAGATCCCACTTACTTTGCTATCATGCTTGAAGTGCTATTTATACTGTTACTTATTATGTAGTTACTGCCAACAGCAATGCCTCACTGTCAGTGAGGCAGCTGGAGGAAAGGTGTTATACCTGTTATCACGCAGAACCTGAAGGTTCCCATATGTAACACAAGTTGGACTCTGCTCGGCTACACATACAGCACTTCTCCTGAGTGCCCTCTTTTTGTCTCAAAGACAAAAAAGTGCATTTAAGCAAAGCAGACCAAAAACATCAGCATATAGAAGAACTAACTGTTAGCAACAGAGTTCCCTGTGGACCGCTTGGGCGCAGGGCCTGAAAAGAAACCAAATATTTTATACAATACATGGCTCTGTCTCTTACGAAGCACGTAGATGTACTGCAATGTTGCCCTATAAGTAGAATTTCAAGAAGGTGAAAGATAAGGAAGGCCATGATACCACATTAGTACCCCAAACCTAACAATACATGTGTTAATGCAAAAGGTTAAACATCACTGGCATATTCCTCTCCAGCAATGGACCATGATCGACTATCACCTGTATAGAAGCAAGAACACTGAAAAAGGCATAGGCTGTGCTGAGTAGCAAATACTATATCCCAAGGAAACAGGGAAGTGGAAGGAGTCCTACACTAGCAACTTGTGCTTTGGCCTTCATCTGTGACAATATCCCTGTAGTGGGTCCTTAGTATGGAGAGTGAAGGACTAGTGAAATGAGACAGTCCCTCACCCAACCCAAAAGAATGACGGTAAGAATAGGAAATGCATAGGAAAAATGTTTCTGGAAGCAACATCGATCTGTAGGTTTGACCTTGCTCACTGTTCACGTTGGTGAAAAATATGACCCTGGAAAAGTGCCACTTGTGAGCCTGTTTATTTGCACGTAATTAGTTGAACAAAGAAAGGTGGTCAGTTTACCTGGAATTTATCAGACTTTGATTATTCTTCTCATATAACTGAAGCAGCAGCAGTATCTTCTGATCTAAAAAAAAAAAAATATGAAACCCAAAGTCAGTCACCTATGAAGGTGGAAACCAGGTAGGTAGTAGCTTTCCCAGGCTAACATGCTTACCTATAGTACTCAGTGTAGCCCCATAGGCACCCAGCAACACAGCAAGGTGACTGCTCTCACAGACAGAAGGGGTGAGTTTCACAACTGTCAGCAGTATATCCACCAAGGCCTCTGAAATAAATACACAGCTTCGGCTTTGTTGCTCTCTCAGCTAGACAGCACATATATAAATACCCTTACATATAGAGACTCTCTCCAAATAGATGCACACACAGTACTGTACATTTTAGATCAAGATCTGTCTCTATAAATACCAAAGAACATTTCCCCAACTACACTTAAATGATGATTATGATCCATTTACCCCAAGCAGAACAACTTGTTTTGAAGAAGTTGCAACTGTATTTCCAAGTTGGACACACAAATGTTACTGTGAGGTGAGGTCCACAATGTGGCATATTACCCTGCAAAAAGTTTCCAGGTGTACACTTTTGTTCTCTGGTTAAAAAGAAGTGCTAAACCCTATCCCACCGTACTGCAGCTCCCTCCTCTCCCAGGAAGGCACCTTAAACTAGCTCAGGAGTTACACAGAGAGAACAGACATCCCAGCAAGTTCCCCAAGCTACTCAAGAAGTTACAGCAAGAACTTCGAAGTTCATGCCCCTGCTGCAGCAACTTCTCAAAATGCTTCTATATTGTGCATTTAAAAAGGGGTCAACAGAGCAGAATCCAATTAGTCAGCAAGCTACAGGGACTCTTTACTAGGGTATACAAAAATTATGCACCTTTACATTGTAACTAGTTGAGAAACAGAGCAAATAAGTGATCAGGTTACTCAAAGGTACACAGGATATCTATGGCAGATTCAAAACTCGAATCCAGATTTCTTTACTCTCAGTATCTGAAAAGGCAAAGGCTTTTTCACCTAGTATATATAGGGATATAAAACACGTTGTCAAAACAAAACAGATCATAAGACAACAGCCTAAGAGAATACACCCTTGACACTAAGTTGCTGAATTAGTGAAGTTAGCCTCAAAGAATCCATCTCACTGCCCTACAGAAATACATTAAAAAAGTAGAACACATACAGTATGCAGCAAAATTATCACTTGTTTTTAATTTCACTGAATTTGTGGCTTCTCAAGAGCCTTTCGCTCTTTTCATGTGATTTAAAACTTTAAAGCTTTTTTTTTTACATATTGCTCACCAATATACACAAAATTTGTTACCAACATGCTGCCCTGAGAATTTCCTCCCATTTTCTTATATGACTCCTTCAATCACTGAACCTCAAAGCTATGTGGAACAAGCAGAGGTGCAAGTAGATTAAACAACCAGTTCAAGGTCAGATAGTATTTCAGTTGGCAGAGATGAAGAAATAAAGCCAATCTTACATATGAACTAGTACCAATTTATATACTCCCGGAAGGATATTCCTTGTGAAAAGTCGCAGTATCAAATACACATCAATTAAATTAACATTTTTTTATAATACTTGCAAAATCAAATTAAAATCTTCAATATTGACCTGTTTTAAAACAGGCTGATACGTCACACAAGTTTCTAAAAGAACCTATATGCACTTCAGTGATTTTACATTAACAGCCTGACAGGCACCAAAAGAATCAATTCAAGATTTCAATAGGGTTTTAAGAACAAACAAAAAGTAGTTTCAGAAAACAAGTGTTTAAAACCGGCAGGCATAAAATGAACGCAACATTTGGATCCAAGTAGAAGTAGAATTTAAAACTGAACACTAATATGCTGGAATTGTTTAATAGCTCTGCAAGTATATGTAGGTGGATAGGTTACTGCATGGATAGAATATAATGCAAGAAAGACAACATTACTAAATATAGTTAAAGGAAAGAAGGAGATAAAAAAAATACCTCTTGTCTGGCTGTTCATGCCATCTTCTTCTCTTGACCTCAGTATGGTTGACAAAAATAGAGAGTGCTGTGTGACCATCATATGAAGCTTGGAGAGCTCAACTAATCTCTGACTAAATGAGGATTCTTTCTTGTATAATAACTGAATACCAGTG
This sequence comes from Phaenicophaeus curvirostris, assembly GCF_032191515.1. NCBI lineage: Eukaryota > Metazoa > Chordata > Aves > Cuculiformes > Cuculidae > Phaenicophaeus > Phaenicophaeus curvirostris. The sequence goes on from NC_091392.1 coordinate 111,965,029, forward strand.
TTCAGGACTTTCAAAAATGCTTCATCTCTGTAGCGGTACCTTTAGAAGTGAAGATGACAGAAAAGTCAGACTCCAACCAAAAGGAAAGCTGCTTGAAAAAAATCTGTTTAAGACATGAGAACTTTGCAACCAAACCAAATTAAAAAATGAAAACACATGCATTTGTCTCCCCAAGTTGTTTTCTGTTTTTTAAGCTTTACTGGTATCTTAACTATAAGAAAAGAAAATCAACACAGTCACATTCACAGCTGCACAGATCTGGATAAAGGATTAGGATTTTGCCTACTAACCTTCAGAGACCAACCCTTCAGGTTAACACTTCTTCCTCTACAGAAGTCAAGATTATTCTAAACTAGTTTTTATTTCTTTTATTTAAATAGTTTACATTTAAAGGTGATTCTGTTTCCATGTGAACTGTATTTAAGAAATAACTTCAATTAAAAGAAGCTCTAAGAGCATAAATCTTCCTTATGCCAGTCGAAAAGAAACAAGTCCAGCTGTGTAGTTAGCTATATTAGTAGCGCTAACTGGAACACAAAATCCAAATCTGCCTGTGGTTGTGCAGATTCAGGCTTCAATGAAGCCAGTGGATGCGATATAAAGCGCATCCTGAGAAACAAGGAGAGTTGCCCACCTCATTGAATTCATGGGAGAGGGCGTTTCCAGTATAATGCAGGTCAAGGCCAAGCAAACAGAACTGTACCTCCTACAGCACCTTCGGGGCCTCTCAAAATTACTTACTTGAGTCCAACCTTCACAAGACTGTACCAGTCACCTGGGTCCACTTCTTCAACAAAGTGCTGTGCACATGGTAAGTAAAAAAAGGTCATTACATTTAGCACACAGAGCTTCTGCAGATCATCAAGACCAGCAACTTCTGTTTAAGAGACACATTAACAACGTGGTAGCCAAACACTCAGGTGGGACAATCCAAGGGTAACAGGGAAGAAGGCTCTTGCATACAACAATCCTACCTCCTGCTCCAAATGAATTTGCAAGTCTTTCTTTTGTTAGTCCTGAGAGCAAGGGAGCACATAAGCTGTATGCAATTTAGGAGTAAGCTAAGCTGTGGGTATTAAAAACCCCAGGGTCTTGGAACTTTTCACACTCCTAAAGCATAAGAGGAATAAAAAGTCTGCAAGTTAAAGCAAGAGACCGCTACTCAGGTGCTAGGTCTCTGTGTACCTACAACGCACTTAACCTAACCAACCTCTGCATGTAGCAAACAGATGGTACCTGGTTGAACGTGTTCTTTACAAAAACTGATCTTTCTTAAAATGTTATAAACCACAATGAACAACAATCAGTTTTAAGAAGACTGACAGCTGCACACACCAGCACTCCCAGTAAAGGTAGGTGCTAACTTTGTCAGGCCTGCAAACACCATCTTGATGAGCGCTATCAGGTGGTCTCTCAGGTCCTGCAAGAATCTCATCCTGCACAGACAGACATGTCCTAAAACGGAGTTTTGCCAGAAGGCATTAAGAGGTCAAAAGGCATTCACTGCTTGCAGAGACCTTAATGTTTAAGTCATGAATGATTCTGCCTACCTTACCAAACTACAAAAAAAAACCAGCAGTACATTGGGAATGATCAAGTGGTGTTCTTTATGATCAAAGTCTGAATTTCTACATATGAGCAACTGGATTTCTGCCTCAGACATCAGAGGGCATGGCAGGTGGGTCTTGTTGGAAGTGTCTCTATCACTCTATGACTTTTTTTTTTTAAATAAAAAAATCCACTCAAAACTGATATTATAAACTCTTAAACACTTCGAACTCTGATTTTCAAAGGGGAGTGTTAGCCATCATCAAGAATAAATCCAAACTACTTTTTATAAAGGATTAGTAGGGCTAAATTAATTCCATAAAAGCTGTTAAAAGCTCATACAAGCCATAATCTACAAATAAGAAAATAAAATCCCATCTATATTTACACAAGATACAAGAGCACGATAACAAATATGTACATGCACACTACTCTGGCAATGCATATAACAAAGAAGTCTCACCAATAATTCTTCCAGCCTTAGCAGCATGGACCTCTCCACTTCTTGATTGCCTTCATCTTTATTGCTGCTATACATTACAATTAACCCTTTCATGCAGGCTGATAAGAGGTGTCTCCTCCAGGAATGCAGCTCTCCAGAGTTTTCAAGCACTCTAGATATGGCATCTGCCACTATCCATCTGCAAAAAGGTATTTTTTAGCATTATACCATGATTCATGTTTTTACTGGAGGCCTTGCAGTCCTCTCCGAGGAGAGGATCCTACTATAGCTCTCAGTATTTATATTCACACATATTGGTAACAATGCTTTATGGGACAAACCTAGTCTTGAAACACAGCAACCAGATTTGCTTACCTCTCACTATTTCCTGCTTTCTCAAGAGCTGCAGGAAGCTGATCAATAAGGTTTCGCAGCCCTTTGCTTTCTGAAGATGGCAACAGCTTCGAAAGAACTTGCAGTTTCACAGTGGTCTCATGAGACACTTCTGTGTCTTGAATTACACCACAGAGCTCCTTCCACAGAGCTTTCCTCAAGACAGGTATAACAGCCGAAATAACTGTTGGGAAAGAGCAGGGGACACGGGTTTCATTACCTAAGCGTGTTAAGTACCGATGCAAGTCACTTTTCTAATCAAGGCCCAGATTACTTAGTTTTTAGGAAATTGCATTACAGTAGCTGCTAATCTGCTCAGAGAAGTCCACTCTGTGTTGCTCCACAGCACCATTAGGAAGTATTTAGCATGTGTATCAGACAATCACTTGCCACACAGCTGAAATAATTCAGATATGGGCAAACAATGCAGACCTTCAGAAGAGGAACAACTTCCTGATAAGCAGACTTGTCATAGCATCTCAGGAAGGATGAAACCTTCCCATCTGACCCTGAATTCAAAGGAAATTTTCTTGCACATCAAAAGACAGCTAACAGGTACCTTATAAATCAAGTCAGTCACATAGCAGTTTCCCCTTCTCCTCCCATCCTCTACCTTTCTGTGTGTTAACGAGACCCCTTCACTACTTTAACTTCTCCTAGATAGAACTAGCCTTCACCAACTGCTACAGTCAGCCTGTTTCTGTTGCTATTCACATTTCTGTGCAATAAGAGAAATGAAATCAAAACGATCCTCCTGTTCTGTCAAGTTGAACCCTAACTCATAGTTTTGCTGGTAGAAAATTTAACAGTCTTGTCAATTTAAAGCTGCTGTTGGTTTGGAAAGTTTTGGACTGCCAGCTTAGAAAGGCATTACTGAAGGAAGCTATACTTGGAAATTCATTTGAGAAGAAAGTTTTGGACTGTTACACTTATAAAAGTGAAAGCTTACATTCTGAAAAAACATATGGCTATGGCATTCCACTCACCACACATTCTACCTATGCCAGATAAAAAGTTTCTACCTTCCATATTAAAGCATATATATACATATATAAGCATTTTCACATTCACTAAGTACTAAATAAGGGCTTCAAAAGAGAAGACCGGACAACAACTGTAAAAGTACTTTGCTTCAGTCTAACAGCCAAGCTTCGTCACATTTACCTTTTATGCTGCAGAGGTGTTTACCAGAGAACCGTTAGAAATTAGAGAAGTACTTCTATCACCTCTACCCATTTTGCAGAGGATCCATGATATTAAAGCCAGCAGAGCCTATTCTGAGAATGTGGCTTTCCAAATCATGCATAGGGATCAGTTGTGGCTTTACCTGTGGAAGGTCGGGTGAAATCGTACTGGTCTCTGCATTGCAAATACATGTTAATGAGTGGAAGAAAGCTCTCCGTGTTTGTTCTGAGGTACTTTCCAGTGGCACTGCTCAGACACCACAGCTCAAACTGCAGCAGGTGAGTCCTACAGTGTTTCATCAGCATGCCCACAATGGCAAGGGAGGTTTCTGACCTCTGGTGAAGACAGTGAACATGCACCTCTACGCTGACTGCATGTGCAAGGATTGGCTCGCTTTGGAGAGCCTGAAGGAAAACTTTCTCCAAATCTTTGCTGGCTGATACTGACATCAGTATCCCCAAAGCTTTAATGTGCTCTGTGGATAGCAGCAGTTCTCCTTGTTGCGGTTGCCTTTGGTAGTGTTCTATGAGGAGCTGCACCAAAATCTGTCCATAGAAACTTAATTGTTTCCCTTTCTTAGGGGATTTTTCAGATTTCTGAGCAATTAAGCTCATCTCAGGAAGCTGAAGCATAGTTAAAGTGATCTCCTTCAGCTGAGCAGCAGCCATGTACATGTGCAACTCCTCCAGAGCCGCCATCTGTTGAGATTTCTTTGTAGAGACCTGGTTTCTGTCTTTTCCTGCAGCTTGTAGCTCTTTCAAGACACTTTTTGTGATTGCTTCAAAATACTTCGATAACATATGTTTCTGATCCATGCTCTGCAACATCAGGGCACTCGTTTTCAACAGCTGAAGCACACCAGAATTGAGGTGAGCTGAGAGGAGCTTCACAGTGACAGGGTTTAAACTGTGTTGAGGTAGAGAACGTTGTTCTAAAGCCAGGAACCAACTCTCCAGCGTAGGATGTCTGAAAATCAACATGAGTGCATCTTCTAGTGTCTGTAACAAATGGTTGCAACATCACTGAATGGATAATTATAGTTTGGAGGAAAAAAGAAAAATAATCATCTGCCTATTTTCCAGCACATGTTTATTACAATTACTGAACACAGAATTTCTATTAACTGGTCAGAGGATAAATATATTAACAAATTACAAGCACATAAATACTATTCTTCCAAATTTTTGATGTGGAAGCATGCCTTTCACTTAATATTCTCCACATGCCTAAGCAGATGTCCAGAGGAAAGCTACATATGCTGGGGGCCGTCAATATAATTTCATTCTGATCTCCACAAATCCACAGAACAGACACAAGGGAGGAAAAAAGCCATCCCTCTAAGTATGCAGTTTTCATAACTAGGCTTTATACAAGGCTGAAGGAATAGAATTTCTTCTGCAAAGGTTAAGTGATCTTTGTCAGGACCTCTTCTGAATGTATTCCAGCTCAGGGGTGAGACTGTGGATGATGCAGCTTGGTCAGGTCTTCAGACAGTAGTTCTGCAACTGCTGGACCACATGCTCAAAATTCATAAGTCCTATGTCCTAGGTCTTAACAGTATCTCTCTGCATCGACCTGCTTCCATGCAATACAACACAGTGAAATACAGAGTGTATGATATTTAGTTCAGCCTCTGTCCTCCTGAGGACTTGGCAAAAGCTATAATAATGCTTCTACAAAGCACTGAAATCCTATTCCAGCCCTTACACAGCAAGGGTATGACAGACACTTTAATCCTAACTGAAATCCCAGAAATCCACATGACTATTATCAAGTCACAGCACTCAAAGCCTGATACTTGTCACATTTAGTCAATTCCATGTTTTGGTCATCAGCGAACCAGTATCAACATAAAATGTGCTCAAAATTTGTTCATGTTTAAGACCATTTGCTTTAATTAATGGTTCAGCAAAACTTATGGCTAGTTCCCTAAAGAATAAATCAAATCAAAGTTCACTTGGCCTGTATATCAAGGGATTCAGTACCTTGTTATTTGAGGACTCCTCTGTAATCAAAGATTCCTCATCCATAAAGAGATCTGATTGATTCTGATGCTCTTCTCTTTTCTGCTGATAATCCAATTCTATCTGATTTCCTCGGCACAACAAGCTGCTCAACAGGTCCACATAGAGCTCAACAAGTTGAGGACCAGAAGTTTTACTAAGCTGTGAAAATGCAAACATGTTGGAAGTTGAGAAAAGAGAATAATTGGGAGCAGAAGTAGAATTATCCAACAGGAACATAAATTAACTAAGAACTTCCTAGATTACAACCTTTTCTGGATGAAGCAATCACTCCACTCTGTAGAAACCTAATTCAAAGAAAAGTCTCAGAGTACCAAATAAATTATAGATTTCCATCTATACTGCAACTTTTGGTGTAACACAGGCTGAAGAAATTCACACTCAGGAGACGCTTCTTATGGAGACCCAAGAGCTGGATTAAAATTTGCAGTTTATTTGCGCTATGCACAGATCAGAAAGGTAACCCATGCCAAGTAAATCCAAGACTACTCCACAATTGGGAAGAACAGGCATTTGCTTACATATTAGGTGCAGGTTTGTCTGGTGCTTTATAGCCTCAGTGAGAGCTGAGTACACAAGGAAGCTGCAGAACCAGTTTCTTAAGTTTTAACAACCAAGTAATTTGTACTTGCTGCATTAAAATAAACAAATACACAATATCATCACAATATTGCTCTTACACTGCCAAAGTTCTCCACTGTGGATTTTAGGTATAGCAACACATGCTTTACTCCTAACAAAAGCTGTTCCGGAGGGAGCTGGGAAGCCAAGTCTCTCAATTTTGTTTGGATATCACCTTCCAGTAAGGCGTTACTTCCTCTCTCATAGGCTTTCTTTAGCAAAGCAGTAAATACAGAATCCAGGGCCACAGCAGATTCTTTGCATATCTCTTTGGGTTTCTTAAACTGTTTAAAATGGAAAAAAAAAAAACATAAAAGAAAAATAAAGATTAGTATGAATCAAAAGTTTCTTTAGCTGCCTTGGAATGAGTTCTGTGCTGGAACTGGAACTGAAGCTCCAGAAGCACAGATGTACAGCCCTTCTATCACACAGCTAGTCAAAGGTGTCCCATGGCAAATCTGCACATAGCCACTGCTGGGCTAACAGACAAACACTGCAACCCCCAGCAGAGCTAACTAATGTGTTCCCAATCTATACCTGGGTGAACTCCAACCACTGTAAACTGGCTCCTCAGGCCATATTATACATTATGCTACACTATACCTGATCAGGAGCTGTAGTTTGGATGACTGTACAACCCTTGAGCCCTGGCTTCATTTCCCAACCACAGCACAGACATCCTGTATCATTCAAGAAAAGCCCTTGAGCAAATGCATGTCCCATTGTGATCAAGAAGCAACAGAGAATTAGTTTACTGTAAACACACTTCCTGATGAAAACGTAAACCTTGCAGACTGTAAGGTTTCACAGTAAAACTGTCTAAAGCATTTAAGTAACTTCAGGTATTCCATACCACAGGTTCCTGAGACTGCTGAGGTATCCAGAGTTTATAATACTGGCTAAATTGATAAAGCTGAGGATACTTGGAAACTTTCAAAGACTGCAGATCTTTATCATAGTGCTGGAGCATCAAGCAGAGGGCGAGGGGTTCTCTCTGTGAGTGCAGGAGATCAGTGAAAACAGCAACAAGATACTCTATGATGTGTGCTCCTAGAAAAGCAAAATAGAAAAAACTAAACTTCTGTTGACAAAAGTAATCTGCACAATCACAGACACAAAGGCAACCCCCTTTCCTTAAGACCTGGGCAACAGGCCATATAACACCATTTAGAAAAGTACTGAATAGGATTAAGAGGTGTTTGTGATAAGCTAGACAAGTGTTCCTGACCCATTCAGGTATCTGGAAAAATCCTCCATACAGTAGTCCCTGTTAAGCAAATAATCATCCCACTTTAAGATACACACTCAGGTTGGCCTGTTTCCTTCCAGACAAGCATAAAACTAACTCCATCTTTACTGTGTTGTGCTAAACTTGTCCTTATGCATCAAAATACAAACCCCAGCCAAACACCACCTAAGAAGAAGAGAACTGATTTGCACCAGGGGAACACACCCAGGTTAACATGCACTGGTTAAATATGGAGGATTTTCTTTCAGAACTAGGACTTACAGTCCCACCCCAAGTGCCACTGAACAGACAGACAGACACAGGACTCTCGGAGGTGCTGTAGGGTTGGCAAATCCTGCTCTGAGGTCAAACACTGCCCCTGAGACTCCTCTCTCCACCAAACCCTTTCCTCAAGGAGGAGGTAGAAGTTTGCAACAACCCCTGAAGCTTCATCTCTGAAGAAGTTTTCTTTGGAAAACACATCCATTTTCTATTCCAGTCCTCTCTCCCTTATATAGTAGAAGCTCCCTAGAGTCAAATGGCAGTTTATAGAATGCCTCCATTTCCATCTATTTTCCATACTCCAGAAACTAAGAGAAAGCTGCTTTAGGGTCTGGAAAAATGGACAGAAGCACATCATAAGCTTTAACGCCTCTCTTGAGCAGAGAATACCATGGAACTGCACCTCATTCTGCTTGCAACACAGACAGAATGTCTGGAGGAGCTCATTGGGCAAGAATGATCCCACTTCCACTCCATTAGTATAGACTATACGTAGGAACAAGGAAGTCTGTACCTGTTTCATTTTCAGTCTGAAGCAACAGCATATTCCTGGCTTCTAATGCAGCAGGGACAACAGCACTGAATGGAAATGTTTGGATAATCATGTCTTCATTTAAAGTGAACCCAGTTTCTTCATCTAAGCCATCACTGCCCTCCATTAGGACATCCATCATATCCAGGACATCTGGTAAGTGAAGAAAATATGCTAGCAGAGGATTCAAAACTAACTACAAAGTAACAGAGGTGGAATCAACCACTCCCGAAATACAAGGCAGCTTCTGAATTCCCAAAGCAGAAAAAAAGGACTAAATAAATTTGTTCAGCAATGCAATGGCAAATGCAACTGCAGAAATCAGTCTCTCGCTGTGCGCTTAACCTTACTTTTTGCCTTTCAACACTGCTGTACAGCTGACAGAAGTAAGGGAAAAGGCACATCACCACTGCTATCATAAGGATACCAGTGACAGGAAATGTGTATGGGAAAGTACAACAGAATTAGCCACTTCCCCATTAAAAGAACATCCTGAGCAGTCCTTGGAAGAGCTTCTCAGCTCTATATGGCCAGAAAAATCAAATCTCAGTCATTAAAGAGCCAAAGACAGGTTTAACATACAAAGAAGATACCATATATTCCATGGCTGATACTATGTCTCTGTAGTACTGTCAACTCAAGGCAATGGATTCATCTGGTACTGAGTGTTAAACTACCTCACTGGCCTTACATTTATGTACTGCAAAATCCTACACTCAGACTGTTACAGCAGAACAGGTAGCACGTGGTAAGCTGTCTAACCGTCCATCTCTGCAGAATTTTGAGTTTGTCTGCAGTAGGTCTGTGATTGGTCCCAGAAAGCAGAAGCAGCAAAATTCCATCTATGTGCCAGGGAGTAAGAAAGTTCCCTCGGCACTTCAGCCCTTTCCTCCTGTATGAAAAGGGAGAGGAACTGTAGTAGTTTTCATTTTACTTCGAAAATGCTGCTGCAGTAGCCTGAAGAGTGATTTAATATACTGTTAAAATGGTGTAACTGCATCAGAAATTCCTTTTGGGAGTAAAGTGGTAACTTTGCAATTCATATTTCTACTTCTAGCACTAAATACAACCAGAGGGCTGAATCCTGTAGGTCCTGTAGGATTTCTAATTATCAATTGTCAGTTTGCAGATCAGGACTAGAAAACTTAGCACAAAGTCTTGGAATTCTTTGTTGTTAAGGGAATCACCACATACCATCAATGTGAGACATGGGGATGCTGACGTTATCAGAGTCTTGCTTAGACATATTAACTTGGAGCATACTGGCTTCCTGAACAAGGTCTGCTGCTTTGTCTGTATATGGATAGGGGTTTGTCACCAGTTTCAACAGGATCTGTTAAGAAAGGTTGAGAGAGAAACATAAGTGCACAGGCTATTAAGTCTACAGGAACCATACCTTGTCAAGAAAGACTATGTTCTAAAAGAGGATGGAAAAAGGGAAAGTTTTAGGAGGACAACTTCCATATACTTCTGCATGAATCTGCCTACAGTTACTGCTGTACATAGGACACTGGGTCTGATGGAGAAAAGAAACATCCACTACAATTTTGCATCTAAAGTGCTACCACAGACTGAGTCCCTGGGGAAACTGCACTGAAAAGGAAGCACTGGGCATTTAACATCTTGAAAAGTCAACGGGAAATGTCAGCTTTTCTTGTAAAAGATTACAATTTACTCAGGTCTGACGATTTTGGCAGGTACTGCCACAAAGAAAAGGGAGATAAGAGCTACACCACCACCCCAAAATTCTATATCAACAACGCTGCAATAACACCTTAACTGTCTGGATTTAATTTTCCTCTAAATCATTTCACTGTCCTCCCACTCAAGACAAGAAAGATGTCAGCTCTGCATAAAGAATTACCAAACACTGCTTTTCTCAGAATTCATTCACTGATCTTTAGACAGGTTTCTCAACAATAGCAACAAAATAGTTAGTTTCCATTAATGCTATTCTTAGCATTGTTTATCCAGCTAACATGAACAGTTACCCTTTCCAAAAATTGAATCACTGCTTCCTTTTTGTCTTCTTTTGTATTATCCAAGTGTTCCAGCCAAACTGAAAGTTCCTTCCACGTGTACTCAAACACTCCACTGTCACGTAAAACCTGTTCAGAAAACAAAAGCGAGGGTTAAAATAAAGACGTAAAATAACAAAACACTAAAAAAGTACAGATATTTTTGTACAGCAACATCATGTTCTCTTCTTGAAAAGAAAAACAGAAAGGTAGGTTCATAGAAAGAAATATCTGTCTCCCTCAGTTCAAGAGGCCTTATTCCCACTTACCAGAGCCACTCTGACTGCCTAACACAGGGCAAATCTGAATGCATTTTTTAAACCAGTATCTCCCAAGCCTCTGCCATCTGATCTCAGTGTAACTAGGACCAAGGCCTAGTGTCTCCATCACAGCTGTTTTGCTTACTGCTCTCTCAGCAAAAGCAGCAAGAGGTGAGGCATGACTATGTTACAGGCAATGAAAGAAACCCTCTGAATTTTGCCAGACACACAGGCACCATAGGGAAAGGGCAAGAAGCAGTCCTGGGAGAAAGAAAGCAAAGTTTAAAGAATGATCAAGAAGTTACAAGCAAAACATGGCTTACTCTCTCACAACTGGGAAAATCAGCTGAGAGCAACCTCTCTCTGCTCATGTCTTCCCAGAGCCTCTCCTCTTCACACCTGCTGTCTGCAGCACAAATCCAGTACAACTCCACTTGGTTTCTGCCTTCACACTGACGATGTGTATGAGATGGTTCCCATGCACACCCCTTCAAGTATGCTGCAAATATCTATTCCACCAGACTGGGCAGAGAGCACATGGTGATCTCACTCTGAATGTTCATTCCCATGCATTTGGAATACAAGAGCTCTACAAGCACTCAGGGCGCAAGAACCAGCTTCAACGCTTGCCGGAGCAGTATGTGCTGGATCCAGAGGCCATTGTGCTGCCTGCAGTGCTGCTCACTGCAGCAGCCGCTCTGCTGCTTCATTGCTCAAGGCCTAAAGTGCAGGGCCAGAAAAGAGCTGGCTGCAGCACAGAGCCACAACCAGGGCCAACCCATCTCACCAGTTCCAGCCTGCAAAAGAGCCTTATGCTGGACAGCAAGTGGCTTGAAAGACCAGATGTGTCCCCTGCCAGAGCGGCTACTACAGCGCTGTCTCGCACAATGGGAAGGAAGATCCCCTTAAGCCACAGCCAAAGGTAGGAGCCAGGATAAACGCAAGCAAGACTTCTGCTTTAACCATGCCAAGTCCTTCTGTTGTCAGCCGTCAGACAGCACAAACCCTACCGATGTCAAAGTTGCCTGCACAAAATGCATTTTGTCCCCTCACTTTAGTAAATCTTAGTATTATTTCAGAGGAGCAGGCTATACTGCTTTAAGGGGGTTGCATGTCTTAACACCATTATAGCAAGAAGAAAAAAAGTGCCATTCCTTTAAAAACAGCCTACAGAAGGGCTTAAATTACTTGAAAACTACTGATATAATACAACGGAAAATCATGGCTAAATTAAATCTAAATCAGGCTACTTGTGTTTAAGAGCTGGGCAGGTGGGTAAACAGCCAAATAAATGAACAGTGGGTCGTGACCACAGCAAGGACCAGACAGAAGTGTAGGCACAGTCACGGTTGCTGTGGGTAGCGAGGCAGACAATTTTACCAAAAATCAAGTAACAGTCATTAAAATATTTAGAATTTTTTGCCTACTATCATGCTATCTAAATTCAGGCCCTTATCTGAAGCACCTAAATTAGGAACTTGGTGACCCTCTGTTCCTTCTATAAAAGAAAGGAAGGAGGAGGAGGGAGAAGAGGAGGAGGAAGAATGGCTGTCTGAAGGACAATCCAGAAGACAGGCAATTGGAACCGCACAGTGGTAGAACCACCTGCCCCTCACACTCAACAACAGAAGAAAATTTGACCAGCTTCCCAACTCAGGCATCTATGTTAAATGACTGTAATTATGCGGGATGAATCCATGCTCTGATCGCTCCCCACACACAAAATACAATGGAAGTTATCACAGCTCATTCGCTCTACATTTACTCTGTGTACACCACCATCAGCTATAAAAATAACACTGCTGCTTACACGAATCTGACAGGATAATTAATAATTAATTGAAAGAAAGAAGGGGGGAAAAAATATTCTTTTTTAAATAATTAACTATTTTTGGCAGAGTCTTGAAATAGAAATACACTTGCAGCTCTCATGAAAACAGGCAGGAACAGAATGTGAAATCCAAAAACATGCCTTCCGATTATATGGCACTGTGTTGAAAAATAAGCAGAACACACTCATTAGCAGCTATTCTTAGCAGCCTTTCTGCTGACATAACTGCCCTGACTTCACTGCTCCTGTATTCTCTTCAGAAAAAATGAAATGAACTGAATCCAAAAGAGGAAACGAGAATGACTCGGCCAGCCCACATCTGTACTCAGCAAAAGAATCCAAACACACTACAAAATCAGTACTGCGTAGCTTTTGATTGAGGTATTCATTACTGTCAGACAAAGTTAACCTGCCTTTAATCCCTTGCAGGGATCAAGAAAAACTAAAATCTAATTCACTCACTAACTTTGGTATAGTGGTTTGAACATTACAGTTGCACCCTTTGATTCAAACTAAACGCAGAAATTAAATGCACAAAGCTGTATACAAACCTGTATGCCTCTATTTCTATGGGACACTGCACAAGGAGCCCTGTTCAGAGCTTAAAACAGGTTTTTTGATTTTCTCTTGGGAACGAACACTTGTATGGTTGGGTTTGTTTTTAATGAAGGTCACTGTCGCTATTGTAATAACCAAGATGCCCAGTTTTCAAAAGGTACTAGAACTGACAGCCATCAGTGCCTTCGTGATATTTGTAGTTGATCAGCACTTCTGAAAAGTCAGATAACTTATTTAAATGCACAGAAGGGGATTTTATTTCATTTTTAAGACAAAAGTACTCTTTGGATCAGAGCTTGCATCAGACTGTAACAAACAGGACTGTATTGCAAGGCCAAAGCAGACTAGCTATGGCTTTAGGAAGGTTAGAGTGATTAAGCTCAGATTAAATGGGGATAAAAAAGAAACTTCAAATAATCTCTTCTTGATAATTGTCAAGATCTTTACAGGTGCAAACTACATCAATTTATTACAGGATCAGAATTAATTCAGCCTAGGGGTGTGTGCAAACATTAAAGATATTTTCCCTACTATTTCACCAACCATTACAGCAAATTCAGTTGACAGCATTTACTTTCTCAAAGTATTTAGCCAATAGGTAGTTTTCTAGCAGCAACATTCACAGTCACAGAAAACAGGAAAGACAACTGTTGACAGCACAACTATTTAGTCAAGGTATCTCCTTTAGGAAAAAACTTAGAACACAGAAAATCTAGACCAATGGGATATAGCGACCATCCTGACATTTCAGATCAACCACTTACCTTGATGATCAGTTTCTTGGTAGAAATTTTCAAATGAGAATGGTTACTTGTAACAAACATTTTCATCAGTAAATAGAATACTGATTTTTCACCAGACATCTTCTCTGTCTCAGAAACACCCTAAAAGAAAAATTATATTAAAATTCACCTGGTATAGCAACGGTGTACAGGATTATGTGGCACAGAAGCAGATATGTAATAGAAGTATGTTATTTTATAGACCTGCCCAAAAATACCAAGGCCAGAAACAAAAGGGACCATTTAAACTCCTTCGCATTCAGTGCGCCAAGAAGATGAGTACAATGTTTTTTTGGAAAGAGGAAGAAGAGCAATAAAAACACCAACTAATACAGTGGTCCAAGATAAAGCCACGTTCCTCCCTGGTCATTTATCCTACTTCTGTAATCCCCTGGAATTCAGATTTCCTACAAGTACTGTCTGAATAAGAAATATAATCATTTAAGAGATTGATCCCCAAGGAACAGGAAAACAATGCAAGTCACAGGGATGCTGAACGCTATCTGCGCAATCCTTCAGCCACCTCCCCCTGCATTTGATGCCTAACAACTGTGCCTCTCTGTAACTGTCAGACCTTGTAATTGCGAGACTTGGGTTTTATCTTTTCTGTTAAAACCTCTCTGTACTATAATGGCAAAGCCATAACAAAATACTTCCATTTCTTTGCATGTTTCCAGGTTTTCCTCTGCTTCCTCTTAATGCTCCTCAACTTTCCTTTACAGCCAGCTGGAAGGACAGAAAATCTCCCACAAGGCAGGGCCAGAATTCGTAACACCCATGGGTGTCTCTGCTTGCCTAGGAACACTCTTTTCTCCAGACATAAAAAGCAGGCTTTCTACAGCTCTCTTACTTTACAGGCCTGGAATACAGAGGAGAGCAGGAGCCCTGAAGGTTTCCAGTAATCACATAGAGGAGGGGCAGCCTTTACAAATGCTAGAACCTTCTCTGGGAAGAGGTGGGATGGCTCCCATCAGCAGCTTATTTTCTAGGTCTGAAATCTCAGACCTGCCAGACAAGTGGAAACCAGCAAACTCTCTTGTCCCACTCCGAGCACAAGAAGAGCTGAAGGAACCTTGTCCAGCCTTCTTCAGGGAGGCAAAAATTCTTGCCATAGTAGAAAAACTTTTCAGCTCAGAAGGGATGCACTAATACTAAGCCTATAATTCAATTCCTACTGGTTTTACCAAAGGGTCACCTCCTAAAACGACTGGACTGGAACTAGTTTAAAACCTGGCAGTGCTTCATGTAAAGATTTGAGGACAACAGGCCAAAGAAACAAAAATCTGCCTTGAAGTCTCTTACCTGTACTCTGAACCAGGCAAATTTATTTGCAGGAAGTTCCAAAGCCACTTTCAGTATATGGTGCTGCAGTACAGGAGGGACCTCCTCTCTGAGGCCCCTTTCAGTGACAATACCTGAGATGTTAAAGCAATACAATCAACTTTATCTTGGTATATCTTCCCGAGATTTCATGAACGGACAAATGCAAGAAATAATGGGATAAACAGGGTATGTGATTTGGTGAGTCACCTAGTATACAAACCAATTAAATGCACTTGACAGAGGGAGGAAAAACCTCATGCACGAGACAGGTGATTTAGAGGGTTTTTTTGTTTAAAGCCCCTCTTTCCTCTGATGGACTTTAATTAAAGGCAGTTACGCAACTCCCATCCTTACACATACCAGACCTGCCTAAAACACAGAGAGTTGCTCTGTTTTGGCAGTCTACAAGTTCTGGTGGCCTACAGGCAGCAACACCACCCAAACAACATTTTGCTCTCTCCTCCAGCCTCAATTTTAAATGGCTGTATTTCCTGTACCACAAGCAGTATTGGAGGATCTTGCCCACAGCCCATAATTTGTGGCTTGTCATCCTTGCTGCATTAAGCAGGTACGAACACCTCTGTTAACTTCTGCCATATGAAGAGGAACACCCTCTGTGAACTTGACATCAGAGACAAAAATGCAACAATATTGCTGAAGTGCTTCCACATACAGATCTTCCACAGGAGATAATACCATACACAATACTGTTCTTCTCCAACATACAGAGTATATGGAAAAAATACTTGAACGTTAAAAGATCTTCCAGAGGAGACTAGTGAATTGCTACGTTCCTCTCCCCCATACCAAACTTTCTGCAAACTATTCTGTTAAAAAAAATTCTGTATCACTGTGTCTAAAAAGAGTTTGGAAATAACTTACTTACATTAGATTGTTGACATAAGTCTAGGAGAATCACATACCCAAATTTCCTTAAGAGTTGGACATAAATCTTCCTCAAAACCATCAGAATTAAAACCCCACAAAGACCAAATATTTGCAAGAATATGACACACAAAGAGGAAGTCTGTGGCACAATCTACCACTTACACAAATGAGTGCAGCAGAGCAGCTATGGAGTTCAAGAGAGCAGAGTGCAAGAGCACTAAAGAAATAACAACAGTAAATGCCAACACAATGAACAAACCAAGCCAGTTCTTCCTCTGTGTACACAGAAAAGCACATTCCCTTCTGTTGCAGACTTGGTAAATAACCACAGAGAACAATGAAGGTAATAGAAATATCCATCACATACCTTTTAAAAGCTTGCTAAAATCAAAATTGCTCCGTGCTACCAAGTGGGGCACAACCTTCTGATAAAGGCATATGACCTGAAGCAGTGCAGCTTTCAGAAACAGTGTCTCAGCATCATCTGAACCTGAACAAACCATTTACTTAATTAGTTTTTCTTTCCTTCATACCAAGAGAGCACAGTGCAGCAGATGCATTGCCAAACATGAGAATTACTAACTATATTTCTAATAGACTTGCCTCTGAAATGCTGATCTTCCCCACTAACAAGAGGAAACAGAAAAAACCCACATGGAATACCCAATTTCCTTCCCCAGCATTTGTGTGCGAATACTTTTAAAATTAAATCATCTTCTTTTATGCTTAAATTGGCAGTTGCCATTTCTAATTTGATTTGAAAAGTGCTCACACATATAAAAGACAACCTCAACTAGAAGAATCCAATCAGTCCCAATGCTGTTTAAGTCTGAACTACAGGGAAAAAAAAAAAATAGAAAAGGATACGGTCATGCTGCTGGTTTCCAGGAACGCTATTTTTACCTAATGCCAGGTAGGTCTGACTAGGGAAGTGCAAGAGGCAGTACACTAATTTGTTACCAATTTACTACTTCAGTTAAAGGCTTCTTTCTTTCCCTTCCCTCTTTCAAAATAATACTTTCTCAATGTGACCTCTTGGCAAAAGGAAGACATGTCTGTACGGGAGAAACACCAGCCCCAGTTAAGGCTGCTGTTTACTTCCCAGGAAAAGCTATCTCAGCACCTAAATATTCTTTTCGTTTATAACATGAGGACGCATAAAAGCTACTTGTTGTCCAGTCACTACTCAAAGGAAGCAAAATAAATGAAGGGCAGCCAAATCTTTTTTTTAACACCTACTTTCTTCCTGTTAACTGGGTCTCCCTCAGGGAGCTATGAAGAACTGGATGGATGCCATGCATAACTCTTTGCCCGAGTCTCAACTGCGATTAAAAAAACAAGAATTCTTTATAGTGGCCACAGTGCAAATAAAGCTGTAGAAGGTGAGACGAGGGTAACTGATACACCATTATCTCCCTGGTATGCAGAGAAACAATAGCTACAGTACTTTAGAGATTAGCTGCTCCACTGGTTTCAGCAGGCACTCTACCAAAAAGAGCCTTGGAGTGTCAGCATTGACAACCATTTTTCTGCCCAAAGCCATACACAGAAGGACAAACACTGAAAAACTCTGTGGAACATCACCGTGGAATATGCCCTGGTGAAGGACATGAAATTAACTGTAGATTTATTGTCAGTCTATAAGTAAAACATCACAGGCTGCTAGTTAAGCTACAGAGAGTACTAGAACTTCTAGTTCTCTTCAATGGGACTATGAAAGCAAGTCCTTCAGGGGACACTGGTTTTGAGAGAAGAAACTGAAGCTTTTACTTCAGCACTCTCTCCTTCTTCCAACACTCACATAGTTCTAATCCTGTGCTACAGCAACACAAGCATTTGCGTGTCCACAGCACCTGAATTGCTTCCAAAAAAATTATGTTATGATAAAATAACTTGGCTGAACGAAAATCCCTCAAAAACTATTTTTCAAGCCTATAACTTTCCCTACCTGTTTTATTCTGTGGGTGCAAAATACTCCTACTAGCACAGGAAGTTCAAGGACAGAATGGTTAAGTTCAACAATGGGAACTGCAGAGCCCTGCACTTGAGAAGGAATAACCAGCAGATGCTAGGGGCCACCCAACCAGAAAACAGCTTGGCAGAAAATAACCTGGTAGACACCAGGTCAGTCATGAGTCAATGGTACCCTGGGCTGCATTAGACAAAGCATTGCCAGTGGGTGAAGAGAGGTGATCCTTCTCCTCTACTCAGCACTGGTGAGGCCACATCTGGAATGCTGTGTCCAGTTCTGGTCTCCCCAGCGCAAGAGAGACCTGGACACAGGAGAGAGTCCAACGAAGGGCCACAAAGATGATGAAAGGACCAGAATGTCTCTCCTATGATGAAAAGCTGGGAGAGCTAGGACTGTTCAGCCTGGAGAAGAGAAGGCTCAGAGCGATCTCAACAATGTATATGAATACCTGACGGGAGGGAACAAGAGGACGCAGCCAGGCTCTTCTCAGTGGTGCCCAGTGGCAGGACCAGTGACAATGGGCACTAAATGAAAGAAAGGAGGTTTCCTCTACACCTCAGAAAGCACTTTTTTACTGTGATAGTGACTGAGCACTGACACAGGTTCCCCAGAAACATTGTTGGAGTCTCCATCCTTGGAGATACTGAAAAGCTGTATGGACACAGTCCTTGGCAACCAGGTCTAGGCAAAAGGGTTGGACAAGATGACCTCCAGAGGTCCCTTCCAACTTTAATCATTTTGTGATTCTGCGATAGCAGAAAGTTAAACTGCTTAACCTCCTAGTAGCAATGGCAACCTATATGCCAAACTGTGTTATTAGGCAATTCTGATGCTGGCCAGAATTAACCCACTTGAAGAACTGAACAAAGCAAAGATGAACAGTAAATGCACAAGTGACACCTGGAATCTGCTGAAGCTAACAACCTTACACAGGATGAGGATTTCCCAACACCCATTCACATATATGTAAAAAGGAGCAATTCCACCTGCCCTGCCTACCATGCTGTTCAGCAGCTTCTGCTGTCTCAGACGTTGCCTTTGCAGTAGATATTTCACTTCCCCTTTTCTCTTCTTGGCCATCGTGGTGTTCTCTCCCTTGCTTCAGAAGGGACTGCCAGGCAGCCACTATATTGTTCATGTCTGGCAAAAGCTAAAAGCAAGAGTAAATTGCAATAGTTCTGCTGCTTGAGACAAAGCTACTGTGATAAAAATACTCACAACCAACCAACACAAGGATTTGCTGCTTTTCACAAAGGTTTTAACTGACCTTGCACGTAATCAGAAAAATATCTGAAACCAAGCAGCGTACCTTCACTTCTGCAGGACATAAATACTGAAAAGAACATTTTATTGAAAAACTGTCCTGTAAAACATATATGTTTGGCTCTTCAGGAAGAGAATTCACTTTTTTTTTTTACACCCCCATCAGCCAATTGTGTTAAGAAATGTCATCTACTACCACAAGTTATTGACACCTTTTAACTCACAGCCTTCCCCTACCTCTGCCCAAAGACACTTCTCGTGGCTCCCAAGCCTCAGCCACACAGGGAGAAAGCGCAGAGTAGTTTCCTGCTGCAAAATGAATCATATCTAGACCCCAGTTTTCTTTTTACTTTGTACCTTGCTGACGGCTTCTCTGTAGAGCTGTACAAATTCCTGCATCACTGACAGTGTGTATATTTCTGACCTTTGCCATGTTTCTTCATTCAAACAATACTCAATATTCTTCAAAGCTCTTTTCAGAACCATCGACAGAAGTGACAATATGCTGTGCTTCACTACTGTGCTGGGTAACTAAAAGAAGAAAGTTGAATTAGTCACATTTTGGTGCTTCCTCTTATGCTTTTCACATAACTTGCGCTCTGAATACATGTTAAAATTTGTTAACAAAATTAATTATTTCCTAAACCTTGGCCTGCACGAAAGAATGTGTATTTTTTTTTTCCCCCAGCCTAAATCACTAGTGAGCACTGGCAGAAATTGTGCTTGTGAATGGATCTTGGAAGCAGTATGAAAGGGTTTTTAATTCATTTTTCAGTGCTTGTCCAAGCCAGATTTATGTTGGGACAGACAATATAAAACATAAGTAACTAACCAAATTAAAAAAGTTCTTGGATGATCACACTTAAATCAAACAGTATTAACTAAGTCAGAAAAATCCACTGAAATACTACAGCTAGCTCTTACATTTAGTCCTTGGGTGAACATTATTTTATTGCACACTGCAGGGACTGTTGTTACCATCACCATAGAAAGCAATCTGGGAAGAGGAATAAACTCTGAAGTCTTAAAAGAATTGGAGATTTCTGGTTGAGCCTCATAGATCTGAAATAAAAACAACAATTTAATCAACATTTATATAACCCTGGAGGTAACAGCTTCTTCTGGGAAGTGTTTTTAACAGAAGGGTTTTGACTTACAGAAAGTAATGCCAGCATTATATGTCAATTTTTATGCAGAAATGTTAGAGCAGACTCCTATTGAGCTAAATGGAACACCTGTATGCAACCTGCATCCCTGCTAAAAGGCTACTCACTCCTTTTCAACAGACTACAGATGCTACTTGCCCATTCATTTTAAGCTAAACAGAGGCAGAGGAACACTCAGAAAGGACAAAAGTGTTTTTCTAGCTGAGCTTCCATGTTGCTGCATCTCAAACCATCAAGGTGGCTTCCCACTACTTCTTACACCAATTCCTTCTTTCCCAGCCTAGTTAAATGTTTATACACCCTCCTGCTCTGAGAATGGCATTCTACCAAATGACCTTCCAACTCACCCCATGTCTACACTTTATTTAAAGCAGCTGTGGCTCTGAGTCTTGGCTCATTTTCCTCAGCATCCACAGAAAACAGGATGTCATTTCTCCCCTCTCCATTTACTCCTTCAACATTTAACAGCATCCTGCTGCTTCTTTCCTAACATATCTACAGCAATTGATGGTGTTATTTCAGAACCACTAAGCCCTTCCTCTTTAGCTCATTTAAACCTCAGTCACCTGACTTCCCCACTGCTGAACTGCTTTGTTTTTAAAATCATTATTTATGAAATACTGTGCCTGAATATTTTCTAGTGATTTTAATAAACTCTAAAGTACTACGCGTTTACAGCTGCAAACACAATAAATCTTCAGATATATGAGTTTCCTCTGATACAGAGCAGCTGCTTCTGAAACAGAAACAAAAACAAACAAAAAACCAAACCTCACCCCCTGATCTTCAGCTTAGTACCTATGACATCAATGAAATCTTATTCCGTGTCACTAGGAAGACCTTGGCTAAATCTATGAACTCAGAGTTAGTTTATACTTAACATACCACAGGCCCAAATTGTAACAAATTTTACATAGGAATAGCACTATAATATCTACGTGTAATAAAAGCAGTCAAAGGCAGGAATATTTGACTTTACCATCTTTCCTATTATAATTTTGTGTAATTCTGCACTACTGTTTTACAAAAACTACTTCAATTTTTGAAGGAAAAAAAGCATTTGGATTGCATATTTCTGTGGAGAGCTGGTGTGCATCATTCACACTCTCACCTTTTTGAGCAATTTCAAATTGTCCATCCAAGCAGACTTCAGTCTAGGAACAAAGGAATATGGGGTCTCCTTAAAGTATCTATTCAATAAATCTGGGCACACTTTAAGAATATTCACCATGAGATCCGCAACCATTTCGTCTTCTGTTGCAGTTTTTAAACCAAGTAGAAAGCGCAGAAGCACCACGTTTCCTCCCCTATTGAAGAGAAAAAAATACTTTTTAAAAAAAAAAAGATACTTTACACACGATGCTTACTGTGCGACTCCTCTAACTGTTGCTGGGGTAGATTCAAGGCAAGATTTCTCAAACTGCTGGCATAATTTCTGAGTTTATACCCAGGAAACTAAGAACTGAATTTACCTACGGGTTTTCTGCATGGCAAACTAGTTACTTTTAATTAAAACCACAACATTTCAGAAATATTCTAACCAAACTCCACAAAGAAAAAAAAAGCAGAATTAAAACTTAATAGTAAACATATTAAACTTCTAAGTATTTTCTGCAGTCTTTCACTTCCTATTTAAGTTTTCTTCTGTATGCCCCTAAACAAACTGAGAAAACTGCAAATGCCAGATGAATAGCAGTTAAAATTTTGCTCAAAGAAAGTAACAACCTGCTGTAACACTACTCAGTCTTAATACCTACTACTGCATTCTAGTACCTTCTTTGTCCAGCTAATGTGATGAAGCATAAACCCACCCTATGAGACCACTCAATGGAATTACAAGAATCTCAATTACTTTCTTTATCAGTGATAATCTTGGTGCACACTTATTTTAAATAGTTAGCAAATAAAAACGGTAGATCAAATAGGTGCTTCCAGACTAGGGTGTTGCAGGCCAAATTCTGGTACCACTGAAATCAACATAAGCATTTTGCCAAAACATGGGATAACTAATGTAAATGAGACTAGTTATTTTACAACATTGTGGCTAACACTGCAGCCTTAATGCTTTATTGTCACATCAAAAAAGATCCATGGTACAAAATCACACCTTACAACAAAAGACTTTGTATCTAGTTATACACAGAGGTGGTTCAGAGAAACAGGATCAGTGCCTACGCCCTATGAATAAGGCAGAACACGTGATGCTCTAGCACACTTAGCTGTAAGAAGATCCAATAGTTTGACCTCAGGAAGTTAAAAACAAAACCAGCAAAAAACCCAAAGTATTTCTTTCGTCTGTCAAAAGAAATGAGAGCTGGAAGCAGAATTCAGTAAAGTTACTGGCCTGGAAGGGCAGACAAGATAACTAGAAGTTTCTCTTGGTCGTAGCACAAAGCTCACACGCAGTCTCAGCTGTTCTGTGACTTACTTGCCAGAAGTTCCAAGACTTGGATCATAGAAAGTTATGCCATGTTTCAGAGAGCAGCAGAGATCCATTAAGAAATTATGAACAAGTTCCCGTACCATCGTCTTTCCCACCTCTTCAGAACCTCGAGTCACCTACAAAAATGAAAAAGGAGTAAAAAATACATATGATTTTTGGTAACATGAAAGAAAACTCCTACATCAATTTCATTCTTAATTTTGTTATGTTCCTTTTACAGAAATGCTCAGATAGTTTGGCTTTCATTCAGATTAATAAGTTCCAGTTTCTGTATTAAACACATTAAATATTACCGCACTTCACAGGAAGTAAAACTCCCAAATTTATGTATGTATGTACCATTTGCAGGGCATTACTGACTTAGGGCATTTGCTATGAAGACAGATAGGAAAACACAGAGAAAAATCAAGCTAAAGAAAAGTAGTGACATGAAACTTGCATAAACTGGGCAAGGCAATCTTGGCATTTTGAAGTCAAGGATCTAATATTTAATCTGAAATAACCTATTTTCAATCATACAGGCCAAGTTCACTATAAGGAAGTTCAGAAAGACCAAAAAAATCACTGAAGCCTTCAGCATAAAGTATATGAAACAAGCATGTTTATGCCTTCTCTGCCAATCTGGCAGAAGACCTAACAGCTTTAACACCAGGCAAGAAAGATGCAATGAATATGCATCCGGGGGAAGGGAGAGCATCAATGCCCTTCCAGTCACCATACAAAAATGGAAGAAGTGACCAAATATTCATGTCAAGCAACAGGGAAAACAAAAAGTGAACCCAGATTCCATGAACCTTTTACATCCAGCACGGCCCAAGAGTGAGAAGTCCCTTGACAACTGCAGTTGGGAAATCACAATCCCAATGATTCAAAAGGACTGCATGGAACTGTAAGTATTTCAAGTTACTCAAAACTGAAATTCATGTTTACAAATAGGGTCAGAAATTTGCAGAGCTCTAAGCAGACACCTACTTGAAATAGATCTTCTCCAAAAGGTGTTTACAATATATCAGGATTGGAAAGGCACAGGCATAAAAATCCAGTACAGAAACTACAAGGCAGCAGTTGTTCAGTGTTAGAAGTTTTGAAAAGGAATGGTTGGGCTTCTAAAGATCAAAGGTGAAAAGTCTGCAGCCAAAACCCAGGGGAGACACAGAAGTTTTTCTGCTGCTTTGCCCTGGGCTTACAGCCATGCCTTATATATTCCCACTGTGAAAAGGGAGGGGGTAAGGTTACACAATTAAGAAAAATAGAAAAGCAAAATTGCAAACTATTTATGAGAAGATGATGACAAAACATCTGCAGTACTAACACACACTAGCTGCAGCCCCGCTCCCTGCCTCATCTAGGGCTTTAGGAATGTGACTTCATGGACCAGTAGAACCAATAACAGCTCAACCCTCAGGAAACCCCCGATCCCTCAAACAATGTAAGCTGAAAAGGCTGGTAACCATCTTGGGGGTTCAGCTCTCATATCAGAGCAATGTGTAGGATGGGGCACATGGTAAGAAGATTGTTCCTGATATATTCTCCTAGAGACACAAAGGTGTCCAGGAAATAGAATACAACACTCACAGCCAAAAGACCCATTTCTCCCAGGTTAACAGATGCATACTGCAGTTCTGGCAGTCGGGGAGGGGAAACAAATCCCCCTCCTCAAGTGGTGAGAAGCAGGAGAAAGCCAGGGTTTCTTTTTAAGTAGTCTCAGCAGATCTCTTCGTCTTGAGCTCATCATGGTTAGAGTAACTACGAGTTATTTGAAAACCTGCAGGCTGCAAGAGGGTGGCAGGAAGGGGAAGGCAGGACAAGGATTACAAGTTACAAAGAAGTGTTACCAGACCTTCAAATCCCCAGGGCTGACATCAGTAATCCCATTCCAGCGGTAGAGAGAAGCAATGTGAATCAACACTTCTGCAGTAAAAAAGCGCACTTTCTGGGTTTTTGTGATATTTTTATTTTGAACCACCTGAAAACAATGAGAAAAAAACAAACCAAACTATTCCATTTATTGCAAGTTAACACACAAAATAATGCCAAATTAGCAACCCACTTCACTTTTAACACACACACACAGCTCACTCTCCTCACTCCAGCAGTAAAAAGGTTCTGCCTGTCCTGTTTACTTTTCACACACTCATGATCACTTCTTGGTACAATCAAAGCCGTAGGACTCTACACCAACTTCTGCAAACACTGCTGGACATGACAGACTTTCAAATTCAACTGAAGAGCACAGAACATACTTAGACTAGCATATCCACAGTCTGGGATCACAGAAACCTACTGGCGGAGATGGCAGAACCCACTACAAACAGTTTGAATGAAAGGGAAAACACAGTGGAGGAAGTTCTCAAAAGTTCTCTTACTGTTTTTTTCTCTGTGTATTTTTTTAATTATTGTTTTTCTTGTTAAGCCAAAGGACTCATACAGTGTGTTAGGTTTCATGAATAACAAAATAGTACACGATGTACAATTCCCACGAGAAAAGCTTCATTTAGAAAACAAAGGTTACTTTACAGTTAAACACTAGCCTTTTTCTTCCTTTTCTTCAAACGTTATTGCAAGAGAAAAATGAAAGAATATTTTTGGCTTTAAACTGTCAGTTGCAAAAAGCCTGAGTATGAGGCAGGCTCTTATGGTTATGCCCTAAATTTGAAACTATTTTTTCTTCATTCTCTTGATTGGTCGTACAACAGCTTGTGCAACATTGCTACACTAATTCAAAACAGAGATTCAAAAATAAGATACTGGAACTAAAAACATCTTTTAAAACATTTTCATAGAACTACATCAAATCTCTGTTGCAGTTACTGTACTCACAGCAGCAACAAGCTGGTGCATCATAGTTAAAGAGGCACAGCCATGCTCAGAAGTGAAGGAACAAGAGCACAGGAAAGACAGCTGAGACTAAATTAACTCTCACAGTTTTCAGCAATTCCTGCTTTCAAGTCTCCTGTCTTAACTCTGCTATATCACAAGGTTACTTCTGTCTGCTATGAAAGAATCAGAAAACACAACTTCAAAGGAGAGCAGACTTTCCTCTCCAACAGCACTTTCTGATAGCAGGTAGAACATACTCTTTCACAAAAACTTTGCTTGGGAAGAGAGTTTTATGATAAGATTTCCCTTTTCCTCTACCCCACCAAGAAATAATTCTGACCAAATGTATATCTTGCCACCCTAAAATTAAGTTGCTCCAAAGACTAACCAGGACCACAGGATGTGGCCTCAAAAGAGCCCTGCCAAGACTGGTCCAGTGACAGTAACACACACCCTTCAGTTGCAACCAGATAGCTCCTAGAAAACCATTTTATGTGACAGTTCCCATACCAAACCCACACAAAATCCTTTCTCCTAAAAAAAAAAAAACAGTACGCCATTACCTACCTCATGGCTAACAAACCGACTAAAACCTAGCTGACTCTAAACTACCTGAAAGGAGGTTGTAGAGAGGAGGGTGCTGGCCTCTTCTCCCAAGGGACGGGGGACAGGACAAGAGGGAATGGCCTCAAGCTCCGCCAGGGGAGGTTTAGGCTGGACATTAGGAAAAAATTCTTCACAGAAAGGGTCATTGGGCACTGGAACAGGCTGCCCAGGGAGGTGGTTGAGTCACCTTCCCTGGAAGTGTTTAAGGCATGGGTGGACGAGGTGCTAAGGAGCATGGTTTAGTGTTTGATAGGAATGGTTGGACTCGATGATCCGGTGGGTCTTTCCCAACCTGGTTATTCTATGATTCTATGATTTCCCCATTTTGGCATGAGACACACCAACTGAAGGACCAATCTTACTGTCACTGGAAACACCAAAAAATTCCAATTCTACTGACCTTCAGGCTTGGCACTGATGGAATAGCAACCCATGAAACAATCAGACACAACACACTAAAGGCAAGCTGAAATTAGCATCCAAGTACAAGCTATTGCAATGACTTCCTTTGAAAGAGGGCATTGGAACAGCATAACAAGTTTCAGTGCTGAAACAGTAATATGGCCAAGGTATTAACCTCCAAGAAATATTATTCATAACAGACACGCTGACAAACCCTGAGCAGCAGCACAGTGCCAACATGTTAGAGCTGTACATTTTGCAAGAAATTACTGCAAAACTGTTTCCAGCAGCAAAGAAAATAAAAAACAAGAGACAACACAGTTTCAAGGATATATCATACCTTAGTTCTCAGGGTGGAAAGTAGAAGATTGATAGTAGAAACTTTGTCTTCCTTTATTTCAGAGCAAAGAATATCTGGAATGAAATCTAAGGAGACATTTCAAATGTTAAGTGAAAACGTGAAAGCTATTTTCATACTAAAACACTTGAGGAAATTCCTACCCATTTCTCTTCAATGTCATATTATTTATGTTGCTGATCTATTTAAGGATGAACAAAAATGCTGCAACTGGACTTCAAAAGAATGATGTATCTATAACTACAGTGATGAACAAGTAATGCTGCCAAACTTACTCACATCCTAACTAGCTAATTTGTCAACTTGGTTATTAACACTTATTGCAACAGCATCTGTCAACTTCAAATATATTTCGGGCCTAAATGTACTATGCAGTATTTAAACTTGAGTAAATGTCTATCCTTGCCATTGAAGGACTCAAAATTGTTTTACTGAGTGATTCTCAAATGTTCCAAGGTTACATCCCCAAATCCACACATCATCTTTTGCCTTCCCCACGCATCCCAAAGTTAGACAACTTCAGTTTATAGAGAACTCCAGTGGGAATGAAAGCTAGTTGTGTTGACTGGGTCTAAGTGTGCAGTGCCATTCCCTGTCCTGATAGAACCGGACAACTGTGAGCAATTAAAGGAAATCAGCAGCTCGCAGCATCCCATGAACAACAGAAGTAAATAATTGTGGACTGTTCTTATCCCCTTGCTGCAAAAGAAATGAATTGATGCCAGCTAATGACTTCTTTGGGTTTTTTGCAGTATTTCTAGATCCCTTCTAAATTCTTTCATAACCGTGCAAAGGGTCACAATTCACAGCTTGAGAATCAGCATTAGATTTCAAATCGAAAGTCAACACAAGTTTCACGCTATTTTCAATAGAGATCAAGTATCAATCAAGTGTTAAGTAAGAATCAATCTTCTGGACCACCTTGTCAGTCCAGTTTGACCCTCTTCTCTAAGTGATACAGTCGCAACACACTCCTGGACTGCATTCCCATGTAATGCCTCCATAAAGGATGCAAAAGCCACTGCACTGGTTTCCTGAATCATTAATAAAAAGCTGAGTACACAACAGTTGTCCAGCATGAGGACAGAAAGGAAACTAAAGTACGCAGAGTCTTCAACACTTTAAAAAAAAAAAAATTGATGCAACATATCCATTATTACTGTGTTACAAGAAAGACTGGAGGCCATGAAAGGTTTTCTCTGCTTATTGACTCTATGACTTCAAAGTTATACATTTACCTTTTTTTACATCTGTGTCACCAAGCACTTTCTATTTTTGCAAAGTTTTTGCAGATAGCAAACAGTATTCTCAAGCAGAAGTGGCACTCACCAGAATACTGAAGTTTAAAACTTTTCAGGTAGCAAGATGTAAAATATTTAATTTAGTATCTTATTAGGGCTGTTTAACTGGTTCATATTTTGAATTAGCTCATATTTATTATCACCTATGAAAAAAACTCTACCTTAAAAATAAAATGCAAGCATTTGTGAAGTACCTTTTAATTCCAGCACCTGTGTCAAGATTGCATTGTCACCAGCAATCAAAAAGGAGAGAGCAAACTGTATGTAGGCCATACGAACATCAGGTCCCCCCTAGAAAATGATAAAAGGCACTGACAGCATACAGACTGTACACATCTGCAAAACTAATACTGCAACAATTTATTATCCTTAGAATTACTACAAACAGGCAGATTAAAAACCTCTATAAACATACTGCACACAGCCATACACATATATTTATACACAATACATCCACAGTATAGTCATTTGAAAAACTTCTTGCATCAAGCAGGCTACAGTCTGCTAAAGTTAACATCAAAAAGGAAGGTGTCCTAGTTCATATATTTTTCAATTCTCAATTTAAAAAACAGGTTATAAATAATAATAAAAAAAGAAAATCTTAGCAGTAGTTACATGCCAAACCTTGTACACACATCACTGAATATCCTCACTCCTGCACCACTTGGTACACTGGTCAATTCATAAAAATATTCAAGAATGGCAATGAGAGTAGTGCTGCTGCAATTTCTTACTACAGAGGCTTCCAGAGTAGCGCCAGACTTGGAGGCTTTTGCTGCTCATTGCTGCTTTTGAGCTGCAATACGTTACACACTTGTCAGCTATCACTACTGCTCAAGCGACTTA
The DNA here is from genome assembly GCF_032191515.1 of Phaenicophaeus curvirostris. Lineage (NCBI taxonomy): Eukaryota > Metazoa > Chordata > Aves > Cuculiformes > Cuculidae > Phaenicophaeus > Phaenicophaeus curvirostris. The sequence continues at coordinate 111,994,121 of NC_091392.1, forward strand.
GACAAGCTTAAAAAAAAAAAAAGCCCTTAAAAAGGGAGCTAATATGTTATAAAACTACAAATTCAGCCATAGTGGTAGTCATGAAAGCTTAGTCTTCAAAAAGGATCATAAAATATCAACACAGAATCAGAATGGTTTGTGTTGGAAGGACCTTAAAGATCCAGATCCAACCCCCTGTGATGGGCAGGGATACTTTCCACTAGACCAGGTTGCTCAGAGACTCGTCCAGCCTGGCCTTGAACACTTCCAGGGAAGAGGCATCCACAGTTTCTCTGGGCAACCTGTTCCAGTGCCTCACCACCTTCACTGTAAAGATTTTCTTCCTAATATCTAATCTAAATCTACTCACTTGCAGCTTAAAAGCGCTAAGCCTCGGTCCTACTGCTACATTCCCTGATAAAGAGTCCTTCCGTGATTTACAGTTTTTCTAAACTTACCATGCAAAATTGTTTAATGTAAAAATGGCCCAAAGAAGATACTGACTAGGCTAAACATAAGGCAGAAGTGACTCACGAAAGGGTTATAAGAAATAAAGAGAAAGAAATGAAGTTATGCTGTAAGCTTTGGGCCTGATTTTGTATTAAAAATGCACCTTTGATAGTCAGTTGTAACATAATCACTAAAAGCTAACCAAGAGTAAGACCTTCAATTTGGTTTTGGAAACTTTTTTCCTTGTACCTTAATTGCATATACAATAAGTTTGTGGTCAAAGACTACATCCCAGCATTTAAATTTAAGTGGTGGAGGTACTCCTAAAGACAACTTCTGCAGGAAGGTCAGACACTATGAAATCTGATAGAAAAATGTGTACGTTTGGGTTTTTGCCTTCTACTTGATGCTTTATTTATAAACAGTCTCATTTATCAGCACAGATGGCACAACCGCAACATAAATGTACACATTCGTTCTGCAAGTCATCTTTAAAAACTAGAAACAATGTATTAGCATTGAAAATAATACTGGATTAATTGTACACTTCTACATGCAATGACATATAATTATTTGTGTTCTAAAACACTGGTTCAGGTCAACCCTGATTGTTTTTAGCAAAAGGACAGGGAACAAGAAACAAAGTTCCTTTTGGAAAAAGAGAATTGACATTTTTTACTCACTTGCATATCCTCCTTAAGGATTTCCACAATGAGATTGTTTAAAACTCGTGGTTACATTTACAAATGCATTTACTCTGACTGTACTAGTACTGGGCAAAATCCTCTCTCCAATAAAAACAACTGGAACCTCCAACTTCCATTTATTTCAGTGGGAACAAACTGCAACCACTGCATTGGAAAAAAGATTGAGCTCGTCCCAAACACATCATTGAATAGTTCTCAGAATTTTACTATCACTTTTGCCCCATTTTAGGCATGAAAAGGGTAGACTATAGAAACTATACATTTATATTTCACCACAGCTTCTTAGAAGCAGACAAGGCACTTTGATATTCTGCAGTAAATTCTACAAAGCAGTGTAAAACCAAGGTCATCCTGAGGAGCTCTGCACCCTGAGAAGATGAGAAAGACCAGCATGGGATGGAAAACAAACCAAGCTATATCTCAAGGGTGCAGGTCATCTCTCCCATTACTCCAGATACTCATAAACACTCCCTGGGTATTTCCTATGCAAGTAGATGGGAAGCTCTTGCCCCACAGATCAGTTCTTTCCCCACAGATCAGTTCTTCCCCCAGTTAGAAACAATCAAGAAGTATTTCAGCCTGACACAGGACAGGAAGGAAGAGGGAAGTACTTGCAGGCAAAAATACAGCAGAGATGTTGGCAAGAGCTTAGTATTAATTACTTGGCAGAAGTATGCCAGAGCATAGCACTCCATGGCACACATCAGCTTAGCTTACCTTCTTACATCTTTTTTTCAGTAATCCAGGCAGAAACTTATTATTGAAATCAAAATGGCTAAACACATCCCGTGCAGAATCTGGCCCCTGAGCCACCATTGCTGACAACAGGGTAAGGCACACTCGGCTCATCCTAAAACAAAATGCAGAGGAAAACATGCAAAGTATTTCCAGGATGACAGTGTTGATGTGGTTGGTTGTATAAAATTAAAATTTAAAGAAAGACCTTCCTGTAAAAGCAATCATCCCACTCCACCTCCAACATGACCCTAAGCCTTCAAGAGTTTCAGGCATGAAGCAGTTCTGAGTCAATCGCAACACAAGGAACCAAGATAACTGTTAGGAAACTACGCCTGGTCACACAAAGCTTCCCCTGCAGTTGATGGGAGCTTTAGTTCAACAGGTAACCAATCACTTTAATGACAACCACAACATAGATTTGGGACAACCACAATATAGATTTGGGCCAAACACAAATGTTGTTCTGCTACAAGCTAAGACTTTGGGTCATCTTTGTGAAGAGCCCATCTCTACAAGCATATTTCTTGGACGGAGGCCCCAGTCCTGCAAATCCTTTACTGCCACAAGCAAGTCCTAGGAGCTACAGCATTAAGGACACGCGCAGTGTAGGCTGAAGTACAACACACACAAAACTGTGTTTTAGCTGAATGACAAAAGTTTTCTTCAGTTAAAGTATACAGCATGGTCCCATCATGAAGTAAATCCCAGGATCTACTCAGTTTCGATTCTTGCTCACTGGCTACTGGGAAAATTTGCCTGAAAAAATAGAAGTCCTTGAAAAAATAGAACAGACGTTGAAACAACCAAAAAGATCATTCTAGGCAGCGATAATGGCAACTGGGAAGGAGTGGAGAGGGAAGAAAGGGAAAGGGAATGCCTATTTATATTCTTCCCAAAAAATTAAGCTGTAATGAGACGCTGGATATTTACATTATAATGCAAGATAAAAGAAAGTGCCAAAATTTAAGAACTCCTAAATTCATAGAGGTTTGCAAGTTATTTCAATGGGAACATGAGAGGGCCATTTGCTACAAGTCTGCAGACCCTCATCATCTGAATAGCCATTACCCATTAAGAGTTTTAGAATCTGTCCATCATATTTCGTTCATGGACAATCTGCAAGAAAGCCATGTGACTAAAGCAGAGATCCCCTATGGACACACCACCATGATAAAATCAGTTTGCACATCAAAAGAGGTAGCACAGAAAATGTAAAAGCATGTACCATCAGAAATCTGCAGCCTCCTCTATGCAGGTTTCTAGAAAGTTTCCTCCAAAAGCTATAGTCTTTAAATGCCAACAAGAACAGCAGATCTTGCATAGTTTCAAAAATGATTTGCAATATACCTATCCAGCCATATTTGGGATTCTATATACAGTTAAAATGTTTGTTGCAATAAATAACTAAATTGTGCAGGAAGCGTGGCTGTGTCCATGAACTGGAAAGCAGAAAAAGCTTTTCTAATTCTGTCTAAAGACCAAAAGACCTTGGCCTATGGCAAGTCATTTGCAGTCTCTATTTTTTCACTTTCCTTCCTCTTGCTCCTACGTTTGTATTAAAATTTTCCTGGCACTTGGAATTTCTCTCATCCCATCCACAGAGCATGAGAAATTGTTGTTTAGACTGACATGAGTGCTTCAGTTGGCCTAAAATGGCCTTAAATCTAAGAGACAGGAGAAGTTCAAAAGAAAAAGCCACTATGACAGAAGAAAACCTGTGATATAAACTTGGAAATCTGAATACAAAAAATACAGTGAAATAAAACACTCAAGAGCTTTTTTTGCCATAGCAACACAGACTGCTCAGTCTCTGTGAACTACAAGAAAGCCTGTTCCTCCCTGTTCCATGCAGTACATTTTACTTCAAGCAGCATTAAAATAATAGGAGTCAAAATACTATCCACTTTACCTCTCATTAGGATGGGCACGAGCAATGAACACTACTGCTCCAGAAAAGCATCAGAGAGCATTAAATTGTGTATTATATTAGAGCTTCCACCTTGCAAACGCTTCCACCTTGCAAACGCTTCCACCTTGCAATTATTTTATGAAATGTGGAACAGTAGCATTAAATAAAGGTGAATTATTAGCAATAAATCAAGCTGGATTTTGCAACGTCTTGTACGCAAGTACCAGACAGCCTCTTGAGATCAATTCAGAGCCACTGACAGAGATTCTCTGCAACGGTACAGAGATTGCTTACCTGTGATTTTCAGAATACAAAGCAGCATAGACCAATCTCATGTAGGAATGAATCAACTTTTTGACTATGTTCATTCCCACAGCTGAAAAATGGGAGAGGTCACTGGCTGTCCTCAGTAAAATGGCCTCTAGAGCTTGAAAGATTAATAGCATCTGTAAGATACAGAAATATGTTAATATCTGCCACTATCATCTATGGCTTGAAATTATCAGGCGAGTAAACAGTATTAAGATATTAGTAACCCCATCACAGGAGAGAAGAAAGCTTCCACATATGAAGCCAAAATTAACTTCTGAAATAAATGAATGCTTCCTCTTCTAAAAGATTAGGCCTGAGAGTGTGAATTTTTCTGGGAAGCCCCTATATAGATACTACGTGAAAGACTAGAGAACCATAGGAAGCCAGCCAATTCTTTTTTTCAGTTAGTCTAAGCTCATGAAATTCTGCAGTAGGGAGGCACAACCTCTGATGCAACCAGCTCACTGAAGTCCTGAACAAATAAACTGAATGTAAAAAAAGGTCCCTCCTCACATGTCAATTGAGATGTACATGCATGCTTCATCTGTGTGTGCACAACAGCTTCTGGGGATGCAAACACAGACTGCAGTGCAAATATCAGCACAGACTGATGGGCCTTGAAAGCTCTTTTCAAGCTGGACGCCAAGGCTTGGTGTTTTAAGAGAGAACTGCTAGTAAACAGACAATAAAGCTGTTCCAGTCTTGCAATTAACTCTTTCTAGATGAGTGCAGAATCCACACAGTGCTAGGACTGTGTTCATTACAAATATTAACCTCTATGAGTAAAAGGATCTTGAGGAAAGCACGTCACTGAACATGACGTAAGTTTGTCATTACATAGTAAAAGACCAACAAGTGGAGGTTAAAAAGAGCACTATCCAATCTTATGACATAAGCAGAATTTAATAATAATGCTGCCATCATATTCACAGTGAAAAGAGTTTCTTCAGTTCATTCATCATACTCTGATGAGGAAAAATTGCGCCCAGCTGAGAAAAATGAGGTCAACTTCACCAGTGGCCGCCTACAAATACTGGTGTATCATGTATATGTTTAATTATCTAAAAACTATTACTTTTACTAAATTATCTTCCTGTTTGCCTAATTGCTTCTACTGATCCCCATATTTTTAAATGATCTTTTGATAACGTATAAAGAAACTTAAACACTTTACTTTGGCAGGAGTAGATGTTGTGTGTATCATTAAACCCAGGGATATCTTGGAACTGAAAATGACGTTTCCTACTTGACTAGTGCTCTGTCATCGTGACTTCTCGAAAAAAAAAAAAAAAAAGAAAACCCTACATGAAATTATCATAGAATCACAGATTGGTTTGAGTTGGAAGGGATCTTAAACACCATTCAGTTCCGTTCCCCTGCCATGAGTAGCAACACCTCCCGCTGGATCAGGCTGCCCAAGGCCCCATCCAACCTGGCTTTGAAAACCTCCAGGGATGGGGCATCCATGACTTCCCTAGGCAACCTCTTCCAGTTATTTATACTGCAAATCATTTCTTTAGGGGTTCCTCTCCCACCTGGGCTGCATGCTGCCTGTCATTGAGCTGTAACACCCACAGACAACTTACTTCGCTTTCAGGCTTCCTCTCTCCATCCAGAAGTTTGAATATCTCAGCACACTCCATGGAAATTTTAATGTATCCCTCCACAACATCATATACTTCAGGTGATGGCAGAGTCTTAGCGATGGACACAAAGGTCTCTAGACCTGTAAGGAAAGAGTTTTACCCGGGGAGCCCAAGACACACCACCTGCCACCAAGCTGCTGCCTGGGGGCTGCAGGAGCTGCACATGCCCATAGCACAGCCTCACTGGGAGGACACTGACACTGAGTCTTTGCACAGTCCTATCCAGCCAACTTCATAAACCATCACCTTTACTCTGCAGCGATAGCCTGCTTCCCAGATAAAGCAAGACCAATAACCTGGAGAAAGCCAAGATTTCTCAGATGGCTCAAACACCCAGCTCAGCATGCTCTGCGAGCATGGAATTGTAGGATCACAGGTTTGTGCTGGAAGGGACCTTAAAGCCCATCCAGTATGAGCCCTGCTGCCATGGGCAGGGACACCTCCCACTAGACCAGACTGCCCAAGGCCCCCATCCAACCTGGCCATCCAACCCACCCCCTCCAGGGATGGGGCAGCCACAGCTTCCCTGGGCAACCTGTGCCAGTGCCTCATCACTCTCATCGGGAAGAATTTCTTCCTAATGTCTAGTCTAAATCTTCCAATTTAAAGCCACTTATCTCACCATTCCATGCCTTTAGAAAATCAAAGAATCATAGAATAGTTTGGGTTGGAAGGGACCTTAAAGATCACATAGTTCCAGCCCCTCTGCCATGGGCAGGGACACCTCTCACCAGCCCAGGCTGCCCAAGGCCCCATCCAACCTGGCCTTGCACACCCCCAGGGCCGGGGCAGCCACGGCTCCCCTGGGCAACCAGTGCCAGGGCCTCACCAACCTCATAGTTAAGAAATTCTTCCTTATGCCAAGCCTAAATCTGCCTTTCTCCAGTTTATACCCGTTCCCCCTCGCCCTATCACCACAAGCCTTTATGAACAGTCCTTCCCCAGCTTTCCTGCAGTCCCTTTTAGGTATTAGCAGGTCACTATAAGGTCTCCTCGGAGCCTTCTCTTCTCCAGGCTGAACAAGCTCTGATCATCCTCGTGGCCTCCTCTGGGCCCGCTCCGGCAGCTCCACATCCCTCCGCTGGGGACAATCACTGCCGCCACCCCGGGGCTCCCCCCTTCCCGGCTCCTCACCCTTCCCGGCAGTGTCGGGGTCCCGCAGCAGCGCCTTGAAGCGGGCGCCGTTGAACTCCGGCTGCTCCCCGCCCTCGCTGCGGGCCCGCTTGGCGGCGGGCGGCGCGGCCGCCATGGCGCGGGGGGCCCGGAAGCGGCGGCGGGAGGGGGCGGGGCCGCGGCGCCGCGTGCCCGGGGAGCGGGAGGGGAGCGGGAGGGGAGCGGGAGGGGAGCGGGAGGGGAGCGGGAGGGGAGCGGGAGGGGAGCGGGAGGGGAGCGGGAGGGGAGCGGGAGGGGAGCGGGCTGGGGCGGCCCGGTCACACCCGCACGCACAAACCCTCCCAGAAACCTTATGCCTGCTCTGCTCCTCCCAAGGGCTAATCTTAATGTTGTTACGAGCAGTCGGATCCCTCGCTGCTTCGGAGCCGGCTGCAGCCCTGCCTGACCCTGCACCGGGGATGGGGAAGGCTGCAGACAGAGGGGATTGGAACGGGTCCAGAGGAGGGTGCAAGGGTAATCCGAGGGCTGGAGCACCTCCCGTACCAGGACAGCCTGAGAGAGTTGGGGTTGTTCAGCCTGGAGAAGAGAAGGCTCCAAGGAGATCTTACAGCGACCTTCCAGTACCTGGAGGGGCTGCAGGAAAGCTGGGGAGGGACTGGTTGCAAACACTTGTAGTGGTAGAACTAGAGGCAGTGGGTATAAACTGGAGGGGGGGGGGATATTTAGACTAGACATAAGGAAAAATTTCTTCCCCATGAGGGTGGTGAGGCACTGGCACAGGTTGCCCAGGGAAGCTGTGGCTGCCCCATCCCTGGGGGTGTTCAAGGCCAGGTTGGATGGGGCCTTGGACAGCCTGGGCTGGTGGGAGGTGTCCCTGCCCATGGCAGGGGGGGTGGAACTGGATGGGCTTTAAGGTCCTTTCTGACCCAAACCATTCTGTGATTCTATAATACTATGATCTGCTCAGCTCACACTGTACACAAGGCATTATCATCACCAAAGAATGAATAGCATCTGGAGAAACACTGCTTGAAAGAAAACAGACTGTCAGAGGGACATTCTGTCTGACTTCCAAAAAACACAATTTCTCAGACAAAATTCTACGTTAACTTCAATCAAAATATCAAACATCAGATATATGAAATATCAAAATAAGTACTGGCGCATGTTGCCTAGGGAAGCTGTAGCTGCTCCATCCCTGGAGGTGTCCAAGGCCGGGTTGGATGGGGCTTTGTGCAGCCTGGTCTGGTGGGAGGTGTCCCTGCCCTTGGAACTATTCCACTTTTTTTGGTAACAGTATTGCTTCTTGTGTCACCCTGGAGAAACACAACACTTCTGCCCTGTCACAGCACGCAAGGGCAGTCTTTCCAGCCACCCCCAGCCCAGGGTCGGGCTCTCTCCATTGGATTTCCCAGTCTCACCCCCTGAGATCTCCCTCCCACCTCTGCCCCAGCTGCCTTGCAGCTTGTACAGAGCCCACTGCCCAGTAAGTGCTGCACCCCAGCCTCCCCGTCAGGGCTTTGCTGGTGGAAAATCATAAAATCATTAAGGTTGGAAAAGACCTCCAAGATCATCCAGTCCAACCACCAACCCAACACCACCATGCCTACTAATGAAACGCCCACAGCTAAAATGCAGTAGAAGATAAAGGAGATTGTTATATTATGCCAGAAAGAGAAAATGAAAATGAAGTTAGACATCTATCAAAAAATAATTATTTTTCCAATAAATGAAAGCAACATTCATATTTTTCTGGTTTTCCTGGCATGAGTCTTTTTTAAACTATTCTTTCAACAAAATACTGTTAAAAAAAAGTGATCCAGAAGAGGGCAACATTAACAGCCATTCTAGGATTTAGGATGGAGAAATGCTTTAATGTTGATGGAAGATGCTGTGATATTTTGAGAACATATGGTAGAGTAAATTAAAACAAAGATGAAATTAGAAGGCACAAAAGGGTAAAATAAAAGGAGAACATAAGACTGGAGGGGAAATAGCAAACGTGAAAATATTAATTGCTTGATACTAGATAGACTTTTTCAAGGTAACTTACAAGAACAAGGTTAAAAAACATCTTAGTACTGCTAGTTACATCATACTCTGAACTCTGCTAATAATTCATGATATTTCTAGAATTATTTAAATTTCAACTCAGTAGACCAGCTATTTTTTTGCTTGTTTTGATAGCAGTTTCATGCAGAATTAACCACAATGTAGCAAATTCTATGCAAAGGCACAGACTGTTCAGTCCTTCCATAAAACATTATTGATGGGTTGTTCTAGATGATGGCAATCCTTTTTTTTTTTTTAACCATAACAGTTTTCTTAAGAATTAATTGATGATATGCAGATCTACAAATACCTCTGCAGTTCCCGAAATTGAGTGGCACATAATATGGAAAGTAAATAGCATCTTCAGTTGTTTTGCTTTTGAGGGGATGAAAAGGAAGGCTAGAACTAGTAGGACTGACAAGAAAAAAGTTTAACGCAGCTTTTAGAAGGCTCAAAGCACCCATACTGATATCTTCCAGGTACAGGTCAGAGTGGTCAGACTTGCAAGTCTGATCACTTTCATCACACCATATTGCATAGAATATCTAGTATGAAAATATTACAGTAAAATGCTAGTGAAGCTTTTAATTTCAACTTTAAATTTAATTATTCTCTCCTATCTATGCCTGAGTAGCAGTCATAGGCTTTAATGAGGATGGTGAATGAAGAAGATTATCAGTTTCTCTTCCAGACAGATTACTTCCATGTTCTTGCTGTAGTCTACTTTGAAGCCTATGTGTTCTTCTTTCACTGTTATATCTATGACAATCTTCCTCCCCCAATCCTGGTTTTTGGCCAGCTCCATTCATGGTGGTCCAATTAAAGCTCAGACAAAGTTCACTCTTGTGTTGTGCCTACATATTTAACAGATGTAAGCAGTGACTGAGTCAAGTATTAATTTCTGAGCTGCCCAGTTTTCAGCATATTAAAATACACTTATGTGATTCTTGCCAGATGATCATATAATCATATCCAGGATGCACATTGACCTTTTGGTATTTGCTAGTCTGAAAAATCATTCCCAGTCCCTTGCATGAACCTTAAGTCTTGCCCTTGTTCAAGGAACAGTTCCAGGCACAAAATTAATCCAGCCAAGTGACCCTTTCCTGCATCAGCCATAATCTGACCTCTCTGAAATTTACACTGCCTTGAGGAACATCTAGAGTAACAAGCCCCATCCGTGCAGTCCTGCCTGATTTGCCTTTGCCTCACAAAACTGAACATTATTCCTAGCTCTAGAATCCTCACTCATGCACTCCTGAAGACAAAATATGATTTTGTGGTGGCATTTAATGGCCGTACATGATCTGTGATCCCCTAATCCACGCTAATTTTGGTCCAGAGCATCTAGGAAATGCAGTAGTTTCTTAACACACATTTTTCATTTGATGTATAAATTAATCATAGAAAACATTCAAAGGGACTGAATTTCATCAGAAATCGCCTCTCTAAAACTGTGTTTCTCAGTGTTCTTTCATGGTTTACAGAATTATTTCACAGAAGTTTCCTTTCGTTTTTCCCAAAATGTCAGGTTCCTGTGTGAGATACAGATGTTTGTCAGATCTTTCCGCTTTCCAGCCTTTGACACCTGAGGAATGGGATCACAGATGGAGAGAGGGAGGCTGCTGTGAAGAGATGGGCTAAATGTCAAGACCGCTTCCTCAGCGCAGCCTCATGAGAAAGGAATATTCCCACCACAGCTCAACTTCTTCTTCATCACATGTCCAAATGCCCTGTGCCCCATGCTCCAGCCACCCTCACTCTGATCAGCCCACTGCAAGCTCACACTCTTGGAGACAGAGATACTGCAGGGCTTGAATTCCAGAAGTTAAGAAACAAGGGGCCTGAGTGATGCACAAGAATGGTGTATGGACCCACGAACAGAACGGGCAGGCTGGGCTGAGGCAATAATCCTAGTGAAACTGCCCTGCATTGCCAATACGACTCTGGCATAAACCATTACAGCAGTTTAGTAAAGCCACAGCTTTTTTTTTTTCTCTGGATGCTGAAAAACAAAATCACCCCTTCTCTTCCTCTCCCAGTGTCTTAATTATTTCAGCTGGAGCAGCACTTCTCTGAATAGCTAAAGGAGCGCATTTTAATACCTGACTAATGACAGTTTATCTTCCCTACCATTAAACCAGAGCCCTATCGATATCAAAGAACCTAACTCGCCTGCGGCGTCAGCAGTACGAACATGCATTAGTACCAGGGTTTTGAGCCAGAGCACAGTATGAGTCGGGAATCAGGCTGCTTGCCCAGATGCTGAAGATAGATGGAAACAGCAGAAAAGAACAGAAAAGGACAGAAGAGTGGGAAGGCCGGTAAGCAGGCTGGGATGAGTTAGAGGAAGTATAAGCTGAAAGCAGCTATACGTATCTACTTGCGATAAACTGAATAAACTCTTCAGTTCAATATACAGAACAGGATTTTTGACACTATGGGATAGTTATATCCAGACACAGAAAAAAGATAACTTCCGTGTGTACTGAAATCCTTCCATACATGGAATAATCTTCAAGTATCATCAAGCTGATTTAATTTAAACATAGTCACTGAGCATCACTTCGAAATTTAATATTGAACCCTTACAGTCCTGAGAGGAAAAGCAAATGCTTGCAAACAGTGCAACATTTTTTTCAGCTTTTGTTATTTACTTCTAATTTTGAGGTGCTTAGGTTGAACACTGTTAATTCTCACTGATCAGGTATTCATACAGGCTACTCTTTTCTGAAACACTGCCAGTTTTACATGCCTTTGCATACCTAACTGGGGAGACCTTGAGGCCTGATTTTTCAAGGCTTTTGAAAAAGCCACCAATTTTTCAGTGCTTTGACATTGATTCTGTGGCTTTAAAAAGCTGCTGTTTTGAGTTTCAAGTACACAGAATCGTTAGTCATTTTGGAAAATATTAGCCTCAATACATATTAAAGGAGAAAAAGTGACGACAACTAAAAGGTTGTTTATGATCCAATAGGCAGGCTCATAAACACATAATAAGGCACTTTCACAAGCAAACAGGCTGATTTCCAAGACTGTGGTCCACCCAGCAGCTCTGTCCTAATGTCCTTCCTAAACTGAGCAGCACATCACCTAGTCTTTTCCAGTCCATATTTGAAGATTCATGTCAGGAATTGACATGGGACGACTTATGTGCTGTAAGAAGGAAAGGACAACAAACACAGGAGTTTTTTTCTTAGTGCATTTGTTCTTCCTCCACCTTAGGTCTTTTTTTTTCTTGTTTCCAGCAGTAATCTGTGTGAGATGGGGCATGCCTCTTACTTCATGTCTATACAAGTGCCTAGGTGTACTGCTAGAAAACATAATCTGTATAAATAAAGGAGAGGTGCCAGTTACATTTGGCACTGCTCGGGAGGATGAGGAGCAGTGACCTTTCTGCTGTGTGCCATGAGGAAGTTGGAATGAGATTTCATTCAGATGGAATGAAACATGAGAAGATTGTTTTTACAAACTTCATGTGCTACATTTTACAGCTTTTTTGTGAAGTAGTCAGGTTGTCTATGACATTCTGATTAGTTAGGCCAACAGTTGACTATGCAGGAAGCAGCTTATGCCCACAAAGCTCAAAACTTGTTAGCTAACTTTGCTGTCTCTGATGTGAGTCCAGAAAATGGCAGAAAATAGCAAATATTTTCCCTCTTTCTAAACCTGCTGGGTGAAGTACTGTGGTCTGTATTCATTCAAACTTCTGCTTACATGCATGAGAATGTTTCTTAACTCTGGCTCGCAGAATTGGTCCTCTCAAGTTCAAATTACTGCACACTTGAAGATCTTGTTAGAACTTAAAATCTGTAGCAACCCGTGAGAAATTACAGCATCCGAAACACATTTAGAATTGAAAAAATACAAGAGAGGCTTCTCTACCACTGTTTTCATTCTTGTATCCATAGAAGTAGGGGTTGAATCAGGAAAAATGTGCTATGTTATTTTTAAATAATCACCATATAGTGATTACTGTAAAGCATGTGCTTTGTTTTAAATGGTCTGACACTCATTTCCATAGAAACAGGGAGAGGATAGCTGTCCACTTGTTTGAACTGTCTTGCAGATTTCATCTGTGTCAGAATGCAGGAAAATAAAGCATTTTAAAATGTGGGAAAAGTCTGGGGTTTTATACGTCAATATTTTTTTACCAAAGAGAACATTAGTGAACTTCTTGGAGACTTTATTCTGGGAGAAGAGAACTAAAATGACATAAATCAGCTCCCAATAAATTTACTGGGGAGAAAAGAGGAAACAAAAAGCAGTAGGGAGTGTAGTGATGTGTTTTTACATATATCTATGAAAAAGAATTTTTGACACTTCTCATGATTTTTGTTTCTGTGCTATAGTTGTTTTTTTTTTTACTAATAGAAATTTTTAGGCCATGTAACTCAACTTTCTTCCATTATTTCACAGTTTGTTTCCTAAATTACATCACTGACTTTATTTGAATTTCCATACACTAAGCCATGATATGAGTTTCAATTGGCAGTTTGGCTGAAGTACAGAGAAAAATTACTAATATGGAGGAAAAAAAAGAAATTAAGAGCTCAGATTTTGGCTTTATCTTGCAAAGCTTCCATGCAACAACACAGTTACTGCATTTCTGACACTGTGAAATGATTTCTTTTCTCCCCAAGTTCAAAAGAGAGAAACTGTTTGAAGCAGACATGATATCTAGCCTGGATTCTAACTTACAGACTTTCATTTTTCCTTTGGGGGAAAAAATGGATCTTGCTCCTGTTGATCATAAGGAAAGGCCAAGGCTGGCAGATTCTGTAATTGTACATGCTGAACGTGTCTGGATTAGTTATACTGTCTTCCAACTACTGAGCATTGCCAGCTTGTAGAAAGTGCTTTCAAGGCTAAGGCAAAAAAACACATTCTGCACATCAGGGTAAATAATACTTTCTGCCTCCCTACCTTTGTGTTTTACATTGCTGGCTGGAATATCAGGGGTTACCAGAAACATCACAGATTTTAGGTTAATGTTGAATAGCAAAGTAGCTATAGGGGGAAAAAAATAACAAAAGAAAAAAATTGTCAATGCCATTTTACTGAAAGCCTATCTTAAACTCCTGTTGGCTGTCATGTCTGTAAGTTGCTCTCTTCCATATTCTCCATTTGGAGTCACACACAGCAGACTGAGTTGCTATCCTTGACATCTATGTTCCAGGGAATAGTGAGCAATTCAGAGAGAAGAAGGTGACATGCTTCTTGTTAATGCTATGGCAGGTGGCCTGAATATGAGATATCTCTCCGTTGACTGTGTAGGGAGTGAGGACCCAGCATCCAGAAGCTATAGATCATCTGACTGCACTCACTTAAAGTTATGGTAGGTATATAGTAATGGTAGATATGGCAGGTATCAAGTTAGGGTAGACAAGTAAGTTCACCATAGTCATCTGAACACCTTTCTAGGAAATGAAATTATGGCTCCCAATTGCTCTCTTACATGAAAGAGTAAAATTCTGTGCTACTTACAACATTTCCCTGGCATTCATTCCTGCTTTTGGTGGAACTGATCTGTGGCAGCAAGTGCAGGAATTGTCAGATTAAATGACCAGGTATGGGAAGATCAAGCGAAAATGAGAGAAGTAGGCAGGAGGTTCCCACAAGTCTCCTTCCAGTACCGCAGTCAGAGGGCACAGGGTAACGTGTTCCGTTAAGAGGCAAACACTGCCCTTATCTAAAGCAGCCAGAAGGAAGAGCTTCACACACCTGGCAGAGCTACTGTTCTCACTTCCCATGCTTGTTTGCAGTTGCAGATGCTTTAGAATGATTCCATTTTATCCTGTTTTTTCGGCATCTTTGATCCCATTTATCTGGGTTCAGTAAAACTTGACAGAAGGTCCCTGACCTCAGGCAGGTTCATGTGAAACCTGGTTTGCTCTTATCTGGCCAAGACTAAGGAAGCATGACATTAATGTACGTCTTATCCAGTTGTTCTGTGTGTAAAGAGGGAGAGGGTGAGCAGAGAAAGTGGATTCAGATTCAAACATGAAGTTCAAGCTGGTCAAAGTTCAGTGTAACCTCCAGAAAGAGGTGCCAAAGTTTGGAAATTCAAAGCTGGACATTATCCAACTTCAGTTGGAGCAGGAGGAGAGGAACGGATTTAACGGAATTCGTTTGGTTCCATCATCTCTCACCTACTCACTCATGTTTTTTCCAGGATAAAGGAGATCAATGTGAACATGCATGCCAGGATGTAAACAGCTAGATGTTCTTGCCTATCTACTTTATACCTATGCACAACCCCATGGCAGAAGATGCTTTCATACCCCATTTCCAGTGCTGCTGTCTTTCCCGATGGCAGCCTAGGAACTAGGAAATTACTTGCCCTGACTCCCTCATACCTTAAAAGGAACTCTAAATTTTATTTGAAGGTTGCTTAGTGGGTTGTAGTGACAAATTGTTTGAACTTCCCACTGGTTTCCTTTTCAGTCTCACAAAAGATTTCAGGGAACAACCTGAACTCCCTCGAAGTAACTTCAAGATGTTTTCTCACTTTGCAATGATCACTTTAAGCAATCCTACACACTCCAAATTCCGCTATGCTGAACTGCACGGGTCTTAAAGCTGAGAGCTGTGATAAGGTGTTATGAGGCAACATAGAATCATAGAATCACCAGGTTGGAAAAGACCCATCGGTTCATCAAGTCCAACCATTCCAATCAAATACTAAACTATGCCCCTCAGCGCCTCGTCCACCTGTGCCTTAAACACCTCCAGCATGAGGAAACAGTGAAAGGGAAAGTTTCTTTTGCAACACAGAAGAGTCAGGGGCATTTCCTAACTCAGCCGTCTGCCCACTGACATCCCTCATCCAGGGATTCTGCTGGGCAGAGCTGCCAGCTGGCTGTCCCCTCTGAGACCTGTGAGCGTACGGATAGAGACAGGAGCCGGGCTGGAGCATTGGGTGCAGTCTGGCATGTGGGATGAGGAGGGAAAAGCAGGTAAGTTGGGCTGCAGGGGTAACAGAGCGATAGAGAAAATGCAAGCAGGGAAATGTCACAGGGCTCGGGGTGGGCGGGGGGGAGGAGGGGGGGGAGGCGTGTGCTTAGTCTGTGAAGAGGAGGCTGAGGGGAGATCTCATTGCTCTCTACAACTACCTGGAAGGAGGTTGTGGAGAGGAGGGTGCTGGCCTCTTCTCCCAAGAGACAGGGGACAGGACAAGAGGGAATGGCCTCAAGCTCCGCCAGGGGAGGTTTAGGCTGAACACTAGGAAAAAATTCTTCACAGAAAGGGTCATTGGGCACTGGCAGAGGCTGCCCAGGGAGGTGGTTGATTCACCTTCCCTGGAGGTGTTTAAGGCACGGGTGGAAGAGGTGCTGAGGGGCATGGTTTAGTGTTTGATAGGAATGGTTGGACTCGATGATCCGGTGGGTCTTTCCCAACCTGGTGATTCTACGATTCTGTGATACCCCTCCAACCATTGCCAAGCAGGAATGAGGACGAGGGCCTTTCGCCTTTCGCCAGGGGTGCGAAGGCGAACTCTCGGGCCAGGAGGGAGGCGCCGGGCCCTCGAGGGGTGGGGAGAGCCGGGGAGGGCGGGCGAGGCGCAGCCGGCTCCGAGCCAGCCCGGCCCGCACGATGCGCGGCGAGGCCAGTGCCAGGCGCGGCACCGCCGAGAGTCCCCGCGGGGCTGCCCCGCGTCTCCCGGGACGGGGCGGCTGCTCCTCCTCCTCCTTCTCCTCCTCCTCCCGCCGCCGCCGGTGCCGGGGCAGCCGGAGGGCGCCCGGCGGGACGGGTCCCGCTCCATCATGTGAGTTGGCGGCTCTGCCCCCTCCGCCCCGCCCTGCGCTGCCCTCTCCCGCACCATGAGCGGCGGCGGTGCGGGGCGGCGCCCACCGCGGAGACAGGTAGAGAGCGGGCGGCTCCTCCGCCTCCTCCCCTGCCTCGTCCTCCTCTGCGGCGCCCGGGTCGCGGCGCTCGCCGATTTCTCAGGTAACGGGGGCGTCCGACCCGAGCTATAAATCCCACGATTCCCGTGCGAGGGCGTCGAGGTGCGGGGCGGGCGGCGGCTCCGGCGGCGCATCCTCCTGCGGGAGGGAGGGAGGATGGATGGAGGGGGGGGTGGGCGGTGGTACCCGGGGACCCCCGGGCCGGGGGTGCGATGCTCCGAGAGCTCCAGGAGCGTCGCATCCCGAAGCCGGGACGCCGTCCTGTCCCCGGGGAGCGGGGGAGCGCGGTTCCCGTAGGGAAGGAGGCGAAGAGAGGGTTAAGCGCTTCCAAAAAGGGCTCAGGTGGGAAGGGGCGTGAAGGGCTCGGAGCTGGCGGCTTCTTCTCGGCTGCGCGTGAATCGGCGAAGGGCCTGACGAGAAGTGCGTGGAAGTCCCTGGAAGGATTCCCACTTTCTCCTGGAGACTTGGAGCCGGGCCCTGAGTGCACCGCCCTGGGCTCCGATGGCCACAACAAACGCTGCGTCTCTCTCCGGTATCCCGGGGGCGGCGGGAGCCCCTCCCGAGCCAGCAGGGCACCGGTTCTCGTCCAGAAACCACACACGGGACCACCGGGAGGGGGCTGTGTCCGTGCGGAGCGAAACCGGACACATGTCTCTGTTTCCAGCAGAACGAAGCCGCGATCTTTCTTCTCTCTTGGAGAGGGCTGCGGGCTTGTAGCTTTCCCCGTGCTCCAGGACATCTCTCTGCGGCTGGGAAGCCCCTTAGAGGAGCGGTTGCTCTCCTCTCCCTATTTCTCAATAGGCGCTGCGTATTCCTGGCAGTTGCAGGCGTAAGGAGCTGCCTCTAGGGCAGAAAGAAAACCTTTCTCTTAATGAACGGAGCAGAACTTTCCAAAACCCAGTCGAGTGCATCACTACTAAGTTAGTATATAATAGTCCAAATGTGTTGTTATGCATATTAACATCATTTGTATTAATACCGTTCAAAATGCTGGTTCTATAGAAGCTATTTTCTCAGCAACGGGATAGAATCTGCAATTTTATTATTGCATCCACTTCTGTAAGCCTGGACATTTCTAAGCAAGCAAACACCAAATTTAGAAACTAGAATTATATACTTGAATAAACTACATTTCACCTATTAGATTAATTTCACATGTAAGAGGCTCTTAGATGTTTGATATCTCATTCTTTAGTTTTTTTTTCCTTAACTGCTGGCTTGTAGATGTTAGTTTTGGAATCACATTCTAGTTATCCACAAGAAAATAAAATAAACGTACAATTTTTCCCTTTCAAATAGCCGCTAAGATAAAAAAAAAATCTCTCTAGGTTATCTGGGAAAGTTCCTCTCACAAAAGTCCATTCACTTTTCAAATGAAGTTATTTAGATAAGGTTATCCAAGATACATTTCAGAAGTACAGCTGTATTCAGTATTCATTGTGCACTGAACTTTCTGAACAGGTAGAATGACCAAAGAAAAAAAACATCTCTGTCTCACCCCAGGGATCAGCATTAAAAATGTCAGGCAGACAATTCAGCAAATAAGATGTAGAAAAGAAAATCAGGCTCCAAAGTTCTTGCCAGACTGGGAAGTTTCCAGGCCAACAAATTCTGCTCACATTTTTTTAAATTATTATTTATTTTTTTTTAATATGGAGATTTAATCTAGAATGACAGAAAAGACCAAAATGTTGCTGGAACCTTTTCAGAAAAGGTATACAGAGCACATGGAGTAGTTTTTAAGCCGCTTCAAAAGTAGGTGCTGCGGGCAAGGAACTGTTAGACGTAAGACGACACCTTGCAGTGCCATCACCAGTCTGTGTTAATACCTGTTAGAGAGTTCCAACAGCAGCTTCAAGCTGAGCTTCTAGAGTTGCTGAAGTTCCTGATCTGCTCCTTCCCTTAGCAGGAACAGCGACTTGATTTTCATAAGCTCTGTTGAATTTACATGAAAACAAATCTGCCCCCTTTAAAGGCGCAGTGTCTGTGCAGGCACCTCCTGGGGGATCATTCTGAGAGATGAGGAGACAGACTTGGCTCCCCCTGCTTTCCCCATCACTACACTTTCACTCTTCTGGGAAGGGTCAGGTCTAACCCTGCCCTTCTGAGGGTAAAGCTTCTGGGCAGCAGGTTACAGGTTTCCATGTGCTGCTCATGTCATAGCGAAAGGAACCGACATCTGCACCTGGAATGTGTTCTGCACGATTTTATCTGGCCCTGGGAATTTAGGAGTGCACAGAGAACTGGAAGGCCAGATGCTTACACTTTTCCTCCTTTTTCACAGCTCTCAGGCTCTTAGATTATCAGGTACATACTTTTTGGGGTCCATTGCCTTTTCTGCTCGGTGTTTCCAGCTTCAGATCTCTACCTCAGCAGCCCAGACTGTTCCTCTGTCCTTCCTCCCTCCAATTCTGACAGCTTGCTGTAACCACTTCCCCAGACTGCTGTCAGATTGCAAGAATTGCACGTGTAATCTTTGTTGTTCTCTTTCTGTTTGTATTGAATTGTGCAATTCTAACCTGCCCAGAGTCCATGTGTTAACCACAAGACCTAGCTGCTAGCTTGTGCCAGCAACTAAGATGACCCCTTTCAGGTTTGGAAAGGGAAGCAGGGGACAGTGTACCTGGATAGTGAAGGGTTATTGTTTTTTGGGGTTATTCTTTTTTTTTTTTTTAATGTTTGACCTGTATTTATTTCCCCATTTAGAAATCTGTCATCTTTTCTTATGGATCACTTCACAGAAGCAGTGAAACTAGTACAGTATTTATCCTTCTCTTTTCATAAGACAGAGGTTGGCAGCTCTGGCTGCGAGTAGAGTCTCTTTATTTGGTTATTGCAGGTCAGTTGCTATTGTGGACTTGCTATCACTCTTGTGCTTATAGGATATAGGGTTGCAGATTCTTGTTCTCATATATTTCTCAGTCCAGCTTTTAATTATGACAAAAAGTTGTTGGTGTTTTTGGTAGGTTTTTGTGAGACATTTCTTCACTGTGTAATAATATTTTGTGAATTGGTATGTGAATTGGTGTTTTCTAGGGAGAAGAATGTTCTGAAACAGGATTCCAGCTGCAGTTCTAAATTAAACTCTGTGAGGAGGGCTCAGTGTTAGTAAGGAAAATTAGCTTCTCCTTTTAATAACAGCAGGTATTGGAGGTAAAGTACTGTTGATATACAAAATACTTAAAGATCTACATAATCTATTCTTCTCTAGCAGTTTTGTGCCAAGAAAGAATATATTCATTAATTGCATTGGTTGTTGAAAGTAATGACTTGTTCCGAGGTCTGTAGTCCTCTATCTGATTAATTTTTAAAAGTGGAATCCAAGTGTTTATGCCCAAAATTGAAACCAAAAGCTGAAGGTTTGTAGGAAGAGATTTAATCCTTAGATCTTCATGCATCTTGGTTTGATCCTACAGCTAGAATTTTTTTTTCCCTTAATGCCTGCTCTTCAAAACACATCTAAAATACCTTTTCACCAAAATATTTGTTCATATCCACAGTTTCATTCCTGCTTGACAAAGGTCTATCCTCACATAGTTTTTCTCAGTGCTCACTTTCAACTTAACATATTTGAGATCAGGTCCCAGTCCAGAAGATTGAAGAGTGCTGTAAATTTTGCTAGTTCCTAAATACTCTGGGCTCCCAGGAGACTGTCAGAAGTGAAGATGGACACATTTTTAAAAAAATCAAGGCCTCATGACAGCTCTTTCCCCACAGCTCCTCTTGTATTTGAAGACTGGTTCCGAAAACAGGCAAAATAAGGAGTTGGCAAAACCAGCAAACTCATATATTATACTTATATACTATAGCTTATGTAGCTATACAGGTATATATAAAGGCTGACTTTCTGCTACCGCTGCTGCAGAGGGAGAGCTGCTTTTCCTGGGGATGGTGGTGTTCAGGAGTGTGTACCTTCTCAACAGCAGGAGTCACTGCTTCCTTGTCTCCCTGTCCTCCTTGCTGGCAATGGGAAAAGTGCTCTGCTCTCCCCATGGCTTTCTATCTTATCCTTGCTCATTCTCTAAATCTGCTGCAGAAGTGAACTGACCTCTTACCTGGCTGGGAACAAATTTCTTCCCTCTGGCAATATCAAGGAACACACATTCTCCCTTTCTTATTTCCCTTTCTTCTTCTTTTCTCTGTGCTACTTTGAGCTTAGGCTTTCTGCTTGAATTGGCCTCCTTTGCTCACTTCATCAGTCAATGTCCTTTTCTTTACCTTGGTCTCAGCCAGGTTTTCTGGGCAGCTTTCAAGAAACATGGCTGTAACTGAAGATCAAAAATGAAGTAACTGTGTGATTGCATAACTGAGGTGAAGAATGACTTTCTGAATGTGAACAGAAAAAGCAGAGGCTGCTTAGGTAGAAACTTTTAATCTTTGCCTGCTGGTGTCAACTTGTCTTTCTTTTTCCAGAACATTTCAGACAGGACTAGGCATTGCTTTAACTTCATAGACTTGATCCTCCGACCCAACAATAGAAAGCAAATGGATCTAATGAAAAAGCAAACCAGCTCACCCAAGAAATATAATCTGATCCCATGGGCTTTCTGCATTAAAACTTTCCATTAAGTTCTGTGGTGTTCACCCATCCCAGATTCCCCCAGGCAAAAGGAAAGCAAACAAATGCTTCGAGCAGATGCTTTGTTTGTAATAATGTGGCAGGATCAATCATGACCAGCCACAATGATGTAGAGGGATTTTTGTTGGTTTTGTGTTGGTCAGATAAAATCCTGTATAAATTTTCTTGAGTCAGTTCGTTTGACTCACTGTGGCAAATGGAGCTTGTCCTTCGACCAGAATATTTAAATAGGTGCTAAAAGTAGTGATGTCAATGATGCATTTTCTTGATACTGCCCTGGAAAAGTCAAATGTAGCATTTGATTGCTTTGTTTAAAGAAAAGATTTCATTTTAGAAACATTTTTCATTTCAGTAATATGAGAGTTAACCTCAAAAGTTTGGTTTATAGTTTCTCAGAGTGGAGTACGTTTGCATCTAGATCTTGTTCTATGAAACAGAGATGTGTGGGTCAGAAGCAAGATCTTAGTTTAGATCATAGTGCTGAGATCCAAAGTCTTGTTGCAGGCCTGTCTCTGCAGTTGTCACTGCTTTCCTGAGGAAGCATAGCTTAAGAAGTCCCATTTTAGATGTGGATTTTGCCTTCTTTTTTGTTGAATCCACTGATCAGGTTTAGTCACTGTTGTTAGAGAGGTAAAAGCTTTGGTCCTATTAAGTTCCTACACACTTCGTAAGCATAAGAAGCTAGGTCCTGCTAGCATCCTCAAGGAAGGAAACTCCCCAAAAGCTCTCCCAGAGTGAGTTAAAGTGTAGTGTGGTACTCCTACCCCTGCAGAAGATGTTGGGAAATTCAGGCACGAGCGACAAACCTGAAGGAAACCTGACTTCCTGAACTCCACTGCTCAGAGGCCAACATGTTTGAGTCTATCTTTCAGATTCTTACACCTTTGGGGCAGGAACTCTTTGTCCTCACTTTACGGATTGCTGGGACCTGACACATCAGGTGTTATTTCTGTTCAAACTAAATAGCACGGATTAGCTCCCTCTTGTCTTCCTATTCCATCTGGTGCCAAAGCACTTTCTAGTAAGACAGAGCTTCCACAAAGTTTTCTGCTTTATTAGAGAAAGGGGTTACAGACCTGTTCCAATTTGATGGAAGTGTCCCCAGACAAAGAAAGCACTGTCTGATCGGTCACCAGTTATCAGAATTCTGTCATCTGCCAACCATAATCTACAATTAAAATTGAAATATTTTTATATATTACCAAACACAGAGAAAATAGTGTCTTAAAGGGAGCTGAAAAACAGAAGGAGGTGTGGTTGCGCCTTATTTGTGCAGCATTGGTGAGTCATTTCATCTGAATTTCTATGCATTTTAAGAGTTTTGTTTCAAAGGTCTATTGTGTGGCTTCTGGCAACAAATTAAATGCCAGTAATGTTTGGCTCTTAATTTAGAATTAATTTTAAAACATCACTCATAATGTAAGACCTGATTGAAAGCCTATGGTCACTGGAGGGATTCCTAAGGATTTCACTGGGCTTTGGATCAGGGTCTCAGTCCACAAATATTTGTTTATTTTCTTTTGTTGTATTTATTCTTGGATGGGAAAACAAGCATTAATTTTTCAGAATAATTTTTCAATTTTGAACTTTTGATTTCTTCAGGCTGTAACCGGGTTGGGGGCAATGAAATGTTGTTGTAAAGAAAATCATCAGGCTGCGAGGGTGAGGTGGGATTTTTTTTGGTTTTCTGGCTTGGACTGTAAGCAGTAAGCCATCATAACCCTGCAGATCTGTGAGTTGCTAGAGGATGGACTTAGTGATTCAGTAAGCAAATTCCCTGATGTCGTATTTATTTGATTTTTTTTAAGTGTGAAATATAAATATGGATACAAAAAAATTGCTGTTTGAGTCAGAGTTCTGTTTGCAAAACAAAAGCTCTATTTTGGTTTCTGAGGAACCGGCAATGAACAGCCCTCCACCCCCCCCAAGTCTGCATGGACATTCAAGCTCATAAATCCAAGTTTTCAAAGAAAAGTTTTTCTCTAGGCCCTGAGGTTCTCCTGCTTGCAGTCTTTGAGAAGATTATAACTTTGCTGTCTCTTGGGTGTAGTGATTCACTCGTTCTGTCTCCAGAAGCAGTTGCCACCTGCTGAGCCTTTCTCTTGTTATTTCTGGTTAATGGCACTAGAAGAGGCTACTCTCTCTCCAATCAAAATATTTTTTTGGCAAGGGCAGAAAAGGGCCTCACAGTCGCTCTTTACAGTGTTGTACCTCTTGTCAGCATCTTAGAATTGGAGGGAGAAAATCTCATTTTCTACTATAATACTCCCATATAAAGTCCCAGGACAAGTATTTGCCTCTGTGGCTTCATGGAATAGTTGATAGAAGTATGACTGACTGCAGCATGGAATTTACTACAGACCAGAAACTTTGAGCATCAGTAGTAGTTTACCTTTTCCTAACAAGAGAAGGGAAGAAGAAAATAGGAAGTGAGTGAGAAAAAGGAAGTGCATAGGGATCTCTCCAGTTTCCTCAAAAAGCCATTGGGATACAACAGAGAAAAAAGCATTACTCCTAGGAAACAACACAAGGGAATGAGAAACTGTAAATCTGAAGGAAGCAGAGAATAGCTGTGGGAGGATATGAAAGAGAGAATAGGCATCTAGTCAGTGAGTGTAGTGCACTAAAGTTTGAATGAGGTTTTACGCTGAATTATCTGCTGGTTACCTGGGTCCTTTCTCTGGCTTAAATGATAACCAAGCTCTTGCTTAATTTGACACTCAAATTTAGCAGACAGTAGGAGTTAGTTTCAATAAGATAGTTAGGATCCACATTATGATCTATGAGATGTGTCTGTGAGAAGAAAAAAATCAAAGAAGACAATTCGCTTAGGAAAGAGCACATGTTGATAAAGCAGTTCGTGGAAAACCTGGCTGATGACTTCATCAGCGATGCCTGCTTTAATTGTCATACTATCTCATAAGCATTTTCACTTTTAACTTCTTTCTTATGGAAGACTTAATCCTTCATCTGTCATTAAGACCAGTGAAAACAAATTACTCCATTAGCAATAGGCTGATTAACTCTCCAGCATATGAAGTCTGACACAAATAACCCAAGATTAACCCTATAGCTCGCAAACCAAGAGTGGGAGGGAAGAAACAAAGAGCAGTTTATAGAACATGTTCTAACCTGTCACAGCAAGACAAGGCTCAACTCTATCGCTTCACTCAGTACCAGTGGACACATGTTCAAATATAGATGTTTTCTAACCCTCGGTTGGAAAATGCCGGTGTGCAAGAGTCAACAGCAAGTTAACATCAAGTTTCTTGTGAAACTGAAGAAATCTGTGATGGAGACTTTCCAGTTATTGACTGAGGCTGACAGTCAAGAGAACCCAAAGATCCAGTTAGTGCCAAAAGGAACCCATTTTTTGTTAGTAGAAGATGTGAAAGCAAAACTGACGGAGGTCCTCAACAGCCTTTCAGAAAATGATCTGCGGATTACTTTGAACTACTTTGAACATTGGCAGCATCATGTGCAGCTGTGTGTGTCAACTCAGAATGGAACTATTTTGAAGGTGATCGTAGTTGATGAGTTACAGGCACAGTCTTGGGGGTTTTGTGTCAGACCTCCTAAATACGCCATCTCTTCAGCAGTACGTTGACTTTTAGCATCAGTCAATTAGATTGAGTTGGAAGTGACAGTTTTTACCTTGACCTGTCAGATCAGGCTTCAGTTCTCATGAAACTTGTAGGAACTTTATTTCCTTGAGTCCTGTAGTCCTCAAGTTTGAAACGGGCCATTGAGCTTAAAAGTTGTTGAGTAAGGGAATAGCAGATAGATAGAGATCATGATCTCATAAGATTCATCTCCTTTAGAAATGGCCAACTGAACACTCTCAAGGACTGAACCAAAGAAAATCAACAGCTTTGCATGCTTGGAAACCGAACTAAATATTTGGAAATTGGAAGGTTTTTTTATTATCACTAGCTTATAAGTGAAACTAGATTACCACTAGTTTTTCCTAGTGAATATCTATGTCCACATCAAAAAGGTTTCAATAACATAAAAATTACAGTGATTATGCAAAAATTATTTTCCTTACATGCCAAATCAGCTTTTCATGCCCTCTCACACAGTACAAGAAAAAGGATGAAGTTCATAGGATAGCACTCACTTACAAAGGCTGTGAGTGTTGAAAGGAATAGTGGAAAAAAAGCACACTGAAAAAAAAAACCAGTGGAGGGAAATCAAATCAAAATAGTGACTGTGCAAGAAAATATATAATAAGCGAGTATGGATTTTTGTGTGTGTCTGCTGAGTGAAGCTGTTATGCTTATTACTGAACGATTTGTAGAATGAACAGTGCTTCTGCCTAAGGGTATGTCTTACTGATAAAAGACTGTAAAACCAAGTCTGGCTAGTGTGACTCACACAGTATGCTCACGAGGCACTTGGGTGAAAGAGTAAAATGATAGGTCAAGAATAGCATTGTGAATTTTAGAAGCAGTGTCTTTCCTGGATAACATTTTGCCCTCTGTCACAATTTCTAATGCTAAAAAAGAGCTACCACAGAAAGAACTTGCAGGCAACTGAGGTAAGAGACTAGAGAGAATTACGAGAAGCAGATCTGTGCTTCTGTGAATGGAGCCAAACAGGCGCTGTCATATCCACACACACAGCCTGGCTCTGAAAGCAGTGATTATGCAGTAACACTGAGCAGCATGGTTTGTGGCGTAGCTGCCTCTAAAGATCAGTGGAGGGCATGGCAGAGGGGATGGGGGAAGAAACTTAGGGGTTAATTTCTCTTCAATGCTTCCTTCACCAACCAGTGGAGATGATGTTGCTGGGAAAGTGCTGCAGCTGGATCCCAAATAAATATATAATATCAGATTGATACTTAAAATGGTGTTTGTAGTAGAGTTTATCAGCAATTCTGTTATCACCACATGAGATCTCTTCCTTCAAACTTGCCAGTCTTGCTTGTGTATTTTTAATGACTGTTGGCACAGTTCTTCATAAAACTGCAGGAACTGATGTAGATTTACTGAATGGATTAGCCTTCTGGGACTCCCACAACAATATGTGTGCTATTTCAATCTATTTTGATCTAAAATTGATTTGTATGTCTTTAAAACAAGCTAGCAAATTGCTGTGCTAGTTAAGCTAGATTGAACTAGGCACAGGAACTTATATTACTAAATCTGTATATGAAGGCCCAACGCTGAGAATCCTTGTAGGCTGTATGCTACTCCATTTCAGGCTCGAAAAATTTTGCATTGCAAAGCTGCTGTCTTGCCAAAAAGGCATTACATCAGTCAACACTGAGATTGCATTTAGTATATGGTAGGCATTAGACTCACAGCTTGAAATGCTGCTCTCTTTGATGCTTCCATATGGTAAGGCTCGTGCCAGTGCAGTGAGGCTGGACAGAATACACACTTTTCTTTTTTACTTCAGTGCTGAGAGCTGAAAAAGGACCTTAGTCCTTGTGTTAGCATCCTCCACTGTAAGAAATGAATCCCTTAAATTTAAGTACCCCATCCTGTCTTGTGCCATACACAGGAGATGTAACACGTCTTGACAGACCACGTCCAGGCTTTTTGGTAATCATATTTTGTTTTTAAACTGAAACTTTCTCAGTTCCCGGTTTTAAAGTGGTTTTAGGAGAAAAAAGAGCTTGTATTTTCCTGTCTTCAGGTTCATTGCTACGATGATTGTCATTATTGAAAGCAATTATGCCAGGAGCAAATGTTGAGTATAAAAGCTATAACCTTTTAATCTGTTTTATGCAAGGAGGTATCTATTTACAACCTTTACTCTCTTAGGCCAGTTATTTTTGTCTCTCATTGCTATTACAGTATCAGTCCTTCTTTGCAAGAAGTTATCAGTAAGGTTTAAAGCTTTGTTCCGCTGCTCAGCCTCAGTGTTTTGTGTATTTTTCTGGTGCTGTGTTTTCTTGGTTGAGTTCTTTGTCAACACAGTGGATGCTGTGACTAATTTGGCTAATTCTGGAAGAAAGGATTACGCTTGGGTTCTGCATTGGTGATTTCAGTCTCAGTAAAAAGTTACAATGAATGAGTAGTCTGGGTTATGCAGACAGTTGAGTGGGATGATACCTTCTGGCCTTCTTATCAAATGGGATCTGTTTATTGCCGTATGATTCAGGCTTAACTTCTGAGCCAGTCTGTAACATCTTGTACATCATTTTATATGCAGAGCACTGTATACATTGCTTATGAATGTGTGTCTCACATAAATGGGAAAGTTCCTAGTGGGACTTTCACACAGAAATGTAGAGATGTTATTAGGACACTGCAGAATTGCCAAGTTTTCCTAATTTAGACAATTCTCACAGTAGTTCACTTTTTTAAAAGAAAGTTTCATATTGTTTTAAAGAAGAGTGACATTTTTTATTTTTGAAAAAGGAAAGAGGAAATCTGTAGTCCTCCTCATTACAGAATAAGGCTTGGAAAAGTGGCTGCCATAGCTAAACACCACCTCCCCCTCCATCGTCCAACAACCCAGAAGACAAAGACAAAAACCCCATCATTAGATTTCAAACGTTGAGTCATCTAAGGATTTTTGTAGGGTCTGCTTAAGAGTCTGTTTTCTCAGGATAAGAAACCCAATAATTCCCAAGTCTCTGGCTTCCCAGTCCAGGTTCACACACTGGTGTGACCTCACTCCATCCACGCTGGGGTGAGCCGTGGTTGTGCTCCAGCTCTCCTGTGCCCTGCTTTACAGGGGAAGGGAATCTCCTCATGCTGGCCAGAGAGGCTCTAGTGAGTACTTCCCATGCACTTAGGGGACCAGGACTTAGAGATGTGTTGTAGTTCAGGCACAGCATCTTGCTCCCATAATTAGATATCTTCTCAGAATTCACAACTGACAGATATCGATCGATTAAACAAATACAAAATGAGAGATTCCGAACAACAAATAGTGCCCTGAAGTGGCTGTAGCCCAGGCAGTGTGCTGGGCTGGTGCCTGAAAGTGACACAATCCTGCTGTCTCATTTGGATGGTGACACAGCCCTGCTGTCTATCTTGGATGACCTGATTTAATTGTGCCAGTTCAGAGAAATGCAGAAAAGGAAACGTGCTTCAGAAAGAGTGACAGACCCATTCAATGGTTACAATGCCCCCTCTCCTGATAATCATGGCTGTTATTAATTGTAGAGATAAGAACATATTTTTCCCCTAGCCTTACATTGTTGTTTGTCTAAATTTGCTGCCCCAAGGGGAAGTGTGTTTCTGTACAGAATTTGGTAAACAAAATAGGGATTTTCATGGTCTTAAGAAGATGAAGCTTTCTACCAGGCTGATTACACAGCCATGCTGCCCAGGGGAAGATGGAAAGCAACTGGAAACTGCTCCCTCCTGTGCAAGCACCACTCTGAGACCAAGACAAGAGGTGGAAACTGCTGAGAAAACTTTATTCCCTTACTGAGCACAGGGCTGGCAGTGCCCCGGTGTGTGAAGAGAGGCAGCATGAGGAGAGGAGAGAAGCAAGAGTTTTTCAAGGAGGAAAAAGAAGAAATCATGACTTTTCCAGTGCAAATTCTTTCTCAGCATGGGCTGTAAGCTGCCCAGCCAGCACCACTCCTCACAAAGGGCCGACTGCTCCACCTGCCTCTATGTAATCTGTGTGTTTAGTAATAAAAAATGCAGGTTTTATGTGGTCTGCCATGTGAGACGAGCAATTTGGATACTAGTACGTCACCACTTCTCTTATCAGAGAACATTAGGTTTCAGCCAATTTCCATTACTATTTTTATCCTTTATTGTGTGCAAATACAGAAGTATTTTAATAGCAGAGTCACTTTAAATGCTACTTGCAAGACTGGAGAGCATGATGTCTTATTTTCACCTGTCCATCTAATGCTGTTTTTACAAGTGAACCATATTTTTTATATGGAGTCAGAGCAAGTTGCTTATAAAAGCGTTTTTTAAAGGATTGAATAGTTGCAATTGTTGGAGAAAGGTGCTTAGAAGCTGAATTAGGAATTTGCAGGATCAAAGTAGCAGTTAAGATGCCAGGGAACTCATCCAAATCACAACATAGCTGATACTCTTTAGGGAATACTGGGCTGTTTTGTATACAGCACTCTTGGCTCTGAGTAACTTAAAACCTGAAGAATTGAAATGATTACAAATATCGGGCTACATCTTTCAAGGTGTTGAGTGCCCACAACTCATGTTGGGCTGAGTACACTTTTACACTGTGGCCCTTTATACTGTGATGGCACCGTCAAAGGCATCCAGGGGCAGCAAATACCACTGGAGGCCCCTTCACAGTATCAGACCGTAGCAAAGTCGCTTGGGTGCAATTGGGCAATCAGCCCATTTTCCTGGCAATACTCAGCACCTTTCAGGAGCAGCCTGACAGGAGTGGCTCTGGCGGGAGCGCTCAATTATTTGTGATCTCAATTACACAGAAAACGTAGGGATGGATTTGTTGGGTTTTTTAATTAACCTCTGAGAAGCCACAGGGATTTCTGCTAGGCTGGTGTCCTTGACATTTAGACTGCAAATACAGGGCATGAAATTCTCCCTGTCCTGATTTTAATCCCAGCATTCAGACTGAGTTCAATGAGGTGAGGAACTCGCTTACATCTCTGCTGCCCTGGAAGATGTATTTAGCTGACTCCTGTCCTCTCTTGGGCTCTATATCAGGAACAGCAAAGACAGTAGTGGAGCTGGCTTCTCCTTTCTCTAGGCTTAGTAACCGATAGGGGAGATGAATTTTCCTATCCAGTCACACAGCTGGAGATGGGAAAGGTGCCAGAGAACTGAAGTATTCTATTTTCATATCATTTACTTGGAATACTTAAGTTTCTATTTAAAAACCTTTTTAAACCTCATCTTTGGTGAAAAGTTTAAAAAGGGCAAAAAGTGCGGACATTAAATGCCATGAACAAACTCTTTTTCAGTATTTTCTTTGAGAAATTAATTTTTGCTTTAGTGATACAAAACCCATGTCATGTTAGTTTTGATCCAGTCAGCAAAACAAGAAAGTGTGTTTTTTCCCTCCATTGTACTTAACAGTAATAATGTTGCTGTCACCATAATGGGGTAAGCAAGACTTCTGAGGAGAAGATGTTAGCTTTTGTCTTTAATTAGACTAATTATTTGTTTGGAAAAGAGGCAAAGATAGAAAACTTGCAATTTTCTTTAATTAAAAAGTACTTATGTGATCATGGTCTCAGTTTTAAAACTTCTACAAACCTTTTCTCAAATCAGCAAAAGCTCTTAATGCATTCTCATTACTTAATATGTTGGGTTTGAAGAATTTTGGGTTTTCTGACATGAATGTGGATGAACTTGGTGTTCTAGAAGTTGGGGATTGATTTTAGAAAGAATTATATAGAATGTGATGCATGAATAAGAATAAGGAGTCTATTCAAAAATAATTCTTGTATGCACATTAATTAATAGTTTGGCTAGTAGTATAAGAATTAGAAAACAAATTTGCTTTGATTGTAGTATATTGGGTTGTCATAAAACTCACGGGGAAAATGTGGTTTGGGGTCTAATTTACATGTTTTTATGGATGAGGGTTGAAGAAGGATATTGCTTCATTCGTAGACTAGTCTTTTGCATCCTTTATCTCTCCTGTCCCTCACGAGTCTTCTTCCCCTTCACCTGCAAACCTTTTCTGCTTAAAGATAGTTTTCAGTTAAACGTGACGGAGTGGTAGAGATATCAAATCTTTGGAAGCGTAGGTAAGGAAAGTCTTTGAATTAAATTACCCCTAAGAATTTCCCATCACAAGCACTAATTTGTAATGGTTAGAGATAGGCAGCCTGCATGTTTTCATTAAAGTATTCTACAGAACAGAGAGAAGGGTTGTAGGAGATTAAATTTATAACTGTCCACAGTAATAACAGAAATCTTGGCTAACGAGACAATACATGATGAAATACAAACCGCAAAACCAGCTATCTTTAGCTCTTCTG
Source organism: Phaenicophaeus curvirostris (assembly GCF_032191515.1). Classification (NCBI taxonomy): domain Eukaryota; kingdom Metazoa; phylum Chordata; class Aves; order Cuculiformes; family Cuculidae; genus Phaenicophaeus; species Phaenicophaeus curvirostris. Next base: position 112,025,417 of record NC_091392.1, read on the forward strand.
CTCATGGACTTAATTATTAGAAGATGCAAATGAAGGGTACAGATGAAGAGCTGCATATAGATCCTACCTCTATCTCCTGGTAACACCAACAAACTCTCTAGCAAACAGAAACTTCTGTGTATCTTTCTTCTGGGTTTCTGTCTAGCACCTGTGGTGTCCTGCAGTTGTGGACCACCTTTCCTCTGTTATCCTAGCATCTGATACAACGATGCAGAGGTAATTATTTCAGTTATCGCTTGTGTGAAACACAACTGCCTAGGAGCCCAGAAGTGCAAAGCATCATTTTAAGACAAGGTAGAAGGAGTACCTTAGCCAGCTGGAATGCAAGAGTCTAGCCTGCAAGACCAACTTTTGCAAACACACTTTGGGATTGTTAGCAAGGGACTGAGCCCATTTATTGTCTGTGAAATGACATCTCTGACCTAGTGGCACTGCTGGAGTGCTGACAGGGCTCTGACTCACTGCCACACAACCTCTTGTTTTGCAGACCTGAGTGTTACTAGCATGTAAAGGTTGACCCATTCACAGAACCATGTGGTGTGGCAGCAGGCCATACATATAACCTTGACTACAATGCCCTTTCCAGAGACTGATTGTGGTTTTCTTATTATCTAACGAGTCATTTCCTGTACTAGTTGTAACAGAGCTGAATATTTTCTAGGTTACCTAACCAAACTTCTGCAGAATCATACTGCCTATGCCTGCGATGGGGAACATTTGAGACTGCACTGTCCTCGACATTCAACAATAAGTGTTCAGTCAGCATTTTATGGGCAAGACCACCACACGTGTAGTACTCAGGAACCTGAAACCAGGATGGCAGAACCCATAAACTGTGTGGCACCCACCTCTTTGCAGGTATCGCATGTTGATAAGGTTCTTAGTGCATAGAATGTTTTTGGCAGTTTCTGTGTGGTGAGCTGTGCTTGGCAACAAGTGTTTACAACATTGGTTGAAATTATATTGTGTCTATGTCAGTTTACCATCAAAAGTATTAAAACTGAAAGGATTTATCTGGCCAGCAGGATATTACCATAGGATTGTGAAAGCTTTGAAGATTTTCTTCAAAATGTTGATGAGCCTTGCTTTGGAAACCTAGTTTTCAAAGTTCCTTGAGATGATAAATTCCCTTCTAATCAAGGGCTGGTCATGACAAATAAAGCAGATCAGCCTTAATTCATCCCACAGGCCTTCCTTGTCCCTGGGAGAGGATACAAACATTGGACAGAGCTGGGTTACAAATCCACTAAATAAGATGGCGTTCTGTTTGGTGTCTGGCTAGTTCCGTGCCTGTCTTCACTCACTGAAAAGGCACCTTGCCAGCTAAACAGCAGGCCCTGAGCGCTTCTGCGGATATCTGTGTTTCCATGAATACATGATTTGTATCGGTAATGTCCTATGGTTTGTTTGCTGGGCTCGCTTAAGTATAACTTAAAATGATTCATACTTCATAAAGTATTACTTTCTGCTGTGGAGACTTTTGTGACAGGGCTTAGAAGGTGTGACTTACACTGCTGTCAAAGGCTTGTTTCATCATAGTGAAAATGCCCAGTATTAGGCCAAATTCAGTAAGTCATTGCAAAAATGAGTAGTCAGTGGAATCTAAATACGTTCCGTTGGTGAAGCTGTTGTAAATGCTCTACAGAAGCTTTGATAAAGCTTGCAACATTTCTGCTTGATGGCAGGGAATGTCTGTTCCCACCACTAGTGAGATGAAGAGTTTTACAGAGTGGTTTGGTGGTTAATATCCTGTCTCCAGAAACAATCTTAGGGCAGTTTTATAAGTGTGGCTTGCCCATGCTGTACTGCGACTTGTAAAGACGTTCCAGACATGACCCATGGGCCATGTGAAAGTACATCTCTCCGCCAAAAACAGTAGGCCAGATGCATCCTTGATGTCATTTTACTGACTACAGTGAAGTGACACCAATGGTTATTTTGGGCTTGTGAGTGTCTTTGTGAGGTCTCCATGGGCAGTTTTTTCCCCTTGAATGTAATAAACACAGCGTGGGATAAAAGTTGTGTAAACTAGCATCATCATTCAGGCATTGCCACTGATCAAAGGCATGAAAGCATGTTGACGAGGCCACAAACATGCGAGATACAAATGCTCTGCATCTTAGGGAGTTCCGGCTCTGTCAAGGAGAAGAGACACATCCTGTAAACTGATTTCTTAGAAAAGAGCACCAGTGCTCTCATTCCTCTTCCCTTCCCTTTGGAAGTGCATCTGCAGTCTGCGTAATTGGGCGTGATGCTGCCCTGCAGCCGAGAGGAAGCATAACGGGCATTTTTTACAGTGATCTATTAAAAGGATTACTGCAAAATTAGATCTGTGTCAAGATGCTAATGGCTCAGTGCTGTCTCATTATGAGTATCATTGCTCGCTTTTGTGTTTGTGATTTTGCACAGCAGCATGATAGAAAATGCAACTGCTGCTTGCGTTAAGTAGGAGAACAGGTAGACAGATGCACAGGAGATGATTCAGCTCAGGTGCAAACAGAAGGTTACTCAGTAGGGTACAGCATCTCCACTTGCTAAAGATGTAGCTCTGTTTCACTGGCATGTTCCAGAACAATTCCAACTAAGGAGTTATTTGTTTGACTTGCAACTCTGTAAAAGAAGAATTGACTGATAAAATAAAGTCTGCTGTGCTTTTTCTTCCCTTTTAAACTCTTGAGAGTGCACTTAATGCTTCAAGTGTTGAATGCAAGTCCTCTTCTTCTATCAACAGGAACAAAAAGGCAAGAGTTTTATGGGATCACTGCAATGTGCTGCCAATCTGTATAATTTGTACTTGGGAGGGATGGGTTCCAGGGATGACAGGAGAGATCCAGCCACTGCCAACTTTCTCAGCCTGAAAACAAGAGTGCAGCTTGTGCTATCACAGTTGTAAATTTGGGATTTGGCCTCTTGCTATGACTGAGACCCCTTCTGATGAGAAACAAGGCAAAAATTCCCATAGATTTTATGGGAGTACCTTAAACTATTAGAGAACGATATCTTAGGGTTACTCCTATAAAGAAGGGGGTGACCCAGAGACAACAGTCTCCTTATCACAGCCTGCTGTGATTTTAGCCACCAAGAATCCTGGGCACGATGCCACAGACTATTAAAAAATAATGTATAGGAAGTCCTCTCTAAACTGGGCTTTGAAGTTGAATAGGAATTTTGTAAGTACACTGCTGCATTTAAACTGAGGGAGTTTAGGTGCTTTGGCTTGTGACTGTGTTAAAAACTAGACTCAGACTCGTCTTGGGCAATGCCTTTGTATTTTCTATAGCTACAGCTCTGAAACCACTGATGAAGTGCTAACACCAATGTGAGCACTAGAACGACTGAGTCCTTTTGCTGAACTTAAGAGGGTCCACGTGACCTTTTGTATATAAGAGTTCTGACTTTTTTTATTTTCCTCCTTCTGTTCCCACTCCCAGTGAAGCAGCACAGTAAGAACTATTGATATATTGCTGGACCTAAAAATCTGAGGTAGATATGGCCTTGCAAGGATATTAAAAAGAAAAACCAAAAGAGAACAAGCAGGCATAGGATAGACAGAGACATCTGTGTTATACACTAAAACCAATTCCGGAATTGCAAGTGGCCAGGCAAGTAGATAACCGATAACATGTGTAACTGCAAGTCAGAAGTAAGTGCCCCGTAAGCTGGAGGTCCTACATATGGCTTATAGCTAAGGGTCACACAAAATCATTAGTTAGAACTCTTTCAAGCGAAGGTAATGCAGAGCATCATCAGATGGACTTAAGTGGATCGAGATGAAATGCTTAAAAAGGCATCTTTTTGAGTTACCATACTTCACCTGGGCATTACTCTTCCATAAATGCTGTCAGAAGTGCGTGAGTACGTTGAGCACATCAGTGAAGAGGCTGGAGGCTAAGCACGTTCCCACCTGCTTTGGGCTCCGCCAGGAGTCCTGGGTACTACCGAGGCTGTGGTGGCACACAGAGAGATCTGGCCAACCTGCAAGGGGCGGAGGGAAAAGCGTCAACAGCAAATTGGTAACATCCTAAGTTGCCACGGGCATCACTGTGATGAATGTGTTTCCATAAACTTGGCCATGACTCAAAGTCCGGTAGAGATGTGCCCTAAATCCAATGATGCAGATGTCTCTTAAATGTTTATAGCCAATAAGCTGTGGAGAAATTATTTCTCTCCTGTATAGAACAAAGTATAACTATGTATTCTCATTGCTGTATAGCTTCATACCTTGTTTTCAAGCCTATCCTTTTTGCCCGTTGTTCTAGAAAGTACTGGATGAATGCCAGAACCTGAGATCCTGCCAACTCCTTGTCAATAGTCGGGTTTTTGGGCCTGATCTGTGTCCAGGGACCACTAAATTACTTCTTGTCTCCTTTAAATGCAAACCTAGTAAGTAATCCACATCAGGCAAATATGATTTTGTGTGTGTTTTGTTGTTTGTTTTGATTAAAATGCCACTGCATAAGGCTTTCCTAAGTCCATGTGAAGCTTTGAGACTCTGGGATTAATAGCAAATTGATTTTTGCTACTTTACCTTAGCTCTCCCTAGTGTTTGCAGCTTCAGTGTGCTTGCTGCCTAATGACCAGTGTAGTTTGGCAGTCAGATGTCAAACATCAGACGAGAAAGGAAAAATTGTTTGGAAATTATTTTTAAAGAGATTGCATATTTTTAAAGAGTCCTATTAGGAAGATAAAGAAAGATAAAGCTAAAAAACAAAACCAGATGTCTGGGATAAGGATCCAAATGATGAAGAAGGTAACAATGCTTAAGGAGGTAGGACCAAAGCTTTGAAAGATTCTCTGTTGTTACCTCCCATTTGTAGAAGAACAGCTGGAGGATACACGTGTGGCTAAATTTACTACAGAATTCCATTGAGAATCACCTATATTCTATGCAGGTAATTGACATTGGTATGTAAAAGGACAAATCCTTTCTAAAAGACCATGCACTTTGTAAACATAAGACAAGCATAAGAAAGATTAGGAAAGTCATCATGAGGTTTCATTTATTAGTGTTTTTTAATTATTTTTCTTGTTGCTATTATATATGAGAACAAGCCCCAGTTGCCTAGGGGCTCAGCTTTTTTTGGCAGCTAATCACCATTGTGGCTGAAATGGGTCCCAAAGAAAATAGTTGAATGATGATTTATGAGTAGGTTCACCAGCCAACTCAGAAATATCATTCCACAACTAAAGGTGAAAGCACAAAAGAGATTTTCTTTAATCAGAGCATTAAGATAGACATCATCGGTGGAATAGGAACAGGTGTGCCAAGCAAGCTAAAGGGCCAGTTTATGCAGAGTATTGAAGTCAGAGCAGAGATAAGGGAATGAAGTAGGCAGATGTTACCCTTGGCAAAGCACTGACACAAGAACTCACAGGGAGATTTACTGGGCCAGTCGTCAGGGAAAAAAAAGAATGAAATTTAAAATTTTAATTATCTGTTTTATTATCTTAATAGTATAAAAATTTACTGCATTACTAATAGATGGATATCATAGCTCTGTTTGTGTCATAAGACGTCTCTTTTTACTAATCAGAAGTGGACTGGCATCCTCTTTGTTACTTTTATAAGGTGCTTAATATTTTTCCCACTGGAAATGAGCTGCTTTGAATATACAATGTTCCCTGTGATCGGAATTTTACAAAAGCTGGTCAAAAGTGTATTTAACAGCAAGTACTGCCTTCAGAATTGAGGAATAGTCCAGTTCCTGTGCAAATTACATAATTTCATGTGACAGGCAATTTATGTTTGTGAGTAAGATACTGATATTGTTAGACTTGGCTGTGGAAAACACCCTTACTTAGGTAATCATTTGAGTATAACATTAAGTATAGTTCACAGTCTCCTTACCTTCAAGTGGGCACTTAAGCAATTGCCTGAATCCCTTAGTTTTTCATCTGTTGGAAATACTGTCACTGCATATCTGCAGAGGTCTCTGTTGTATTCTTAGCCTTGTCATACACTCCTCGCAGAATTGTTTCTGTTGCCTGTACTTCCATGGCTTCTCCAGCAGCCATGGAGCACAGGCGTACAGACACAGAATTCAGAGTCAGGCTCTCAGCCTTTGGGTCAAAGACTCTGTTTTCTTGGCACAGTCCTTATGAGTGTCTGGTACAGCAGGCACTTCTGCAGAAGTGACAACCTGCAGCAGGTCAAGAATTTTTACGAATCATTCCTTTTAGACTTAAACTTGTGACTGCTGATGAGCTCAAATGGAAAAGCCTGGACTGTTACTAGGAACATTAACCCATTTTTTAAATTTATCCCATTCTAAATGAAACAATAATGTTTTCTTTACTAGATAGATAGGAGATTTCTCTCTCTCCAGTTCCCTTAGCACCTCCACTCCATTAACAGGGATACCGCTCAGTAACAATAAGGTTTCCCTTTTCTCCTGCTCTGTTCAGGAAGCTCCTGTTCCTGTTTTCACATTTTTCAAGGACAAAAAAATAGAGCAAAATAAACTCTTCTCTCTGGCCTTATGCGTAGTAAAAAAGATGTGCCAGCATGCTTAGACCAGGAAGACTTAAGCAGTAAAATGCTGCAAGCAGAGTAGCTGCTTAGGCCAGCAAGAGACCTCCTTGACCAGGTAGCAGGTTTTAACCAGTTTTCTAGAAGGGATAAACCATGCTATCTGGAAGACAATCTTACTGGCTTCCCCACCTCCATGCTGAGAGCGCTGCTAATGTGCCAGTGCCAGCTGAGGAAGGGAGGGGGTGTATTTTTCTCAGGCTCCTGATTCACATCGCTTTGTCAGCAAAACTTTCAAATGAGCCTGTGCTGGATAGTCACACCCAGGGAAAACCACTGACCTTGGTGAAGCCTTGCAAATATAGCTGAGAGCAGTGTCTGGCTCCAGATACGTAGCCCGTCCCCATGCTTTTGTGCCTCCCATTCTTCAGCGCTCACTCAGTGCTGTATGTGGTAGCACTGCGTGATGCCAGCCATCCCTATGATTGATGAATGGGTGGAGGCTCTCAGCACTCAGGAAGGCGTCTGAAGTAGGCATAGAATGCAATATTGTCCCAGGGAGAGACAAAAGGAAAAGACGAGGCTTCTACTGAGCAGCAGTGGAAAGCAGGCCGGGTAGTCAGCGGGAAGGGGGGAGACTGTTCCACTGGGAGAGAAGGTTGGCAAAAGTTAACTTCTTAATTCATTTCGAACAGGAGCTAGAGGCTTTAGATGGTCATATGGGAATAGTTCAGTTGGAGTCTGATTTGCTATTGGCTTTGTCTCTGATTGTAATTACGCCACACATCATTTACAACAGAACTTGCAGAAAAGCTGTTTTCTGTCATGCTGTTATTTGCTATTTACAGTCCATCTCAGAAAATTGCCTCATGCTACCATATTGTTATTTGCTTCTATTTTAGCTGAATACAAAACCAAATCGGCATGTGAAAACCAGGAACTGAAACTCCACTGTCAGGAGTCCAAGTTCCTTATCATCTACTCTGCCACCTATGGCAGATGGGCACACATGGAGAAAAACATCTGCTCGACAGAAGTGGAGCGCATTCCCCCTTTTGGTATGTTTTTACTCTGTTGATAGACCTTCTCCAAGCAGGTGCACGGGGAAACGAACAGGGGGAAAACTTCACGTGCAAGAGCAGTGGCATTTTGTAAGTGCCAGTGTTTGAAATTGCTCATTGCTCTCTACAGCTACCTGAAAGGAGGTTGTAGAGAGGAGGGAGCTGGCCTCTTCTTCCGAGTGACAGGGGACAGAACAAGAGGGAATGGCCTCAAGCTCTGCCAGGGGAGGTTCAGGCTGGACATTAGGAAAAAATATTTCACAGAAAGGGTCATTGGGCACTGGCAGAGGCTGCCCAGGGAGGTGGTTGATTCACCTTCCCTGGAGGTGTTTAAAGGATGGGTGGGTGGGGTGCTGAGGGGCATGGTTTAGTGATTGATAGGAATGGTTGGACTCGATGATCTGGTGGGTCTTTTCCAACCTGGTGATTCTATGATTATATGATTCTATGAAATACAAGAAAGATTATTTCTGAAACTCAAACAAATTGCCCAGTATGAGGAAGAATCATAAAGTAAGAAATGCAGCAAAGCAATAAACTTACTTATGGTTAATCAGTCCTTAGTATGATTAACATCAAAAAGTCCAGTTCTGTTGGCTGTCTTGAACTTGGGTGATGTGCACTAAGTATCAGGTGTTTGTTTGTCTCTCTTCTTGCTCCAACTTCTGACAATGATTAGGCAACCCAAGTGTCACCATACCTTGTCTTAATGTAAGCTTCTTCTTTGATCTCTGTTTCTGCCAGCTCTTCCTTGCCTTAAATGCCCACTGTAAGGGTAGAATCAATAGGTCAGGGTCCATTGCTTTAGATGCTGTCGTATGACCAGAATGTGGCAATATACTAGAAAATGAAACGTGCCTGGGATTTCTCCCTGGCACATAGTCCAGCAGGCAGGAACATCTTATGTATGTTGTACTAAACTCCTGTCATCCAAAGCAAGATGACTGCGCGCAAACTGCCTTGAGGCTGCTCCCTGGCCTGTGCTAGCTCCTGAACTATGATGGGGAGTTGTTGACAGCATGCTGTTGGCCTCAGGCCAGACAATTGCAGGGACCATACTTATCAGAGTGGAGTACTGTCTTGCAGCGCCAGACACACGCCCTCTCACTGCTGATTTAGTAGTACAGGTGCATCCCTATATATACATATATATATAAATAAATGTCACTATATTACAAATTAATAAATAAACACTGCATTAATGTTGCTGTAATACTAACATTACCTTGGTCAGACTGTGGACACTTTCAGACAGACTGTTCACTTTTAATAGGTAAAAGAACCAAAAACATCGCAAGTGATTGTATGGTCTACCTCAATAACCAGTCATTGATTTCACTGTATAGTCTCAGCTGGTATATGATTAATGGCTTGTGACTTTTTATCACTAAATATCTAAATATATAGTAATGTGCAGTTGTGAGGATCCTTGGTGCTTGTATGAGTAAAATGTCTTGTGGTTGACACTGAAGGTAAGAAGGTAAATTTTCGTGCCGTGGAGGCAGCTAGCACAAGATATGTGCACTGTTCACATCTCTTAATACCACACAGGGGAGGACTTACATGACTGATGCCAACCCTTTGCAAAGGCTGAGTCTTACACCTAAGAAACATGCAGGTTTCTGACAGTCCCGTACATCATACTTATTTCTTGCACTTCTTTCACCTCTGGAAATCACTCGCCTCTGATGTCAGCACTAAGAGTTCACAGATCACAATGCTGCAAACTGTTCTTACTGAACAAAGTTTCCCAGTATAAATAAAGAATTTGCAACAGCAACGAACTCTGCTGAGGCCCTTTGCATACTAACACCTCTTTAGCAACACTGACTCTTGCTGATTTTGTGTTCTATAAAGCAACCTAAAACTGTGATAATAGGAGAGCGCATAAAAACCAAGAGAAACACAACATAGATCTATAGAAGGCAGATCCTCGTACAGATTTCTTGGTACTCTATAAGTACCTGAAAGGAGGTTGTAGAGAGGAGGGTGCTGGCCTCTTCTCCCAAGTGACGAGGGACAGGACAAGAGGGAATGGCCTCAAGCTCTGCCAGGGGAGATTTAGGCTGGACATTAGGAAAAAATTCTTCACAGAAAGGGTCATTGGGCACTGGCAGAGGCTGCCCAGGGAGGTGGTTGAATCACCTTCCCTGGAGGTGTTTAAGGCACGGGTGGACGAGGTGCTAAGGGGCATGGTTTAGTGTTTGATAGGAATGGTTGGACTTGATGATCCTGTGGGTCTCTTCCAACCTTGTTATTCTGTGATTCTATGATACTGGTAAGTGCTTAGCCTCCTCCTGCCTGGTGCCAGTAACCCTCTCTAGTGAGTATAGTTTTCAAAAGCACCTACGTGTCTTGGGAGTACACATTCAGTTGTCGCAAAAGAATTGGTGCTTAGGAGCCAAATCCAATTGTAGATTCTAATGACATATATAAGAAGTCTTTGTTGAGCTCAAGAGTTTTGCATCTGTCTATACTGGATATAGCCCTGCTAGGAGTGCTGTGTCTTGAATTAATTAGACAGGAACTTCTCTAGATCTTGGTGACCTTCATGTTATACATAATATAGTTGATAAGCAATTAATGACAAACAACAGCTTTGGACTGAGACAGATGTATGCTGAATTACTGTTTTTTTTTATAACTGATCTGTCAAATCAGGTGACAGATTTTCAGAGATTTGCTTCAAAGGGAGCACAGGAAAACCTAACAGTTCCTTGGCATAAAGGCACTTCTTCATGTAGGAAATAAAATATATAAATCCACCTCTGATATTGGTAATATCTGTGGCCTGGGAACACTTGTAGGATTCTGAGCCTCAGCTCAACATGTAGCATGACTGCCTCCCATTGGAACCAGTATTCTCAGCCAGTTTAAAAATGTAACTTAAGTGGCATTTTCAGTATAGAGGAGGAAGAAGACCAGTGGCATCATGGTGTCATCCCTGCTAGATAAAGTCTTTACAGGAGAGTTGTTGTCTGGTCTGAATAAGTCTTGCTTACACTAAGCAGTGGAACAATTTTAGCACAAGAAAATGCCAACCAAAAAGCCCACACAGGATGGGTTATGGGAAACCTACATTCAAGTCCCTTTTCTGATTCAGAGAAGGAGAAGATTTGAATCTGCATAATGGCTTGAACTACAAGAAACTCTTTACCCTGTACCCTGGTTGATAGGACAGCACTACTTCGGTCCCAAGAGTTATACATAATTACACGCTTAACTTGCACTCTTCATTTCCAAATGTCTCTTGTTTGTTTTGTGTTTTTTTTTAAATGACCAGAAACAAAAGCTGCGCTTAGAACAACTCATCTTATTCAGTGCAGTGTGGGGGAAGGGGAGGATTTGTCAAAGATTGAAATTTCCATATAAGACCACTACAAAACATTTTTCCTGCTTTTTATCACTTTCACCACTAAACTGAAATACGATATTTTTACATGTCTCTGATCCCGCTCTCTGACTTGTCATCTGGGCCATTCATTCCAATGAGTGGTCACCACTACCCACTTTAAAGATGAGTGCATAAAATTTGTCTCCAGACATTTAAGGATATTTTGCCTTCAGGAAAAGTTTATTCTGCAAAGTAAGGTCCTACCATAAGTAGTAGGGTTCATTGAAGCATTGGGAGTTACTTCTGTTATAAGATCCTTGGATCTTTGCAGGAAAATAAAATAAAAACCAGGCAGTGTCCTGAGTTTACAGAAGACTGTACTGAATTTACAGAAGCTTAACTTTCCTGTGTTACTGAGATGATCAAAAAGGTCACAAGAAAACTAAAATGTTTTTGGGTGCAGTTTTGTAGCAGATGGTTCTGCTTGGAGGAATCTGTTGTGTCCCCCAGCAAAGCAGGAAACTGTAGCCATTGATTCCTGTGAGTTGTTGCCTTCTCTGACATACTACCTTTTGTATATCTGTGCTAACATGTGCATGAGGAAAGAGAAGATTTATTGGCCAGAAGAAGTTAAAAAGTTGTGCCTGAACAGGTTGCCATAGAGAGTACAAGGAAGATGCAGATCAACTAACACTTTTCAAATCATAAATTACTCTTGTTAATACATGAAAGTACTTGAAAGAAGGCTTAGTAGTAGGATGCCTCTAGCTGCAACTTGCAGATTGGAACACTAAAGTGTCCTTCCCAGGAATTTCACCTGGATGTCCATTGGTTGATCAGATGTGCACTTCCTCGAGCACTAATGACCAGCAGAGCCCTGAACTGCATATCTTCATTGCTGGAAGGTAGGGTCCTTTCCAGCACAGCCCTCTCTTTTACCTGTTCCCACTTTGGGAGGTTGAGAGAGGAGGTGGAGAATTCAGGCGCTGTCGTCACAGCTCACACCATGGCATATCCTGGGGCTGGGCTTCATCCCATCTTCCCAGTGAAATAGCATTCCGCTAAGAAGAAGGGGCGTTAGCAAGGCCAGAGAGGTTTCCAAAATCCAGCCCAGCAAGGTGTCATGATTTTGTTATATAACAGTATTTTGTGAGTCTATGATTCCTTTTTTTTTCTTTATTTTTTTTTGTGTGAGCATTTTTGTTTGGACAACTCAAAGGGCCTGCCTCTTGAATTAACTAACAGTGATTGAAAAGCTTTTGGTTTCTTTCTCTTACTAGGAGTTGTATACTGTTCCTAGTGTGAGCCAGTCCCTTGCATAAGTCTCTTGAGAGCAGGTAAAAAAAGGAGTAAAGGTACAAATGGCTATAGGCTGATATGGAAGTGTTTACATGGTGAAGTTATTAGGTTCATTCTAGCTATAGACTTCTAGGTGCCATGAAACACCAACCAGAAGTGTGGCCAAAGTTTAGGAAATGCTGGATGTTGAAGCATAGACACTTGAAGGAGCACATAGTCAATTAACAGAAACACTGAGCCCAGTCCTCTGCTGCAGGAAGAAGCAAGAGCTTGCTGCTCAGAGCTGCTACAGAGGAGGTGACTAAGTCCTTTGTGGACTGCAAGTATCCCTTCTGTATGCCCTTCCATTTCTGAGCATCATCTCTTTAGCATATATTTGCTCGCTGACTATGGAGCTGATTCAGACACCAGCCCGTGGGCTGTCATGCAAGTGACAGGCTCCTGAATGGAAGAAACCTGAGTCTGCAGAGCAGTTATTCTATTTACACAGCATAGGACCTCTTACAGGGACACTGTGAAAGAGCGCAGAGGGATGGTGTGAGCAGAGTAGATGCAGAGGCACTGTTCTGTAGCAGGACCAGCACTCAGGGTCATGGGGTAGGTTCACATCTCCCTTTTCATCTTCTGCCGCTAGTGCCTTGCTGCTTCGTGTGTGGGAGACAGTCAAATGAATCTTACGGGTGCAAAAGTAAGGATAAAATTTTTCAGTTTTGCTTCTACCATGAAAATCCTTGTCAGTTCTCTCCATGTGAAGATATCAGATATGAAAAGTTACCTGTCCGTGTCAGCTTGAACAAACTGGGAAGCTTAGTAAATGTTTTGGGCCCCAGAAGATGCCAGTAGGAGCCATTGTATCTGCTGGCCCAAACAAATCTTGTCAAGATGAAGCTCCCGAAAAAGAAAAGGTGCTCAAAGCAGTGGCAGGATGAGAAACAGTTGTATGAACTTCTATGGCACTGGCAGAGGCTGCCCAGGGAGGTGGTTGAGTCACCTTCCCTGGAGGTGTTTAAGGCACAGGTGGACGAGGTGCTAAGGGGCATGGTTTAGTGTTTGATAGGAATGGTTGGACTTGATGATCCGGTGGGTCTCTTCCAACCTGGTGATTCTATGATTCTATGAAGGGAATGAAAAAGCACCCACCATTTTTAGAATCCAGTCAACTTCCTGCTGAAACGACGGGGAAGGTCACATTTTGCTGAGCAGCTGTTTGAAGTTGCTTGAAGCACACTGAGTCGCGTGTCACTCCATCTGTTAGCGTTTTCTTTACTAGCGATTTCGGGATTTTCTTGGGAATAGTTTTTTTCTAGCTTAGTTTTTGACCTATTTGGAAAAGTACACTTTGCACTCAAGTCTAAAATAAGCTGAGGAACTCCTGACTGTGGTCGTGCAGACCCAAATGGTTCAAAACAAAGCAATGAGCATCTGGTTCCTGTTGCCATCAATGAGTGTGGAGCTTCACTTATCTCTTGCCCTTGGTGTTTGTGCTGGCAGATGGATCCCCCACTCTGTGCATGTGCACGTGCAAGAAGGAGAGAAAGACGAAGTGGATTTTTTTTGTGCAAAATGCTTACGGACTGAATTCTGACTCGGAGCCGCTTGTAGACAAAACCAGGCAATGGACTGATGTCCTGCAGGCTACAAGGGCCTCACAACAGGCGCTGCAATGAGAGGGAGAGGGTGCAGCTTTTCAGAAAGCTTTGGTGCTGTATTCATTTCTAAGGAGTGGCCTGTGCTGGCATTAAGTAGTATTTTTAGCACGTCATAATGACTTTACCGACAATACTTGGACCTGGAATATGAAGTGCTAGCAACACTTTTCGTAAGTGCTGCTGATGATTTTGTGTGGTTTTCCTAGAATGAGTGGTTCAAATGGCCCTTTTCTGATGCATAGACAAGACTCTGTGTGTCATGCTCTTGCATAAATTACCATGTTATTATGGTAACTTTCTTTAGGAGTCTGCAGCCTTAGCTTGCTCTGAACTCCATAGTTTCCCCTTGTCAGTTCTTATCCCTAGAGCTGATATTTGGGCTCCACAAAGCACAAGCCATCCCAATTTGGTAGTGTGAAATCTTTGCTTTCAATTGATTTTAAAAGTAATCTCCTTATTCTTTTGCGGGTAGGCACAGCTTAGCATAAAGCACTGTAAGGCAGCAGTTTGGGATCAAAACAAGGAGCAGCTGCGCTCCAGTACTGGAGTGACAAATTGTGGAAGGGTTTCTTTTTCGGGTGCCCTGGTCCTTCATCAGCACATTACTTTTTATGTCATATGGATCTACATTTGAGACACATCCCATGCCCGCCGTGTCTTGAGGCCCTCCCTGTGCATAGTGATGTGGGAGAAAATGGCAACTGGTAACACTGGGAGAGGGTGTGACAGGACGCTATTGCCGGAGCTTGGCACAAGATGCTCAGGCCAGCTCTGGCTGCTCCATCACCTGCAGGTTTTATGTGGCAGGGTGGAAAGAAAGGGAGGGAAAGCTCCTCTTGCCTGAATTGAGAGAAGCTTTAAGAAACCAGAAGACAAATTGCTTCTCATTAAAGCCTGCATGATTTATGGCATGTCATTTGCATGCCAAAACTTTCCTAAACAAAGCTAATTAGGGAACTGAAAGAGCCTTTCCTCCAAAAACAAGGCTTTCTACTCTAAGTGTTAAATAGCTGCAGTCAGATTTGATAGTTTATGACTGCGTTTAAGAATCTCTTACTGACACCCGTATCTCCATGCCATCCATATAAGTGTCTGTTTCAAAAGATCCACCAACAGTCTCGGTGTGTAGCAGGCAACTTTGAGAGAAAGGCGTGAAGAATCGAGTGTTTTCCCAGCCACACATCACTGTCTTTTCTGCTACTGCTGATGGGTGCCGCCAGCCTTCTAGCATGCCAGGAAGGTGCCTCTCAAGGGGCAGTTTATTTTAAACATATGGTTTCAGCAGCCCCATAGACATTTGTGTAGCTCAAACATTACTTAGCTATTCAGAATGAAGACACATTGCATATTTGTGTTCATCTCCTGATTTGTGATTTCTTTGGAACTGTTCAGTGGATGCCTTTATTCAAAATGCAGCACTGAATGAATCGTATGCTCATTCAGACACTGCAGTAAGGTGCTCGATCATAAGAAGGATGAGTTGTCCCTTGTGTAAGCTCTGTGTCACTGCAGCTGGATTGCTGTTAGACCCCAACTAAGTCTGGTTGAAATAAGCTGGAGCATTCCTTCAGCACATACTGATTCCTCTTACTTCAGTGTAGGTACAATTCTGCAACGTCTGCTTGTGGGAGGTTGTACAGATAGAAGATGTAGATGTTGGAAAAAGTGACCTTTGGTACCAAGTACACAGAATTCCTCCAAGCTGAAATCATGGCTCAGCTGGCATCGTAGTTACGGGGAGGGCTGATGAGGACATGGAGAGGACGCATATAAACTAGAGAGAAAAAATTTGAACAATTTTTGATTGAATCACTAAAGGCCAAACTCTTGTTAAACCACAGAAAGCTGTTAAATAGGAGGTTTTTATTATAGGTCTTCACAGTTAACGTCTGTGCTATCCTGCAGAAGCAGGCCAGCCTTGGTTTGCATTTACTCACCTGTGATACCAGGCAAACCTTGGGAAGTTCTCCAAAAAACTGGCCTGCCAACAGCCCGCAGGCATATGACGACTGGCTCTTCAGGTAGAGGAGCCAAATCCAACATGACTATAGCTGATAAGCAGTTATTAACTCCCACAGAAACATGAGCAAACATCTACCAAAGGCAAAATGAAACATGCATTCACTATATCACTGAATTTGTAGAAAACCATCAGTGCAACAGCTTCCTGTTCCTTAAGACACTGTGAATAGCTCAAAGGGCAGGAAATTTTGTAGAAAATTCAGTTTCAGATTGCTGTTTTGCCTGCAACCCATTCGTTTATGAATCATCTGATAATTCCTCCTGATATTCTTCAGTTGTTTTCATACTTGCCAAAAATAAGCTACTTAGCTGCATGAAATGTCCACCCATACTAATCCTTACACATCTAAAATTGCCAAGGTGGAAGACTAAAACAGCTGCCCAGTGTTTTAGGTCAGCATTCCCTGCTTGCTCAGCAGCATCCCAGGACACACAGACATTTAGATTTTAGGTCTCTGAAAAGACAAAAGAACCGCTTTCCCAAAAATCCATGTTAAAAGGTAACCTGTAATTCCTTTGCCAAAGAAATCAGCCCAGTATCCCCCAATGGCTGTGCACAATTATGTGATTTATTTAGTGCTGATGTCAGGGGATTAACTCTAAAAATCATAAATCTGCCCCATTTTCACATATTAAGGGTGAATCTTCTTCGTCAAGAACTCCAATCTCAAACACCCCCTTTCTTTCCAAGCAAGACTGATTCAGGAAACCTTTGGAGTCTCACTGCAAGCACTGTTTCTCCTTCCTCTAAAGGGGCACAAATGAGCTTCAGCAGTTGGAAGGTAACAAGATGTTGTCCTTGTCTTGGGTTTTATTATAGGAAGAAGGGCTGGTTTAATGCCCAAATATGTTTCCAGACTTCTAGAATGTCTCTACCTCGGAAGACTAGAGTAAGAAACACCTGTCATCCACACAAAGTCACAAAATACATGTGGTGGTGCTGACTGGAAACAGACAGCTGCAGAAATGTGTTATATACTCCAGACATGTCCTTTCTGCATACTTTCTGTTTAGAAACCAAAACTGAGGGGTGTTTTTGCTTTGTGGCTTGGAGTTTAGCACATGTGTATGCTGGCAATTTAATTATATATAAAGACATTCTTTTTTTAAAGCAGTTTTTTGAAACTTTGCCTGACACAAACTTTCCCACTCAAATTGTGTCATGCATCAGTGCAAAATCCTGCTAATCAAGTTTTATTTTTTTATAAATTGAGGTAGAAGTTGTAAGTCTTGAATAAAGAAATCCCAGCTCCAGGTGTAGAGATTAGCAAGGCAGTTTTTCTCATATGGTGCATGCTTCATCCCCAGTCCACATGGAGAGGTTGAACAGCCTGGATTCTCTTCAGAAAGTCAGGTTTTGAAAATTGTGTGGGTTACCTCATGTAATTAGGGCATGAAGGCAGTGCAGTGGAGGTACCGTTGAGGTTGCTTTAGGCATGCAAACTTGGCTTGTGGTGGCAGCCTTATTAGAACAGCCTGAAATTTGGTATGGGAGGAAGAAGCCAAATGTTTCCCTAGTTAAGCACTGAGCCTATTCTGATCTCTTTACCATGGCAGAATGGCTCTTACTAGCTACAGGCATAATAAATTAAAAGCTACCTTTAATGCAGCAGACTTCACTGTAGCCCTTGTTGTGGCACACAAAAATTGATCTTGCCTGGCTTGACCTGAAATTAGGCATCCAGACGAATCATCTCAGTATGATCAAATCACAAATCATCATCAAAATCACAGGGAGAGAGGCCTGCAAACAGCATTGCGTCTTGCTTTATCTCCACACTCCTCTTGAGATGGAATAGGTGGAGAGGTATTAGGATGTGATTGGTTTTTCCAAGTCATCATGAGGGTAGCATAGGTAACTTACACTGGGCACCTCGTTTGGAGGTTGACATGAATCTTACTGCAACCAGATCACACACCTGGAAGTCAGCATGAGGTAGTTAGCTTGCTGCAAGTTCACATTTTCACTGCACACTGACTTCCTTGCATTAACAAATCCTAATGTTTCATTCTGACGTTCTGCTTAGACAAACATGTGCCTGAAATCAATAGCAGATTTGTATTTATAGTCATGCATGCAGCAGTTGTTATTTCTGATAAGAGCAGTGATGTATATTTATTGTATGTATTTTTCTTTCAGACTGTTTGTCTTACACAGCACTAGAAGTTTTATCGAAAAGGTGCTATGGGAAGCAGAGATGCAAAATCATTGTTACTAGCCGGGAGTTTGGAAGTCCGTGCTTACCTGGAGTGACAAAATACCTTAATGTCAGCTATGCAT
Organism: Phaenicophaeus curvirostris; assembly: GCF_032191515.1. Lineage (NCBI taxonomy): Eukaryota > Metazoa > Chordata > Aves > Cuculiformes > Cuculidae > Phaenicophaeus > Phaenicophaeus curvirostris. The sequence continues at coordinate 112,043,532 of NC_091392.1, forward strand.
GTGGTAAGAGCAAATGCATCATCGTTTTAAGATCGTTTTCTGCTTGCAGAGCAAAACAGTGACACATGGTGCACACATATGGACACACAGATGCTTCCTAAATCACCCCTTCCTTTAAACATAAATGTTTGTGACATAGCCGTCAAGAATATCCCAAATATGTGAACAATCCCATGGGCAGAGTCACACCTAGTGTAAACCCTTGAAGTGTTGGTTTTTTTAATTGTTAAAATGCATTTGACAATGAAACATTGTAGAGTCACAGAATGGTTTGGGTCGAAAAGGACCTTAAAGACCATCCAGTTCCAATCCCCCTGCCAAGACCAGGGACACCTTCCACTGGATCAGGTTGCTCAAAGCCTCATCCAACCTGGCCTTGAACACCTCCAGGATGGGGTAGCCACAGCTTCCCTAGGCAACCTGTGCCAGTGCCTCACTACCCCCACAGTAAATAATATCTACTTATTATCTAATCTAAATCTACCCTTAGATATATATAAAGTATATGGTTTAATATTTATTTATTCATTCATTTATTTTTGTATATATTATTTATTTTTAATATGTTTATAGATAATATAAAGTATGTGTTTTAATATTTTGAGAAACACTATCAAAATAAGAGTCTGTTCTACAGAATTCACATGAAACAGAGCTAGGAAACATAACCTGGCATTGGCTGCCATCAGTGCAAGTAAATCAGTCCAGCATAACTGAAGCACTGTGTACTAGCCTAGTGCTGAAATCTGATTCACATGAGCACACCTACAGCCTTCAGGCCTGCAGAGGGATTTCCTTTCTCGTGGGCAAAATCACACTAAAAGTAAAGGTTTGAGGTTATACATCCCTTGCAGGACTGAAGCCTGCTTCAGCTTATTCCTCAGACAAGAGGGAACAGCTTTCCGTGTTCTTTACCACAGACTAATAAATTCACATCAGGCAAAAGCCAAATTCCATACAATTCTTTTTCTTAAAAGCAAAGGTCATGGGACAGAAAGTGTAATACCAACAGAGGTGAGAGAAAAGTGGTTGCAGAACTTTAATGTAGCACCTAATTTTGGTATTGCACATGTTTAGGAATGGCTCTGTTTGTCTCTTAAGCCTCAAACAGATTTCCTCAGCCTCTGCTTTCTGCAGCTGGCTTACTGCAGGGTGGAACTGTGAGGGTCAGGAGTGGTTGTCTCTCACGTACCTCTGCTTCAACCAGAGGATGTGTGAAAGCTTTTTCACCGAGTTACCACTCTGCTTACTGTGCACCGCTTGGAAAGCTGCTGGCCCTGTTCCTTCCTGGCCCTTTTCTCTTCTGTAGGGAGTCACAGCTGTAAAACTTTGTGGGGACGTATCATAGAGTCCTTTCTCTGCATCTCTAGTGAGTAGTGGTCAAAGGGCACAGGTTATCTGAGACGTTCTTTTGGGAATAGCAGTGTAGGATTGATTACCACATCACTGCGTAACTGAAGATCAGAAGAAAATGAGCCCATGCTGCATTCTTGCTGGCGTGTGAGATTTTCAGTCTCCCCGTGAGTTAGTTGACAGGTGAGAGGCACTGCAGTAATTTATCTTTATATTGGCGAAGACAGCTGAAGATCTGCCTTTGCACTAATGCGTTATGTTATTGTGCAGTTGCCTTTGTGCTGTAGTAACTTTATGAATGAGTTAATGGAATTCCCTTTCATTAGAGTAAGGGTAATTATAACAGATTGTTTTCTTTCACATCTACGTACTAGAAAACCAGTCTATGTTTGTTTGTTGTGAGGTTATGCATTCTGTTATGTAGTAAAGTGGTTTTGCAAAAACACGTGGGTAGTAAATAGTGTTCTTGTGTGTTGCTGGCACATTTTGAAGACTTTTTCTTCTGCCAAATCCTACTGAGCTGTGCAGTCTGAAGCATTAGCCAATGATTTGCAGGTCTAATCATTATACAGATCATCTAATGAACATGAAAAGACTTTGGGCATATTCCAGAATGACATTTTACATTCTTTCCCCTCACTGGAAGATCGCTGATAATCTGTTGATTTCCAAGCTGAGGTAAATAGGCCTGTCCCTGAAGTGACAGGAGGGCAGCAGGTTAGACAGTGTTCTATGAGGGCTGTGCCACACTTGAAACTATTTCCATCATGGTCAGGAATGTGAAAAAAATCATACTCCCACCTCAGTGGTCATCAACCATTTAGATCTAGTGTGTCTGGCTGCGTATTTATTTATGTGTTTAATTGCTGCTAGTAAAAACTTAGCAGGAGCCAGGAGGTGCTGGTTTCTTGAAGTCTCATTGCCCCCTATGACCTGGTCAGCATCATCTTATGTCTGCAGGGATGGCATCTCCTGGGTCTTGCTGAGGCTGGGCTTCAAGGAGCCTCTCTCAGGAAACCCAGATCCTGATGCCCTGCGTCATATCTGCACTCCTTGCGTGCCATTAAAAATCTATCCGTGGGCTGCTTCGGCAGCTGCGGTAGGTGACTGACTCCAACCCTACTTGACAAAGTTGTGCTGGCACGAGTTGTAGCATAGATGTGATTATCTTGATAAAAATTCCTCATGCTAGTGCCAGTGGTTCTGTTTAGTGACTTGATGCAGCCTATCCTAGTTGTATCCAGTCGTTGTGTCTGAAAAGAAGCCAAAACAAAAATAAGCAATGCAAGCAGTCAGGAGCTTTTTTTTGTCCGTGCCATTTTGAATTAAGTCTTCCCCTACAACAGGTATTTGAATGGCAAGTTAACTAGCCATTCAAACCTGATAGGAAGACAGGAGGAAATGATTCAGTCCTGCAGCAAGCAAAACCCTGGGAAGTTCTCTCTGGGAAGAGAACAGGAGGAACATCAGCACAGGTGAAGAAGCACCTTCCCGGGCACCAGATCGTGTGACAGGAGCTTCAGGTCACGCGAAGGCGCTGGGGACTGTACATCCTCCCAAGATGTTGTTGCTAACACATGCACATTGTTCATAACAGCTAGACCTCTGCAAATACAGAGTGCAGTCTGAAACCAAACCAGCCTTCTCCCTGTCTGCCTCACACACCAACAAACAAAAACACTCTGCTGCTGGAAGGCACTTGAGAATGATGATGAGGTACAAGCCAAAATAGAAATGAGCTCATTCTCCCTCTCTGTTGGCCTTCTATTGCAAACAGGAGCTAAAAGTTCAAAAAAATTCCTTCGTCGGGAAAAGAAACAGATCTGACTTTGAGCCCACAGAGAAAGAAAAATTCTGCTTAGAAAGAAGTGCTATTTTTAGTTGTTTTTCAAATGAAAACTATGCTAAGCCCCAAAACTTGGTCTCTTCTGTTCCATTTAACTTTCCTTAGCACTATTTATTGGCAAATGTTTCTGTGTGGGACAAAGGTGAGCTTCATACCTGAAACTTCTGCCTTTTATTTCCCCCCTTCACATCAGCCTGAAAATCAATCAGTCTACCTTCACATAGTACAGGGAGCAGGTGCCAAGATCTGGGTATCTGAAGGATGCATTTGGCTAACAGAATATATGAACTCAAAATGTCTGCACAATGCACCTGCTTTTAGCTCTTAATTATTTGAAGAAAAGCGTGAAAGCCTATCAAGGGAAAAAAATCATGAAATGAGAAGGACGCAGCCCACTCCCACCCACCGCATCTCTTCCCATCCTGAGCACCTTCCTCCTTCGTGGCTGTTTGTCTCAGAGGCTTTGCAGAGGATATCACAGAAGACCATAAACATTTCTCTGAAAGTTACAGTGAATTATCCTCATCAAAAAAACAGTATCTAGATGCAGTTTAGCATCTGACTGCAGTCCTGTCCTGAATTAGTAGGCCAATTTTGTCTCCTATCCACTGATTGGCACACCCCTTTTGGGATGGAAAACGAGGGGGCACATCCCTGTTCTGTATGCAGCTGCATTGATGTTTCTGGAGCTGGGGCTGGTGTGAGAATCCAGTCGTAGGTCCAGAGCTGCCCTTACTAGTCCCTGGCAAGAAATTGCAGCGTTATCTGTCCCCTGTGGTGTCTCACTGATCTTTAGGGGAAAATTATTGGCTCTCTAGCTGCTTATCCCCTGCCTCAGGCTCACTCTGCCTGCTGTACTTGCCCTTTTCTACCTTCCATCCTGACTCCACCTTCCTTTCAGTCTTCCTTCCAGTTACTTTATTCCCCTTAGGACCTTCTTTTCCTTCCCTCCCGTGCTAATCCTGTCAGCAGTGTGCTCTTTGCCACTATCTCATGCCACAGTAACCCAGTGCCGTACCTCCTGGTGCACCAGATGGATGGGTGGTAGAAGGAGGAGGACATGTCACCGAGCCCAGCCTTTCTCCTGAGGCTCCTCTTCATGCAAGACCCAGCATTTGCCAGCTGTTGGGGTTAGAGCATTACTAGGGTAGTAAAACTAAAGGCCATGCAGCAGTAGCAGCCCTAGGGCTGGCATTTGCCTGCAGTGGCTCCAGATGCAGCCACCCACCCCTGTCTCTGAGCAGTGGAGCCACCTGCTCTGATCCCTTCAGTACAAACATCAGAAAACCAATTAAAAAAATGGGGTTAGCTTTGGATTCATAATTAACTGAGGATCCGGTTCCTGAAACTAACAGTAAATTTTCTTTCATTGTTTTTCAGTTCCTAAATTTATCCTTACGGCTGTCAACCCCCTGGTCCCTGACAACAAATCTTCCATCAAGCAGAACGATGGTACGTACCATCAAAAAATATGGTTTGCTGCTCTCCATTGTCTTTGATTGAAATAGGACGTTTTCCCAATGCAGAGGTTGGTGCGAGGGAGGTGGTACAAAAGTAATGGAAACCCTACTGAAATAGCTGCTTCTCTCCTCGGATGGAAGCGCAACAGGCTGGGAGTGGGATGAGACCTGTGCCAGCACAGTCCTGCTGTCACAGCAACTCTGCAAAACAAGTGACCCGTCCAGACCTACCCGTAACTGCTGTGCTTGAACCACACAAAGAGTAAAAGTGAAACTGTAGTTGTTTCAGGATGGGTTATGCCAACACCTGCTCTTCTTGAGGGATAATCAAATTAATGATGTGGCTAATGTGGATTTGCTGTCACCAATAATGGGAGTGTACTGCAGTGATTGGGCTGGGAGGTCCATTTGAGAGCTGTGAAGCTTAATGGAAATAATTATTTCAGAAAGCTTAATAGGAATAGGCAGGCGGTTTCACTTGGTAACAGGCTCTTAAATAATTTTTCCACTTTATAGTCATTCCATATTTTCAATATTTTGTTATTTATACTTTATTTCTGTAATTTTTTTTTGTTTATCAAACTTTGTTTGGTCTAATGTTCTGCAGGTTTCTTACCGCACAGCGCTAGGCTGCCTCTGTTTTAGACAGGCTTGGAAGTCCAGAAGTTATTGTATTGGTATCAGCTTAGCAGCTTCATCATCTGCGATGCGATTGAATTTGCTTTCTCTCTTCCTGTCACAGGTGTTGACCTTGATCCAAAGGAGTCAAGACTTCCAAAGAAAGATGGAACTTTTGTTAGCCACTTCTTGGCTACATTTGCATACATTAGAGGTAGGAAAATGAGGCTGAGATTGGTTCATTAGTTTTTGGCATTTTGGGAAAAGGGGGGAATCACCTCAGAAGGTCACAACTGGTAATCCCATGTTTATAGTAACAGTATTATTGCAATGTAATCACAGTCTTGGGGATGGGACAATAGCAGCATAATTGATATTTATAGAATATTTTCCATTTTGAAGGATCCAGACTCCAGCCAAGACTTTTTATAAGGAATATTTTCAATGGGGACTGTCGGTTGTTCACTGAAAACCTGGTCCTGATCTGGGAGCAGCGCCGGAGACATCCATTTTTGGAAATGTTGGTTTGCATACATATAAGGATCATTGAGAAGCACTGGAAAAAAGCAAACGCAAACCCAGCCATCTCTGTTATGGGACATGGCAGGGTTTTTTTTGTGACATTGCAACACTTGAGGCAGCTTTTGTTTAGGCAAATTCATGATCAACAAATCTCAAACACTGCAGGAGAAGTGATGAATTTTGGAAGTGAGCAAAGGCTGATGTTGAGAAGCGATTCCAGAGCTAGAATTGCTGCTGTTCTAGAAAATGGCAAGAACCACACAGCTGTCGAGCATTATCCTACAACCAGTGTGCGGCTCTTGGCCCAGCAAGACAGATACTGCCCCTTCCTCCAGCACCAGCAGCTCTCCCCAAGCTGCAGCTCCCACCACCCTTGAGCCCTCTCAGCAACACCCCAAGCAGTCAGGGTTGGATTTTACAACCCATCAAGAAAGGCCATTTCCACATTTGTCTCACGTTTTGCTATACTGAGAAGTCATCTCAGACTATGTCAAGGCAGACAAATGCTCCCTACCCAGCCTGGCCTGGAGATGCTGTCATCGCTCCACAAAGCACAGAGCTGCTTTTCTCATTCTCCCTCTTCATGAGGAAAAGGCTGGAAAATAAAGGGCTATGCTCCTGGTAGCTGGTTGAGAAAGCCAGCAAGCTGCTAATAAAAAGATGGGACAGTGTTGTAATTTTATAATGATATTAAGAGGCTTGGATTTTTGCACAGTAATTTGAAGAGGCAGAGAAGCCTTCAGACTGCGAGTGCAGGGTGGTTTCAGTGTGTGACATAAAAAGCCTCCCCACAACCTCAGTCCCCTCAAGTACCCCACGGCGTTACAGCTACGTAATGTGGGCACTTCGGAAGTGGCAGCTGACTTTTTTTGTAGCTGGGCTTTGGCAGAGTTTCTAAAGTGTTTTAAGTGCTGGCGTTCTCGTTTCAGATCACCCTGAAAGAGCTGGTCTCCTGTTTTTGTCCAGCGTTTGTGTGGGATTACTCTTCACGCTGTGCGCTCTGGTGATCCGCACGTCATGCTCAAATGACTTCCAGAAATCGCACAGGAAGAAGGAGCAGTTAGTGCCAGAAAGTGACGGCGCGTACGAGAACAGTGAAAACGAGGAGGAGGAGGAAGATTCCTCCAATTCAGACGCCCAGGATGAAATAGCGGGACTTTACACACCTTCTTACTCAGGCTATAATTCAGCAGAGGCAGCAGAACTGGCCGAAAGGATAGAGCGCAGGGAGCAGATCATACAAGAAATTTGGATGAACAGTGGTTTGGATATGACACCTCCTAGAAATATGAATACGTTTTATATTAACGAACAATAAATGGCTTATTTTGGATGACGCCCTAGCCCTTTTTTTTTTTTAAAAAGAAATGTACCTTCTGTGAAGGAACATTTGTATCAGTGCATATAATTATTTGTAAAGTCAGAATAAATATATGCAATAAAAGGAGAGTTTGAAATCCTTGACTGTCTGTAAATCATTCTGTGAAAATCGCCTTTACAAGTTTTCATAATTTTATGTTGTGTCATGTTATGGATTACTTTTCACTGTAATTTGGGATCAGTTTCCATAGGCAGTCTAAGGAATATTAAAAAAGAACAAAACTATTTGCCCAGGGAAGCTGTGGCTGCCCCATCCCTGGAGGTGTTTAAGGGCAGGTTGGATGGGGCCTTGGGTAACCTGATCTAGTGGGAGGTGTTCCTGCCCATGGCAGGGGTGTTGGAACTAGATGATATTTAAGGTCCCTTCCAACCCAAACTATTCTATGATTCTATTTAAGCTGCATAACATGGAGAAATATCTGCATTAGGAAATGAGACGTGTAACCGCTTGGTGTGTTGGAGCTCATCAGTTACATGAGAACTTGCTCTGTTGATGAGAAATATGAGTATTATTCATATGAGTGAGAAGGACAAAGCAAAACAGAACACAGGTTCTTGAAGCTTTTCTGCTGTTTCATTAACCCAACCATTCCTGCCATAACAGTGATCCTGATTACAAGAGAGTTAAATTCAGCTTACTTGAGTCCTGATGCAGTTACTTAGGAGACATGAAAGAAGGGTCTCTCGCTGGGCTGGGAGGTCTCAGAAGTGACCTGCAAGGAAGCGTCTGGTATTTCAGTGCAATTTTTCTGGATTTGAGAATTGGTTTCCTTAGGAGCAGTCCTCTTGATGGTAACATAATAGCAGCTGAAGTCAGACACACTTCAGTGTGCAGGGATTTCACAGTAGTTCTTGGAGTCTACAGCTTCTTTTTCAATAGAATAAGGCTAACTCTTAGCTCCTGAATCATGGACATAAGGACAAAAATTGGTCTGCGCTTTATTTTCATTACCTTGTCATTAAGGAGAAGAATCATAGAATCATAGAATCACCAGGTTGGAAAAGACCTAACAGATCATTGAGTCCAACCATTCCCATCAATCACTAAACCATGCCCCTCAGCACCTCATCCACCCGTCTTTAAAACACCTCCAGGGAAGGTGAATCAACCACCTCCCTGGGCAGCCTGTTCCAGTGCCCAATGACCCTTTCTGTGAAAAGTTTTTTCCTAATGTCCAGCCTGAACCTCCCCTGGCAGAGCTTGAGGCCATTCCCTCTTGTCCTGTCCCCTGTCACTTGGGAAAAGAGGCCAGCTCCCTCCTCTCCACAACCTCCTTTCAGGTAGTTGTAGAGAGCAATGAGGTCACCATTAAAACCATCAGAAGATACCTGCCTAACACGTAATTCTGCTGCCACTGATGCTGGCTGGGTTCTGAAGCACACATCTCAAAAAAAGACACTTGAAGTCAACACATACTAAGAAAACTACTTCGTAAGTGAAATGCTGTGTTAATTTTTCTGATATTAAAGCACGGTTTAGAGCCAGCACTTGATTGGAGCTTATATTCTCAAGATTTTTTTTTTTCATAAATTCACAATCTGCACTTGAAAATTATGCAGACTAGTAAAATTTTGTTTCAGGCAGACAGAAAATTAGATCAGAAATGAATCTAAGTAGAAAACACAACCTTCCTGTCTTTAAGTAAAGTGTCTCCAATATTTTAACTGCAGTCCATTGGGAATTTACCGAACAAAGGGAGGAAAAATGTCACTTCCTGATGTTAATATTTTGTGAGTTCATTGTGCTTTCCCGCTCAGACGCTGTACGTCTAGGTAGAGTGAAGTAGTATGAAACACTTGGAAAGAAAAGAAATTGCATGACTTGTCATTTCCTACTGGATACATAGTTGAATTAAGCATGGGAAAACTTTGAAGGGAGGAAGGGGGCTTGCTCAGATGACTAAGGCACAATCCCGTGCTCAACTGGAAAAATCTCAGCAGTGATTAGCATCCTATCAGCGGAAGGAAGAGAGGCTGAAGAGACGGGCGGAGAGCTTAGGTCACCCATGGCACTGGGGAACCGCGTGAAACGCTCGGCACAGCTCGGGAGCCTGGCTGATGCCAGCTGGGATTCAACTCTTCCCCCTTTCCAATAGAACGTCATTGTAGCCGGTGCCATTGCACAATATTGACAAATACGTTTTGATCTGGGACAAAAACATGTCCTGAGGGTGGAAGAAAACAGGTTTTCTTTCCGCCAGCCCTGAGGGTAGGTGTGGGACAGCTCTGGCCAGGAGCTGGCTCTTTCCTCCTGACTCATGGGGGCAGGAGCCACCCATTTCCTCATCAGAAAGAAAGACCTACGTCCCAACAATTCCCCCGGCTGACAAACCATAACCAGTAAAAAAAATTGATATTATTCCTCTTATTGACCCTAAGAAGAGGCCACCGTTCCATTGCAGAGAGTGGGCTGGGCTCCAGTGCGCAGCAAGGGGCTCCGGGGACTGCCCCTTCCCCAGCGCCCAGCCCTGCTCTGGCTGTCTCCTCAGAATGCTGAGCCCCAGAGAAAACCCCTCTGCAGAGCCTGGGCCCCGCAGGCCAGCTGATCTCCAGCTGATCCATTTTGGAAGTTATCTGTCCAGCAGTTAATGTCCATGCTCACTGGAATTGGTGTGTTTTCTTTCCTCAGTCTTTATCTGCAAGCCCCTGTGAGGTTTTAGTCCTGCAGCTGACATTATAACAAAGCCTAGGAGTTAGTCTTTCTACCAGACTTTGGCTTTGCTCAAGCCTAGGTAAAATCAGCGTGTTCTAGGGGTGGCCACAGGGTCACAGACTGGCTGAGGCTGGAAGGCCAACACCAGTCCAACACCCCTACTCCAGCAGAGCCACCCAGAGCCGGCCCAGGACCATGTCCAGATGGCTTCTGAATATCTCCAAGGGTGGAGATTCCACAGTCCCTGTGTGCAACCTGTGCCAGTATCCGTCACCCTCACAGAAAAAGTGAGTTTCTTGATGTTCAGACAGAGCCTCGTGTGTTTCACATTGTTCCCAATGCTTCTGGGCCTGTCACTGGGCACCACGGATCCTCTTCCTGTTGTTCTGTTCACTTTGTCCATGCACGTCTTCCATTTGATAGTCCTGCTTTGGGGTTCCATGCTGAAAACAATGGGTGCTTGTTCCTGGTGGTGAAGCAACTGAAATGGCAGAAATCGATCGGCAACTTAGAGATTAGTCCCTTCCTTGCAGCAAAACAGCAAAATACTTCACTTCTCCCACCTCCCGGTTCTCTCATCTACTTTGTAGCACTGGAGAGGGAAAAAAACCCACCTTTATAACCAAGTGAAGATTAGCAATTTATCTGTTACCTTTGCATATTTGCCTGTAAATTACTTAATAGACCAGATTTCTTCATAGAATCACAGAATCACCAGGTTGGAAAGGACCCACTGGCTCATTGAGTCCAACTATTCCTATCAAACACTAAACCATGACCCTCAGCACCTCATCCACCTGTCTTTTAAACACCTCCAGGGAAGGTGACTCAACCACCTCCCTGGGCAGCCTCTGCCAGTGCCCAATGACCCTTTCTGTGAAATATTTTTTCCTGATGTCAAGCCTGAACCTCCCCTGGCGGAGCTTGAGGCCATTCCCTCTTGTCCTGTCCCCTGTCACTTGGGAGAAGAGGCCAGCACCCTCCTCTCTACAACCTCCTTTCAGGTAGTTGTAGAGAGCAATGAGGTCTCCCCTCAGCCTCCTCTTCTCCAGGCTAAACAACCCCAGCTCTCTCAGCCGCTCCTTGTAAGACTTGCTCTCCAGCCCCTTCCTGATTTTCCTCCCTGTCGGCTGCCACGGGCTGCAGGCAGGCAGTAAAAGATTTCTGTGGGTGCCAGACAAGAGACTGCTTCCCAATATGGAGCAGTTTAAAGCTTCTTGGAACGTGTTTTGAGAAAGAAAAAAATGTGCTTAATAATGCATGCCTATTTAAATGTGTCCTCAGACATGGTGGCAAAGCCATATTGTGAGCCCCAGCCCCAGAAGTAACTTAGCAGGGCGGGGAAAGCAACTTTTGCTGTAGTCTGGGAGGCTGAGCTTCACTGAGGAGATGTTCCCTCGATTGAACTATTTATAGCCTGACTTTGGGTTGCTATTTTATTCTTTTTGCATAAACTTTCCAAGTCTAATCAGGGAAAGCTATCAATTAGTGGTTCACCTCATTCCCAAGTGTTTACTGTTCACAAGGGTCTGAAAGTTAGGGTTGAAAACAACAAAAAAATTAAGAAACAGACACTGAATTGTTTCAATCTTTCTGCACTGACATCCCATGCAGAAAAAGCATTCAGCACAGAAACCAGAAAATTAACGGGGAATGTACTCACCTGACCTAAGCCCACACAAATCACAGTTTTATGGGAAAACACAAAATATGCCCATTAAAGACAAATGGTGTGCACAGCGAGCCAGGCTCAAATCAGTGACAGATCTGCTTTACTGGAACAGGAGCAATGGTAAGAAGCAATCGGATTTGGCTGGTTATTAGTGGCAAAAAAGGCACATGTCTCTTCAGCCAGCTCTCTGCAGGACAACTCTCCACCGTAAGAACTCTCCACAGGTAAGTGTCCATGGCCAGCTTTCTGCAGAGACAACTCTCTGTGGGGAACCATAAAAGTCAGGGTTAGGCTTGGAGTTAGGCTTGGGTTAGGCTTAGGGTCACAGTTGTCCCCATGTAGAGTTGTCCTTGCACAGAGCTGGCCATGGAGAGTTGTCCTAAATCTGTTAGTGGGATGTGCAAACTGAAAAAAACCCAAGAAATAGAAATGCTGCAGCCAGCCAGTATCTACTTCATTTCCAGGCTAAGGGCAGAAAAATAATTGAGGGTGCTGTAAGGCAGCAGCAACGCTACGAGAAGGACATTTGGGACTAGCAGCAGGATGAAGTTTCAGCAGTAAAATCCATACAACTGCCCAGAAGAGAAGCCTGAGAAGAAAACATGACAAAGGAGAGCTTGCAAGTGGTCTGGATGTAACTTTCAGGTTTCTGCTACCTGCACAGTTTGGGGAACAACATGCATTTGAAAATTATGTGACCCAAGCATCCACACCTAAACTTGCTAGAAGGCAACGTGCAGTGCTGGTGTGGCTGGTTTAACTCCCCACTCCTGCCTTTCAAATAACCCAGAGCTTATCACCAGGAATAATCCCTGGATGAGGTTGCAGGAAGCAGTAAATAAATTCTTCCAAAACTCACACCTTTTATCAGCAGCCGCTCAGCTGTGGTGCCTAATGCTTGCATGACACTGTGGCCAAAAATCCCTGGCAATTTTGAAGGAGTCATCCGTGATCGATGGGGCAGCACCGTGCTGCTTGGGGTGGCCAGACGGAGGGAGAGGCTGAGAAGGAAGATGTGGGCAGGGCTGGGATGAGCTGCAGTGAGGGCAGAGCCCAGAGCAACCTGGGAAAGCAAAACCTGGGAAAGCAAAGCTTTATGCAAGCAAGGAGCAAAGGAGTGGAAACCAAGCGTGGAAACCATCCAGTTGGCTTTATCTGTGTGCTGGAAAGCCTCAGGGGTAAAATGACTACAAGACGCAAGATGCATGGCTAAGTGATCAGAGAATCACAGAATCATTTAGGTTAGCAAGGATCTTTAAGATCAAGTCCAACCCTTAACCTAGCACTGTGATGTCCACCACGTCCGTATTCACCACATCTACGTATCTTTTAAATATCTCCAGGGATGGCAACTCAACTACTTTCCCTGGGCAGCCCATTCCAGTGTTTGACAACATTTGTGGGGGAGAAACTTTTCCTAATATTCAGTCTAAACCTCCCCTGACACAACTTGAAGCCGTTTCCTCTTATCCTGTTGTTTGTCACTTGGGGGAAGAGACCAACAACCACCTCTCTACACCCTCCTTTCAGGCAGTTGTGGGCAGTGATAAGGTCTCCCTTCAGCCTTCTTTTCTCCAAGCTAAACAGCCCCAGGTCCCTCAGCTGCTCCTCATAAGACTTCTGCTCTGGAAAATTCAACGTCTTTTGTGGAGAAATGGACAAATCCCAGCTTGAGGTTGCAAACAGCTCTGGTGACATTCCGGTTACAGGCTGGGCAGGCAACAGACTCTGGGAATGTGCCGTCAAATGAACACGGCACCTGATAAATATGCATTTGGGGTGCATGCGTGCGTGTGCATTAGTTACTATCCATTAATGATCCCTGTTGCAGAAGAATTACAGCAGTAGAGGATCACTGGCATGCCAGCGGGGTGAACACTGGCTCAGCCCTATACAACTCCCTCAGACTATTTCTTAAGACCATAGCATTTTTAAGACCATGTTTTTTTAAGACCAAGACACAATGGTAATGTCTCCTGGAGCTGCAAAAGCTTGCAAGCGTCATCCAGAGCTCACATCTTCATGCAGTAAGAGCCAACCAGCTGGGACATAAAAATCTGTAGCAAACCTTGGTAGGTCCAGGCACGACAGAGCTACCTGTTGTTTGCTTTTCTGTTGAAAAATCAGGACCCTGAGCAATATTTCCTAGTTTTGAAGCTGGATATAATTCAGAACCAGGTCCTGCTCCAAATGCGTGGTAGGACCAGCAGCCCTCAAGAGGTCCTCCCAACCTAACTTGTTTCATGAGCCTGTGGCCAGCTCTAACCACACCTGGGAGCAGCCTGCAGAGTTGCAACAGCCTTTTTCCCACATTGTAACGTCACTACCCTGCTGATCTATCCATAACGAAAATTTAAAATGGAGTTCCCGGAAAAATCCCACATCAGGAAAGAGATGAAATGTCCTTTTCTGAATGAGGCCCGGAGGGAAACACAGGAAGAAACAAAGCTGCAAACTCACAACTGACTGGAGTGCTGAGGACAATTATGGGCTGAATCCTTCAAATGGAGAAGCTGTCACTTATATGAGAGATAAAGCAGAGGTGGTGTAAAACACCACACTGCTTTCACTGTGGTGCCTACACACCCTTCCACCGTAACATGAGTGGGAGCTGCACGCGGATTATCAGGACAATAAAATCCCCACATGATTTTTAACTGCAACATTACAAGTACTTGGCTGTATTATTCATCCTTTGCTGAGAGCTGCTCTCACAAACACAGCCCTTGGAATAAAACAATAATCACCTTTTCTTTTTCCTTGAGGACATGCCAGACTTCCTATTTTTGCTATAAACCACCTCATTCTCGGCACAATCCCGCTGTAGCTGCTGAACAGCCTGTACTCCCTGGAGCAGGGGATGGGGACACGCACAGCCCTCACTGCAGGTAGGAACGTGAGTTTGGGGGAGGCAGAGTTGCACCCCCAGTGTGTGCAGCTGGGGCTGAGGGGCAAGGAAGGGACAGCCTGCAGGCACCCTGGGCCACCACTACCCTGTCACCCATCACACCGAGCTGGCGCGTGACAGTGGGAACAGCTGGAGGACGGCAGCCGTGCTCCCGGGGCAGGGAGCGATGCAGGAGCCACGTCCACACAGCACCAAGTGCCTGCGTCTTGCTTCGCATTGCGCTCCTAATCAAGGCAACTTCAATAGCACATTAAGGATTACAATGGCATTAGCAACTCTCACAACACACAATATAAATTTCCATTAATCAGGATGGTGATATGGCCACAAAATAAACATTTTAGTAACATTCTGCTGTGTCCTTTGAGAGACCACAGATTTTCTCTCAAGAGGGCACGTCTTCTATCAAACTTCCAGAAATAAAACAGTTTAGAAGAAAGATAAAACACTTCCACACATTTGCAAACCTACGTGCAGTGTTCTTATCTCATAATTCTCAAATTCATCAGAGTAGATACGAGTATCCACGGGCTTTTCTTTGTTCTTGTACTCCTTCATCTGCCTCCAGTAATTTCATTCAACTCCAGCCACAACAAATGAATCCAGCAGATCTGCAGAAGCTGTTGTGAGAACTCAGGAGAGCATTGATGCTACAGTCTGTTTTCTCAGCTAAAGAAGAAAAGGGCCAATTACAGCAGTGAACAGCAGTCGAAGGTAAGCAGAATAAAACAGAGTTTCTTCTGTGTTAATGTCTTGATTTCCCCTCACTTTTAGAGAGGAAATGACAATATTAGAAGCACCACAATCAAAGGTCCTGTTCAAATGCCCCCCTCGGAATCTTCCATATAACGGTAACTTAAAAGTCTCTTTTTCACTGAAATAGTAACTCTCAACAAGTCTTGGAGACACAATAAAGCTTCCCAGGCTCCTTTCACACATAGGCCAGCTGCAGAGAGAACTCTGCTGGGAGCAAGGCACTAACAACACATTAGGGTTTTGCCACAGAAAACCAGTTACTTGCAGCCATGGATGTACAGCAGGGTTTAATGAGCGAGATCCGGGGAGTACAGACACTTTACTGCTTATGTTACTTTCATTTTGTCTCCTTCACTATTGCACACTTCCCTGGTATCAAGGACGTTAAATCAAATGGCCAAAAGCCAACAATGACTTCAGTTATTTACAGGACTGGGAGCCCACAGAACAAACTCCTTGGAATAATACTAATCTAAGATGAAAGCTGTATTTGTAAGAGGGATTCAGTTGGATATTTCCAAGCATTCATTATAACTGATCCAAAACATCTGGGAAGCTTCCTGCCAAGGCCCCTAATCTCAATGCAGTTATGACTAAAGTAACTTAATAAGTACTGGGGTGCATAAATGACAATAAATAGTTGCTGCTAGGTAAGGTCACATTGTAATCCCTGATCCTGAAGCAGAACTCTAGACCAGGTAGTTTACAGTCAGTCCACCTTTCAGGAATGTCCCTCCCAGGTCAGCAAGACAAAAATCACATGGCACAGCTGGCTGTCCTCAGCTAGCTTCTTAAACAGAAAAGATGAGATTTTGAGGGGTCAGAAGTGTTGTTACAAGCAGAACAGGAACAAAGCGATCCCTGGAGGAACTTAGTTTGGGAACCCTGGGGTTATAATTCTGCCCTGGATACAAAATGTGCCAGGTTGCCACAGAACTCGCTTTAGAAGCTTATAAACAGGGTTACATTTTCTTCTGGCTGCCAAAAGGACATGAATAATTTAGAACATTACTGGAAAAGAGGGAAACAAATATGCAATAACCCTAAGTCATTAATCTATAAAATAGACATTTGACTTTTTTGAAGGA
The DNA here is from genome assembly GCF_032191515.1 of Phaenicophaeus curvirostris. Lineage (NCBI taxonomy): Eukaryota > Metazoa > Chordata > Aves > Cuculiformes > Cuculidae > Phaenicophaeus > Phaenicophaeus curvirostris. Next base: position 112,059,788 of record NC_091392.1, read on the forward strand.
GATATATATAATTGCCCAAACAAAATAATTACTTTCCTGAAGCTGTTTTGAAATTTGGGCCCTCAGACAGCATTCGTACACATCCCCAAGAAACACACTAAGACCATTGCAAGAGAGGGGAAAGGAGGAAGAGGTTTTATATCTGCAGAAATGCCCTTAAAAGGCATAGCAACACCTCTGGCAAGCTGGGCCTCTTCTAACCCATAGGACTGATCAGGAGCTGGATCTAAGTGACTAACAGCTTTCATTATAAATAAATGAATTTCGTGAATTTATAATGATTTCACTGAGTGCTCCCAATCCCAGTTCTGGATCAAGAAGATTCATCACATCTCTGTGGGTTGCTACAATTCCAGTGATATTAAGGCTTGGCAGATTTTCTTCAATCCACCCTTTGATGACAGCAAAGAAGCACATGAGGAAAAAAGCCTTCAGCTATAGAAATTGTTAAAAACCTCTAAAGAATTGTACAGGACACTTATTTTCAACTGCTAGAGTGGTAGAACAAGGTATTCTTTCAAAATCCACTAAATTTTCTTGACACATTGAAATAATTCCAAGTAGTTTTAAAACATAAAATATTCGAAGTTTTGTGACTTGGAAAAATCCCACATCCTGATTATTTTTGGTAAATAAAATGTTACCATAAACTTGATATTCCAGAAAAACTACTGCATACAAAACTTTTCTGAAAGTAAAAAGAATAGGTGATTGAAGTAAAAATACTATTAATAGCTAATGGCATTGTCTTATCTGTATTCAATCTTCCAGGTGTGAGCTCAACAAACACTTCAGTTTAAATTGATCGTTCTCTTCAACCATACTAATACTTAAAGAAAACAATTACTTTTTTCATTGCAATGGAAAAAAACCTTCTAGTAAAACACTTCCTTTTTGCTATTTTACAATAATTCAAACAGGCAGAGAGATTTAAGGCAGAACTATCAAGATTAGTGAATCTGGAGCACCACAGCCAGGTATTTTTAGGGGACAATCAACAACCACAGAATTTACTTCCATGTTCTTGCACTGGCAGGTTTGGCAAGGCAGGAAGCTTCTGGTGGATAACATCTCAGATGTTTGTGTTTTCAAGCGTCTCTGCCACTAAGCCCTCCTGACATGAGGATTGGGGTAAAATAAAACAAAAAACCTACCAATCAAGAAGTCAAATGCAGGTAAAGTTTCAGACAACAAACACAACCCATCTGACTTGCTGAGCAGCCCTAGCACCACAGTGCCATAACGTGGCACCTGCGAAAGTTTTTGACATTAAAATCTGACTTAAAACTACGTGCTGATGAGCAACTGCCTGTTCTTAAGACTGATGTAGTTTGTAAACATGAACTATTTCGGCTCAGGTGGAAAGGAAGTATGGGGGCAACTTGGTGTCCTTAAGTATACCGCGGACTACAAAACAAACGTCCTCAGCTGGCTTGCCGTTCTGCAGTGCAGAAGTGAAAAGGTGGGTGTTTTCAGTTCCCTGCTGCCCTAGGGCAACTGGTCTTGGTTGTGAAAAAAGACATCATCTTAATTGATATCTGCGAGTGCCCACATCAGTTCACCTTTTAAAACACTCAGTTGATGCTCACACAGGATTTTCAGGGCACCCTGGCTTTCCACTGCTCAGTGAACTGATGATGATGTACATCTGCCTCCACAGAAGACCATCTCTTTTAAGAACAGAGAAGTCTAAACACGTAAAACCTGAGCAACTTGTTTTAAACACTAATTATCTAACTAGATCATTCTAGAGATTTAATTAACCATTAGTCATATGGTACCCCAAATCAGAATCCTGCCTTCATAACCAGACACAACATTTGCTTCAAGCCTGCTAGTATTTCCTTTATTAGTTTTCAACCCAGAACTGACTGATGATACACTTTAAAAACAGTAACAGGATCCTAAGCACCAAGCATATAGTGAAAAACTTTCTGATAGATTTCATGATCTCTCATCTTAAAATGCTGATTTCTTAGAAACTGAACACTTCTAACCCAGTAATAATCTTAGAAATACTTCCACATTAGAGATCTTGCCCTATTAATCTTGGTTTTATTGTACCCCACCTATTTGCAGATGCTGACTTTTGTAAACAGATTTCTGTCAATCTTTACAAAAGTATCACAGCTAACACTCTTAAACTGAATGAAACCGATAGGTAGACTGATAGGTCACCTTCCAGTGTCAATGAAAACTAAACCAGAAGAATGAAAACTAAGCATCCCACAAGGACCTTTGTGTTATTTTTGTTTATATAAAAATGCTTCCTTTAAACAATTGTTAAGAGGTCAACTCACTTAGAAATGATAGTTGGGAACTCGCTATACTGAAACAAAAACAAGCACATAAAAATCACTAGCTTTCACTGGATAAGCCTGGGAAAACTGATTTCTTACAAGGTAAATTACCTTCTACAGACCAGGAAGAAAGTATAAAGACCACTCAAAACAACAACAAACATTCCAGTGTATGTTTATTAGATATACGATCTATGAAATAGTTTAATATTTCAATATTCAAATTACAAGTTTCTAATAAAATAACAAACTTCAATGGGTTCGCTGCTATGCTTTGTAGAGAAAAATGCTGCAATGTAAACAGTTATTGAAAACCTAAGGCTGAAACAGGTATCTGCTACAGAAATGAAAACTTCTGCTTTTGTCAGCAGAATCTACCACAAACAAGTGTATCAACCAAACAGATTAAAGAGGCAATAAGGTGTTTGCAGAGCTTCATCTTGGCCCCCATTTGATGTCTTTTACACCATGAAATTGCCTTTTCAAAGCATGGTTGTCCGCCCACTCAGCATTTAGAAATGAGTCATCGTCTTCCTCTTCTAGTTTCTGTAAACAGAACCGACAGGTTAAGAAGGCAGTAAGGAATGTAACCTGCGGTTAATGTCTACAACCGCACAGCTCACATAGACTGAAAAAAGACACTGTTACCTTAAGCTCTTCCTGCTTTCTGTAGTAATACAGCATCATCTGTTTTTGCTCTTCATGACTAATCAGAGGTTCACGCCCTGGAGCTCCTTGTCCTTTCTGAAAGGGAAATCATAAATTTTACTTATGATAGCATTTGCCATACGAAAGAAGCTGCTATGCAAAGATAGCAAAACCTTTCTTCAGACAATAGGATTTCTCAAACTTAATAAGGTCCCTCAGGACAGGAAAATAAATGCTGAGAAACATCTGCAGCATTGAAGTAAGAATTATTTTTTCATCTCAGCATCTGAATTATGCTGTGAATTTTGTGGACATCAATGGAAGCTGCAAACAGGATTGAGTCTATTTTACTTTCCACTCTAAAAGACAAAATAAATCTCTCTGCTTTAAGGCCGTTCTAGATGTCTCAACCATCTCTAGCTCGCCTGCTAATATTGACTCAAAATGACATACGACTTAGTCAAGCAAGGAAGGCAGCCAGTTATAAAACACTAGAAATAAAAGAAATGTTATTTGTTACTACAAGTAAAAGAATTTTTTTTCCAGGCAACTGTCCTCATGGAAGAAATTATGCACACAGCAGAAAATAGCTGATGATAGCTATTGTCAACAAAAGCAAACAGAACAGTTTGAATGGAGATACTGAACCCTCTCTGGAACAAAAAGCATCTGAGGTGGTTTAAATTAGCTGTCCAACTCAAGAATGCAGGCAACTCTTGTCAGATAGAAAACCAGTGTACCACTATGCGTTCTCTGAAGAGGTCTATCAACTAATTAAACACTAATGCAACTTCCCTGGAAGCCTAAATTTTAATGGCTGTCACCACGATAGGACAGAGAAAGCAATTTTGGTCTTCTAAATGACAAACACATAAATCACTTGACTTATCTTTGAGGAATTCTATTGCAGACACCTGCAGATAATAAATCTGCTGTAACCTTTAATGCTTTCCATGGCAGAGAAACTCTCACTGACAGGGAAGTGAAATGCCACTCCGGAATAATTCTGAGCTATGGGTAAATATTCTGAAACATCTGACATTGACAAAACCATCCTTTGAATGTGATTTTAGAGGGAGAGAGAGATATATAAACACATACGAACAGGGTGAGCATCTTCTGGCAAAACCCCTTAAACTGAATTAAAAGACTAAAAATTCTTCCCTTGAATATGGCATTCTGACCAGAAATAAACACAAATGTGTAGTTTGGACAGAATCATTTTGTCTAAACAGTAATGAACAGTCCCAGTAACTCAGTGCTAATTCTGATACTGCAAGAACATGGCCATGGCATCAGACATCAGTATACACTTAGACTAGCTTTTGCTGAAGCATTAGGTCTATAAACTGAGGAGCAGAAGGAGACTTTTGCCTCATTTTAGCTCATTACACCAGAGAATGTTCACAATTAATAGAGAAGGCTTCATCTGCTTTATCATATCTGATGACAGGACAGTCCCCATTTCTTTAAGTGATCATCTGGAAGCTTTAAGTGAGCCCCAGCTGACAGTGCAGCTGGGTGGTGCAGGCCTAGCACCTTGGTTTTCCTTCTAGCACTCAGTGAGTACTCACTGTCATTCAGACACAGAACAGACTGAAATAGGGATGAGAGGTATGCGCTCAAAACATTAAAGCTGTTTTTTAAAGGCCAGAATACGGTGAGAAAAACATTCACAAGTACAGTCAGAAAAACAGGGCAGAATAAATGACTGAGTCTGTTCAGCTCTCTGCAATGAGACAGAACTGAGAGCCATTTGAGGTTTTTAAAACTTTTCAGTTTATATTTAATCTATTTTTAAGTACCTCTTTGCTGCACTTTAGAAAAGTGCTATGGAGCAAGTAACAGGAACTGTAGTCTTTTAACATACAGGCTAAGGAATTACTAAAGAAAAACTTAGACTATAACAAATGAAACCTTAAAATAGATGTGCAGTTTTAAGATACTCAAGTCAGAACTAATCTAATCCATTTTATACACCTATGGACAATCCTCTTCCACAGAGAATGTGACAGCCAAAGATCAATAACTTGTAAGGAAATCTCTAAGCTATACTTACTTTCTGTATCTTGACAATGATGGTAGTTTTCTCATTTTTACCAACATAGTCAGACAGCAACTTTGTTTCTTTCAACTCCTTTCCTGCCCACCACAATTGTGCTTGTGATTCTTCTATAACTTCAAGTCCAGCCTGTGAAAAATAAACAAACAAGGTGAAGCGGGGCTGTGTGTTGTGTTGGCTTTTTGTTTGTTTGTTTGTTTTCAAACCAGAGAATTGTCTGGGAAAATCTTTCTGGAATTCTTAATCTGATATTACACTACATTCCACTACATTTTCCTCCTTATATCAATCTACAGCATTTTCATTCATATTCCATCTAATCTTGATCTAACATAAACACTTTGGGCAATAAATTCTTAATAAAGGAATTAGAAAGAAACAGCAAACTATCTAAAATGGGTTCAAGACTTACCTGAACTCAACTCTGTATGTAATATTTGAAATAAACTTAATTTATCTTATTTCTAATTAAGCTACTGGTGCGCTTTTACATAAACTACCAAACAAAAATATTAAACAAAATGAAAACAACCTTCAGTGACAAAAAGAAGAACAGTATAGCACGTATTTAAGCCAGGCACTACACATAATCCAGATACATTACTGCATACATGTGTTCCCGACAAGTCTTCTCTATCTTCAAACTCCATCCTGACTGGATCATGTGGAGGCAATCCCATTGGATACACAATCATCACAGCCCCTCGGAGCTGGTCCAAGGCATCTTTCACCATCTCCATATTAACACACACATTGGCCTGAACTTGTTTCTGTAACACAGGCAGGGATCATTGGTAGTTTAAAAAAACACGCAGAAAGACTTCACTTTGTAGTCAGTTCAAAGGTTCAACAGGGGGATATTTGAGCAAAGCTAACTGGCTGCACATAGATATTAGGAGCACAAGTTTTCTCAACTGAATAACAACTTCTGAATATATCATTACACTTTTGCCCCTTCCATCTAGTTTGCTTATACAGGGGAAGGCAGGGGGCATGGGGAAGAGATCTTCAACTAAATTGTGTAGGAGGCATTTAGTAACAAATGTCTGTGGGATACAGGCATTCAAGCAAGTACGCATATGACCACAGAAATTGGATGAGGAGTCTCTTGTTCCAAGTACTTGTGATTAATGAACAAGATTCAAAATAGTAGAATTCAAGGGAGGGCTAGAGAAGAGGCCTAAAGCTTGAGAAAAAAATAGAGCACATGGGAGCAGAAAAGTAAAGCTTTGCATATTGCGTGGCTTGTGCAGAGATCTGTAAGATCAAATACTTGAGATCATTCCAAATCCTACTCTAATGGACAGAGGAAAAACAAGACACATCTGGAAGAGAAGAGAAAGATTTTGCTTATGCATTTAACAGTTCCAATATTTTAAGTAACAAGTTTTATGAAAAAGCGAGTAAGAGAATACTGCCTCCTTGTGGGCATTCTTACAGCAGCTAGCTGGAAAGTACAATTGGTTTCTCAATCTCAGATGACCAACCTTATTTTTCTTTAAATACACAGGCCTATTTCTTTATTTTTATTGTTATAAAGTTATGAACGTAAAAAACCCACTTCAAAAGCAATCCTTAAATTCATTCACCAGAGAATGGCAGTAATTTGTAGAGTATGTTAGCATGCAATGCAGCAATTTTGCAACTTTTTATATTAGATGACAACATGGTATATAGCTGGAATTCTCACCCAGGAAGACCTGCAAAGTGGAGACCAGATCTGTAGATATTTTTGACTCAAGAAGCAAAACTACATACTATTAATTTCTTCCCTGTTCAGAAATAGAGTTGATGAGATGCAATCCAACAGAAAAATAAGTCTATCTGGAGAAAATCTTTATAGTTCAGAAGGCGTAACCTGAATGATCTTTCATTCTGCAAAGGTTTTGATACAACTCATAACAGTCCGGCTGAAGTCCTGCCTCAATTCAAGAAAGGTTTGCTGGAACTCGGCACACTGAAGTGCTGCCACGTGACAGGGCAGCTCCTCTGCTTGCCCCCATGAGGCCTCTGGAAACACTAAACTGCTTGCTCTAAATCACTGATATGACACTGTTATCAGCAAAAAATGAGCGAAGGGGGCCAATGTAAGTGCACAGGCAACACTAAATTTCGGTAACATTATCTATTTGCATAACTGGTTTAAAGCTGTTTCAAAGTTCCAAACATACCAATTCCCACAATTGTAGTGGTGGGAAGACAATTACTTGCAGATGTTTACAAAAAAAGCAATCTGATAATAAATATTACTTAACTTGTGTTTCAAAGTCATATGAAAACTGAGACATGATACAGAACCTCTACAGACTTGGTAAAGTGAAGTTGAATAATTGAGACCGTAGTCCCATCACAGCGTACACTCATGCTTATCTTGAAAAACACACACTCACAGGGACTGAGCATGAGTCCAAGTGCTTGTTAAATCAAGGCCTAATCTAAGATGCTACAACACATTTTTCAATTAATTATACATAAAACTGAAAAGTCCCTGTTAACTAGCAAACAGTATGCTGTTCCAGAAACATCACAGAATGCAGTTAATTTTTCACCAGAAAACACGACAAGCATTCGCCTAAAGAATGCATCAATAGCAAATTAAGAGTGTGTGGATAAAATTAAATGTGATTTAATCATTTAATACAGTCTTGGTTGCCAGCATTCACTTGGCGTTTAATATCTGATTCCTTAACTTGTTGAACCAGCTTGCCAAAAGCCATTAAGAAAATCATTAACAGAAATGTCAGGTTTTATTAGACTAGTCACATCACTTCATGATATTACTGAAAAACAGTCAGCCCTTCCACTGAATAAAACTCATATTTTTTTCTTAAGCTTCCCAACTACATAGCACCTATTAAGAAAGTCCCACACAACAATTGCTACTTCAGAAAACTTACCCTGGAGATTAATGCCTTGGCTTCCTCTATTGTCTTCTTTATAACTTGCTGCATTTTTTCATTTGGAGCTAAAAATAAGAGACACATATTTAATAGTCTACACTTACTATACAGCAACAAGCAAACCACCAGTCCAGGTTATTCTCTACCAGAACCAGAAAGCAGAAGAGGCACTAATAAGTTGCCAGTTGGATAACTTGTTGCCATATTTTGTATTAACTTAAGAAACAAAAAGTATTTCTCCTGGGAGAGCCAAACTTACTTGTCCACAAAGACATTTTATTGGGTTTTGGAACTTCATTTGGAACATTAATACTGATGTGCAGATGTGCATAAAAGGGGACAATGCCTTGGAATTTCCTGACTTTTTTCAAATTAAGATTTCAATCTAACAGCAAATGCAGTTTTGCAAATGCGATGTGTATTTCATATTATAGTTACCTATTTTAATTGTAACAAAAAGCCTCTCCTCAAAACCAAAAATCCAATTAAATCATATTCATTCACAGCTGAACATTTAAAATGCATCATTTGACGGTGTTTAGTTTGGCCCACGTTTACATGTTGTTCGACATTATAACTTGGTTAATATTACAGAGCATCCTTCCATTAACAAATGCCTGAGTGCAATTACAAGCGGTGCTCTCCTCATGTTAAAGTTGCTTGCAAATCTCTACTGTGAGGCACAACCATGCCAAACAAGACCAGCTTTGTCTGCACGCCTACATACTATTTCTGAGAACACACTTAGAAGTGAAAATATTCAGCTATGTTTATGTTCTTAAACAAGTTCAGCAAGGGCTTAAATTTGATTGGGTCATGTGTTGTGTTAGAATTATTTTCCCCAAAGGAAGACACTGGGAATAAGCTGTTTGCATACGACGGTCTAAGACAAAGTTATTCCAAGATTCCTCCTTAATCAAGCTTCCCTGCAATCAACACCTAGGGGGCTGTGGACTCGAGAAGGGCTGTTATGGTGTTGGGAGTACAGGGAGACAGCAAGAAGACAGTCACGGTCTCTTCTGTGCAATCAGTCCTCACACTCTTGACTCTAAAGTAGTGCCCAATGCACATACCAAGTGCTAAAGCAAAACCACTTGGCTGGAGTTGCAGAAGTTAAAACTGACGGGAGTGATTTCAGTAAGTCTGGGTCACAGTGAATGAGAAAAAAAAGGAGAAATATTAGGAAAAAAAACCTGTTAATGTATCTTGGAGCCTCGGGAGAAAAACAGTCCACAAGTACATATTTACAAATACGGAGAATACATTAAAGTGAAGCAGTCAAATTTGCTTCTGATCATTGCTTACTTATCTTTAGAGTTTACTTCCAAGCACTACAGTTGCAAATTAAATAACATGTGGCTGAAGAGAATACTACTTTGGCTTTTAAATCAACATTACACCAGGCCCTAATCCAAGAGAGAAGACTTCTGTATGTAACTGATACTTTAGTTGACCTATTGTGAAAGCAGGCTCTTGAAACACTTAAGAAATCTAGGATTACCTTTAATATAGCTTATTTATATGATTATTTTTACAACTAGCAAATAAACATGAACCAGCTAACATGCTGGCCTGAAATATGTACTTGCTTATTTTTTGAGGGTCTTCCAGGGCAGTGAGGTAAATGTGAAAGGTCCAGAACTACAGTTTTCATGTTCCTCATTAGATTATGTATATATATATATGGATTATCTATGTCTATAGGAAAAAAAAAACATTTATGATTGATTTACCATGTCCATTTCTTCGCCCCATTTCATCCTTCTTGAAGACACTTCCACCACTTGGTACACACTTTTCTGCCCACTCATCCTTTAACTTCAGTTCTTCGATTTGCTCATCTGTCAGTCCTTGCATATTATAAGGCAAGCTAACACCATGCTCTGCCAGGTCCTCCATCTCTTTAAAGCGTTTAGAGAATAAGATTAAAAATCTGTGTTACTGAGAACATATCGTTTACAAAAGCCTTTCAACCTACGTAGACACAGGCAAAACTTAACTCCTAGCCTTCAGTTTCTAAAGACCTGTGTATATAGAATAAATAATGAAGTATACATACATACAATATGTATCTAGAATAATGAAGTATACATATGCATACAAACATATTGCTTTATGTGCTGTAATTACATTATAATTAATACATTTCACATATATATGAAACAATGTAACAAATGACACAGTGCAGCTATGCACACCTAGAAAATAATCGCTGGTCACAAACTTCTTGGTTTTTTTATTTCCCTAGCCAGCTTTAGTTGATTGTTTATTCCTTTATCTAAGCACTTTTGGGATAGCAACATTTTCCAAAATGGAAAACCACTTTGTTGTTATACAGTAATTAATTTCTTTGCAGTTGAGAAAATACATAACTGGATTTCCTGTAGCTTTGTCCATTCTACACTTGACCCAAAGGGTCAGATTCACACCCAGTATGAAGTAAAACATAAAAAGAAGTCTCTGTACTAATCTATCAAGAAGCAATGGTCCAGGATAATTCTAGGCGAGACGACAGAGAGGTGTAAATGCTGGTTCCCCATGCACAATTTCACACAGAAAGGACGGTGTGTGGATGCATTTCCTAACCCTGTTTTGTAGAGTACAGCATCTGATCCACACCCTGCAAGCTACACTCACCACTCTCCTTCTGATCAACTTATCTAGCTGTCAAACCATTTCACAGCATCTTTTCCTTGAAAGCCCTCAGCCTCTTCACCATATTAATTAATGCATATCCACCTTGTAACAGACACACCAGAAGTACCCCAAGTTCCAAGAAATGGCAATTGTGTTCCCATAACTGTAAGTACAGGCAATCACAAGAAAAAAAAAAGCTAAGACTAAAGCAGCAAGTACTGTGGAGCAACAGCAGCAGATCCATAGAAAGAATCAGTGCTGAAAATATGGTAACCACGGTGTCCGGGTTTTTTTTTAACTTCACGTTATATGATCATAGAATTGTTTTGGTTGGAAAAGAACTTTAGGTTGGAAAAGACCAAGCTCAGACGGGCTGCACCTTTCAGGTCAGTCTCATCCAAAGGGAATCCCAGCTCATGCATTCCCGGGCTGGCCCTCAGTGACAACCAAAGGGTGACCAGCAGGCACAAACATCTGTTTTACAAAAGCTGTCTCCTCAATTGAACTAAAGCACTAAATAAGACACATCCAGCAACTCTCCCATCACATGTCAAGTGGATGCTTTGCATTGTGTATGTGTGAAACAACACAAGAATTTTGTTCACACATAGGGTTTATGAAGCTAGTACTGGACAAGACAGGCTGCAGTTCAGAATGATTCTCAGCTACTCACAGTGTGAAGCTCAGAGCTCCAAATGGTCTCATAGAATCATTAAGGTTGGAAAAGACCTCTAAGATCAGGCTGAGAGAGTTAGGAGACCTTATAGCAACCTTCCAGTACCTGAAGAGGGCTGCAGGAAAGCCAAGGAGGGACTTTATAAATAAAGCCTTGCAGTGATAGGAAGAGGGGGGATGGCTATAAACTAGAGAGGGGCCGATTTAGATTAGACTAGGAATTTCTTGACAATGAGGGTGGTGAGGCACTGGCACAGGTTGTCCAAGGAAGTTGTGGATGGCCCATCCCTGGAGGTGTTCAAGGCCAGGTTGACAACTCCTCACTGAATTATCTAACCCTTCTGTGGAGCCATTTGAAGTGCTATTCCTCTCTTCCTGCGAGCTGGCAGACCAAGGGTGCTCGCCAGCGCACCAACCCTCACAAACAGGAGTGAACGCCCGCTCGGTTCGGCGGGTGCGCGCTGCAGGCCGGTACCTGAGCACAGGCGCTGCACCTTCAGCCTCCCGTTGTAGATGCGGGCGACGAGGGGCGCCAGCTGGGCCAGGGGGCTGCTGCCGGCCGCCTCCAGCAGGAACTGGCTCTCATCGCCGCGCTTCACGTGCAGCCGCACCATGGCGGCCCCTCTCCCCTCACAGCAACCGGGCCGCGTCCCTGGATACCGGCGGCTGGGGGGAGGGCGGGGAAAGAAGGGACGTGCCCGGCTCTTCCTGCCCCACCTCCCACACACCGAGGGAGAGGGAGCGGCGCCACCCGCCCCCGCCTTCAACAGCCCCCTCAGGCCCTTCCGCTTCCGGCCTTTGGGCGCGCACCCCCCACTTCCGCTTCCGGCTCCACCGCGTCCACCTTCCCCTCGTGGCCACGGTGCGCCCGCACTTCCGCTTCCGCTCTACCCAAAACTCCCACAAGCGGGCTCAGAGTCCCCTAAGGGGCCCGCGCTGCGGGCAACGAGGAGCAAAGGGGGGGACCCGTGGGAGGCAAAGACAGAAAAAAACAGCTAAACGTTCCTTAAAGGCAGTCATGTTTATTTCATGAATGCTGCAGGGCGCGGGGGGCCCTGGAGGGGGAACAGCCTCGAGCAGGGGGTCGGTACAAGGGAACACAGAATCCATGGAAAGGTGCTGAGCGCTGCTAGCGTTAATTCTTATTCTGCTAGTACGTATTTTCGTTAATACACATCACAGCAGTTTTATAGATACACGCACGCACACACACACTCATTTTGGGAACATTTCTTGTGATCTGTGCAGTACTTGGCGGTCAATCTCCGTAATCCTGTAAAGTGTAGAGGTGCTGTTATCGCAGGTCCATTTCAGGCAGTAGTTTTGTTGTTTTTTTTTTTAATAATCACGGTAATTAAATATTCAACAAAGAACATATTTATCACGTTAACTCCCACTAACAAAAAGGTTTCCCCCCTCCCAAAAAAAATTGTTTTGCTAATGTTAGAATATACTGAAACACCAATCACACAGATGTTTATAGCAACAGTTTAAAACAAGGTAATTCACAGACCGAAGCACAAGGAGTAGAGTACCGCCGCTGTTTAAAATGTACAAGTACTGTCTAATGACCTGAACAGAAAAAAAAGCACAATATAAAACTCACTATCGTCACTCCTCTATCAGACTGCAGCTCATGGCTAACCATATACTGCTTAATGGAAGAGTGGATTTCTTTATAAATAATGTTCTGATACGATTTGAGAGTTTAAAAATTAAAAAAGTACTGTCATCGTGTATTCTGCTACTATAAATATGATAGTGTAGTACATTGTGTTTCAGAACCAGTCTGTTGGCAAGTAAGCCAATGCATGTAGGCAGGTAGTTGCAGTTCCCCAAGAGATGACAGCGTTGTAACGCATTCGGCTGGATGAAAGGACACAGCTTCGTATTCGAGTTATGTCCTAAGAGGCTGTGAATTCTAAGAACTGCAAGTTCTATAGCATACATAAATGCAGCTAAAGGAAGTTGGTTATTTATAATTGCCTCAAGATAACAATGTCTCACGTTTTATACAATTTCAAGTAAGCTTTAGAAAACAGAAGCACGAAGAGCTGTGTTTTTGTAGCATAATATGTAGACCTGTGATATAGCCTTCCCTAGCCTCAAAGCAGCCCCAGACAAAGGGGCTCCATCACTCATGGAGTTTTAACTGCAAAAGTGACAAATGCTATTACTCAAATCAGAGAATTGCCCTTCTCCTATTTTCTTTGAAAGTAAGATTTTAAAAACAGCAGGAAGCCTAGTAGGTGGGGAGGATGCTGAGCAGACAGACCAGTCACAAAAGATTACCTTCTCCCTCTCTGCTGTAGTGTGCAGGTTCTCTCACTCAGGTCTTTCTACAGGACAAGAAAATCCTTCTAACATTCAAAGGAGGAGAGTGGGACAAGCCAACTTCAATATGTTGTCTGCAACAGGTAAAGACTGATTTGTGTTTTAAAAAACAAGGGGAGGGTTTTTTTTCCAGATGTTGAGGGAAAACTTGTTCAATCAGTTGTTTCCAGTTTGTGGAAAAAACTGTCTTTAAAATAGTAATGCATAAATGGATGATATGGAACAATTATTCTGAAGTAATGCTAGTGAGTATGTGCCACGATAAGATGTAAAGGCTGAAATGTACTGACATTCAAAATACTGAATATATTAATATGCAAAGTTCCATCTGTATTTTGAAATTAAACTATTTCTGTTGTGCCTCAAATTCAAGTATAAGCCTTACAAATATCCATAGCCTCTGTTATAAATTAAACAACTTCTAAACAATACTTGCTAACATTCAAATCTCAAACTTTGGCAGCTCTTTGGTAAATACTTATAAATATCAATTAACAAAACAGTAAAAAGGGAGTGGGGAGGCTACCAGCAGGGAGCCTCTTTTTTTGATATTCCACAAAGGGGAAGACAAATGAGAGAGCTCCCTAAGCAAAAACTGTTTCCAAGAGTGATATATTTTAATGAGATTAGTAGCTCATCTTTCTTTTCTCTGTCTATTCAAATACTACTACATTGGGATTTTAATAAATTTCAGACAATTTTTTGTGCTCTACCATATATACATATTCAAAATTTATACACAAACAATAGTGGCTGTTTATGAGTAGAGTTACATTTCAGTGCATTTGACAATTAATTATTGCACACAGAATAATCTCAAATGCCCAATTATTCTACTGGATAAATGTAGCAACAAATATAACCTTTTAACATTTTTTAACATCTATCTTTCCGTAAAATCTTGTGTTGGTGACACCTTCGGTGCCAAAGAAGTGAAAGGATCTGCAGGGGATCTGTTGCTGGTTATTCTTGATGGTATAGGAGGTGCAGGTGGTCTTCTTGCTGGCATTGTATAGAAGCAATCAGTAGAACTTTTATTCCAGTCATTATCAAAGTTAAAGTCTGAACCAAGAAAAGTATTTTGTTCAGTGCTCAGGAAAACTGGAGATCCAGCTGACTTCCTGGAACTGATTTGCTTAAAATCTGGAACACTTGTAGATGGCTTTAGCTTTACGCTGAAACTATCATCATCATCATCAAACGTTACCCATCCTTTTGGTTGTACTTTTTTGACCATGAGAGATTTACTTTGCAAGCAAAAAGTGTTTTCAGATGCATCAACGGAAAATACAGGCTTGCTTGTATTACAGCTGGGGGGATTTAGAGAAGGGAAAGGATTGCAAGCAGCATGTCCTTCTAGTACATGTGAAGTTTTTTCAGACTCTTGCATTTCTGTTCTAAATGGGTTTCCAGCATTAGTTCTTTCAGTGAATGGATTTGTGCAGTTCTGTCCAGTAATAAATGGATTTGGAGAGCTGCGCATATGCTCCTGGGATGTGTTAAAGGTAGGAGGCATTGCTGGCATGCAATTTACAGTATTCAAAATATCAGCATTTCTTTGTTTTGCTGAAGGCAATTGCATCAACTCCTTTTGGTTTAAAGTTGGAACAGGTGATATTCGAACAGACGTCTGCATCTTTGACACAAGCTGCTGAAATGACAAATCTTCAAAAGGGTCACTGTTTAACTGTGTTTCAAGTTTAGTGCCGAACGTTCCATTTATTTTAATCTGGAAAGAAAACAAGGTGCTTAGTAATCACATGGCTGTCTGCTTTAAGATTATTACTAACTCCCCATTTCTCAGTCTTTTATGAGAGGAAAAGAAACTCTTGGGCTTAAACTGAAACTTCAAGACAGTTTGGTTGTAACTTGCACAATGCACTTGTAGGACAATTGCTTCTTTTCTGGAAAGCAATAACTCTTAATACCTTCTCTGAAGAAAAGCCTACTACCTGTTAAACACAATTTTCCCCCTTGTTGGCTGATGCAACTTGGATCTACTTCATGCAGGTCAGAATCCAAGCCAAAAGAACTAGTGGACATGGTAAAAAAATCTTTAAGAAACTTGGGAAACGATGCTGTATTCTAAACAAGTGATAACCCAACACAAATAGGAAATAAAAAGCTCTAGGTTTCATTGTTTGAGAGTTTATGACAGTGATGTTACAAGCAATATTTAAGCATCACAATGAAAGGAAAAATTAGTGTTATTAGTATACGCACTTAAAACATTTCTATGTAGACATATGCATCTGTAGGCATCTCCAGTGCTTCTTGACATGTGAAGGTATGGTCATCAGTTTAGAATATTTTCAAATGGCAAGTTATCATTGTTTAGAATAATACCAAATAGAGAAGGCAGAATTTTCTCCACATAACTTCTCATCTTTTAAAAACAAAATACTCCCAATTTTATAAATGTCTCCAAACAATGCAAATTTCATACTTTGTAACAACTGTCTGAAAAGGCAGAGAATATCTACCTTTGTTCAAGTCATCACACTGACAGAACAGAATTTGGAGCTTCCCCTTAAGCTTTAATTCTTTGCATTCGTTTAAGTTAAAACAGCTTCTGAGAATTCAGATTTGTCATTTTAGTACACCACCTCAATACACCCAAATAGTTTGAATATTTAGCATGAAAATTCTGTTAACTAATGAATTGTTGAACTAGAATGCTAGCTAAAACTATCAACTAAACCACAATATTATTATAGCCTAACCTTGGTCTTTAAACATCTTGTTTTTACTGCACTTATTGTGAATAGCTTAAAGCATGTCTCCACATATCCACTGCCTAACTATGCAAAATTAGTTTACAGGCTTTAGAGACTCTCAGGAATAATAAGACTGTTATAAGTTTTTCGCAGTGTATCCAGCATACCAATTTCTTTTAAAAAAATTGAAGTTATAGCTTGAATTGGTTGGCAGGAGAAATGAAGTATGCAGGCAACAATACGCTCACTCTGGTGATTTTTCTTTTGAAACAACAATATCAGTTACATGTACTCCTGGTGCTACTAAGTCAGACAGTTCTAAAGTAGATGAGGCCTAATGTAACCAAACCGCAGAAGAGTTCGATATTGGTATTTTTATATGTATATATTAAGCGGTTTGGAAAATAATATTAAAACAAAGACATCAAGTATCTGAGGGGGGAAATGTGAAAAACTGAACTGTAGAAAGAATGCAAATCAAATGCAACTTTGCACCAGCTGGCTGGGTCCCATGTTGATTAACCAAGTAATCAAAAAGTACAAGACCACAAAGAAACTACAAATCCCAGTTGCTCTTTTAATGTATATAAAAATTTGCTCTGAATAGTTCTGGAACCAAATGCTTATTTTAATTGTAACAAACAGTATATTTTACTTTGGCTAACGGTAAATTATCTGTTCTCTGAGAAATCTGAAATGTGGGGTTTGTTTTGAAAAATTAAAAAACAAACAAACCTTTGGCAGTGCAATTGCATCAGGATTTATTTGTATTAAAGATAAATGTTAACTAAAACACCTATTCATTTTTTCCAAACAGAATGAGACCAGGAGATTCAGCCATGACTAAGCAGCATACATGAGGTTCCCATTGTTTCACAAAAGATGATGAAGCAAAATATTTGCTATGATGCTAATAAATACAGTTAACAGTATCAATTTTAATTGCATTATGAAAGGAAAAAGCAAACTATGGTATGACAGTCAATTCATTAATGGGGACAGGTGGTTTTTAATGTGGATGAGACTGCAGATGTATGAAAACAAGATTCATACATCTTTTCTGCTTAAATAGATGGAGACCACATACAAGATTGGTAAATAGTCAGATACCTGTTACCCTGATGGTTGCTCCTGCTTGTGAAAGAGAAACAGACATCAAAAGGAAAGAAAATTAGGAAGAAAATCCAAGTAACAAAGCAACCTCATGTTAAAACCACATTGTTTTCACAAAGCTGTTTTTGAGATATGAATACAAAATTATTTATTACACAGTATACAAAATTCTAAATTTCTGTTCAACTCTCTAGTAAGAATTATAAGCTTTACCATTAAGAGTCAAAAAACCTAGCTGAAGCCAATGCTAATGTAACTTTACAACATCCAGTCACTGCACAGCTGATTGTGCTATTTTTTTGAGGAGTGATTATAAGAATTTTACAACCATCTATTAACGTGAACAGCAGTACAACCCTCATTCTGTGTTGGTGTGATCATCTATCTATAGTAATAGGTTTTCAAACGTAAACATACCCATAAGACTTCTCATTCAATCAAAAACCAAAATCTCCTTAAATTATAATAAATAAAGCTATTTAAAATAACTGCTTTTCTTTTTTAATGTATTGCTTGGTGATCTCCAGTCTCCTGAATATTCAAACTGTATACAAGTAAGGAGAGATTTAGGTACTTAAATGTCACAATTGAGCTTTGAATCAAAGGATGGGCTTGGAATCCACTACCTCTCTAAAGACTTGGTATTTATTTAAAGATCTATTATCAGAAAATGTCATATTCCAAATGATAATCAAGAAACAAAATTAGCGTAATTTAAGAAAACTCAAAAAAAGGAAAAAACTCCACAAAAATAAAAACCTCTGGCTATGGACAATAAACAAAGCTCAAAATGAGCCTTCCTTGTCACTGCACGGTCTTCGTTAATCAAAGAAATCCGACTGCAGAGAAAATTATAGCTCACTTAACTAGTCTCAAAGTATGTGGTTTTGCTATTTATAACAATACAGCCACAGCTCAAAAACTTGTTTACAGTGTACTTAAGCATACTTTTCAGCACTGTGTATACACACATAAATGTAATTTTCATAATAATTTTGAAGGAGTTGCTTGCACCGCCTTCACAAAATAATCAGCAGTAAAACTACATTTAGAACATATGAGGCTTTCAAAAGTGACACAATGCAATCTCTTTCTATTCACAAAATTGGTGCATTCTCAAATACCTTATGCATCTGTTTCTCTACTGGAAACACTTTATACTTTCTAACAAACTACATAGAAAAATATCTCCTCCATTTTTTGGCTTAAGTTTCCAAAATGAAAAAAGTTAACAGGGGGAGAGTGGTTTGGCAGAAAGAAAGGAAAAACAACAAAACCACCAGAAAATAAAACCACAAATTTACTTTTGCTAAGAACTGTGCACAAATCCATCAGCTTCAATAAATTTGTGATTTTATTCATGTAGACACTGTAAAAACTAACAGCACCAGCCCTTAGTGAAGAAATTTAGCTGTATGTACATATAAACGACACTGAAAATCTACATCTTCATTTTTTTTAAACTGTAGTAATAAACTATGGCTTTTCCTAGAAAAGGAGGTGTTTTTGAAAATAACACTCTAAATGGTCCACGAAATCAAATATTTATGTTACTGTGTTAAATTTTCAGAGTATTTTAATTGACACTGGCAAATGGGAAGGAATGTATTTCTATTAAAATATCTATCAGTATAATCTTCCTGAAACAAACAGCCATCAAAGCACCACATCATGTAGTCTATAAAGCCTACGTTATAATCAAAATTGTGTTAGATAGTTACTAGACAGTTTAATTTATGCGTCATTATAAAATTAAATTTCTTTGACCAAGTATTTTTCCATAGAAAGTTGTCAAATGATAATGTAATTTTAAGAAAAGTAAGTTGTAACTCTGTAATGAAATCATAAGTTAAACGTTTAGCATTTGAACAGGCAGCATGTGTTAACAAGCTGTGTTAATTTACATAATGAAAAAAGGTATATACAAAGGTTTACTTACTTGCTGCTGTGAAGGAGCAGATTCAGAAGGCAAACTGTGAGATGATCGGCTACGAGGAGGCGGTTGTGGGGGTTCCAGACTTTGTGGGGCACTTGTCTGAGAGGGATGTGAAGCCACAGGTATCAGAGGCTCCTGCATCCTTAGCACAGGCGGTGGCTGAGTGGTTGGCTGAGCAGGTCCAGCAGCCTGAGGCTTCAGTGGTTCAGGAAGCAATGGGGAGCCTGCAAGTACATTGGTAGTGTTGTTCATTGTAAAGAATTGTAATAGAAATCTTAAGAACAGCATGAATGAGAACATGTGGCTGTGGAAGCACTAAGCAGGACTGCAGAAGAAGGGGCTCTAAGAATAGCAGGTGTTCATGGCAACTAGATTAAAAGTCATCAAAAGCTCAGCATATCTCCATTAAAAATTACTATAGATACAAAATACAGAACCAGAAACAATGTCATTCTTAAGTGCCCTTCAGCTGTATTTGAAAGTATTTTGGAAGTCACTATTATGCATATTTTGATATTAATACAATTCGAAAACCTCTTAAGTTTAGGAAATGCTTTGAGGTTCAGACATAAACACTATTCCATATATTATGATTACAGAGCAACCACTGCAGGGAACGATCCAGTGATCAACAGCTATGATAGGACACATTATTATGCCCAAAGCAGAACACAGCAATCTGATCAAAGTTCCTCCTCATGGCATGAACTCTGTGGTTCTAGATCTCTCTAGATCTCCTCTGTCTGCTTCCTGTTATCTGATAAGGGTTTACAATACTTGTGGATGATCACCACTAACAGAAACAGCCAAACATTACTACATTCAAGAATCTTAGCTTCTAGTGAAAAAGGAGGACATCTGTTGAAAGCAAGGCATTCAAACTAGAGATAGTACCCCTTTACTGAATTTCTAAAGTAAACTTACTCCTTGGTGGTTCAGTTGGTTTGGTTTGAGTTTCAGGTGCTGGTCTTCCCCCAGAAGGGCGGACATGGCTTTGTGGTGCACTAATAACTCCAGCTCGAGGTGGAACAGTCTAACACAATAATCGGTAAAAAAAATATATTTTAATTCTGCTTTGGATCTGTAGTCATCTACTGTTAAATAATTCAGATTGATGTATGCGCTGTACTTCAAAGACTTTGCACAACATCTGATTCAGTATTCTTGGCTGAGTCCATTTAACAACTTTCTAAATGCTTTAAACCACCTAACCTCTGAAATCTGTCTTCCCTTTAATTGCCAAGATGCATATTGTCATTTCTTTGAATATTTTGAAAGTAGGCAGAAGGATGGTGGGATTAAATGTCAAAATGTATGAAAAAAAAGAGAAAGATATATCAAAAAGGAACAGAAAAGAAACAGAAAGGAAATCTTAACATAATTCTCAGGTCCACTCAGTGTGAAGCGGCACCCGCTGTGGTTACTGTCCCTGGTGCTGAAACCCTGACATGAAACTCTGCCGAAAAAAAGGAAGCAGCAATGTCAGTTATGAAATCCAAACAAGGGTTGAGCTAAAGCTTGACAAGCCACGCAGGCCTTAAGATATGTTTTTTCAAAACTTATATTACATTTATTTGGTTTGTTTGTGGGGGTTGTTTGTGTTTTTTTGTTTTGTTTTGCTTTGCTTCAGTTTTTGCTTAAGAAAATCTCAACAACTGAAAAGATGCAGTCAGCTTTGTCTGGTCAAATTATGCTGGCAATTGTAGTACCATGGTCCTTTTGGGAAAACAGTAAGCAGCTCTAACTGCAGTCCAGCTTGGGTGTGAGAATAAGAGACCAGTACTACTTGTTTTCTGTCCTGTTCATGTGACCAAGAATTCCAAGATATGAGTGGAGTCTGTTCTGCACACCAGATTTCATTTTTTATTTAAATATTTTGATTTAGAACTGGCAAATTCTGTGCTGGCTCCAGATTGCAAAAAAAAAAACAAAACCAAAAAACCCAAACCCAAAGCCAACAGTGAGACATGTAGTGGTAAATTACTACATTCTTTCCTGTGTATACCAGGTTTTCCTTATCCAAATCTTAGAATCTAGGAAAATAACAAAAACAAGGAAAGATCAGGAACTGTTCACAATAGTCATCAATCTCTGTGAGAAAAATTAATCAGCAAAAAGTTATTTCAGTACTGGCTTTCAATGATAACTTTCAGTTGTTTCTATAATGCATGGGAGTACAACAGAAATGGTAATAACAGTAAGGTGCAACTCCTTTAAGCTTTGCAAGAACTTCATATCTGCACAGCTGACAGTGTTCTGTTTTTTTTCTCATTTAAAAGGTGGAAAAGGACTCTACAAGCTTTTATAAAACAAATTTATATGGATTTAACTTAATCTCTCGCAGTTAGCTGCATCTTTATTCTAACTGCTTCTTCACTCTCTCTCATTTGGAACAACTGGTCTATCCCTTTACCTGAAACAAAGATATGACATTGAAGAGGTGGCATCGTATTTGTAGAAAGGTCAAAAACCTCATCAATATCTTTCCGACTGACATTTATGCAAACAGAATGCTTTTTAGCCCCTCTAAAGACTTGTAACTGTGCTCTCCATCCTGCCAGTGTTGTTGTGAACATTATTCCAATGAGAAGAGTAGAATGCCTTAGAGAAGGAAAACTAAGTTCTCTAACAAGAAACTGATCAGAAAGAGCCACCTTTTGCTGCTTTTTAGTCTATAAAAAGTCTAGGTGTCAAGAGGTCTGATCTAAGTTAAAGAGCTTGAAACTGCCACAACAGTGGGAACAAAGTAAGCACAAATACTGTGGATTATGTAGATATACAAGTCCTTTCATGCTGCTGCAAAAATTCTCTCTTAAATACACTGTAAAGTCTAAAGAATCATCAACAAATAATACCATTTCTTAGTAATTTTTTAAGACTATTGATAGCTATTATAACAGTTAGTTCAATTCCACAAATGATTGTTGAATGTTTTGGAGAGATAATTAAATGTTTCCCTTTTACATGAAGATCCTTAACAAAATTCATTTTTAAAACAAGGTACAAAATTCCATTACGCGTAATCAGCAATATGATATATCGACTGCCTATATAATACATTAACTGCCATCAACACATACATTTCAGCACAGAAGATAAGATACTTTATCATACTAAATCAGCAATGTAATCAACAGGAACATACATGAATAACTTTGCAGTTATTTGAAAATGAACATAAAATGTGGTACTATTTGGAAGCCTGTGAAATGATTGCATAGAGCACAAAACAATAATGTGCAGTATATATATTCTAAAGTATTTTTAATCAGCAGACAAGAATTGCTGAGGTAATTAACTCATATAAGCTATAAAATGATGAGTCAATATTGCAGTTTTCTTGCAACTTACAAAACCCAATCACCAGCACAATAATCTGTAGAAACTTAGGAGAAAAATTATTTTAAGACAGAATACCTACCGGTCTGGTTGTACCATATCCAGCAGTTCCTGTGCTTGAAATTCCAGTTGAAGGTGGAGGCTGACTACGAACTGGAATAGATATTGGAGATTGCTGACTTAGAATGTATTTCAAACATCAACTTTCTGTATTAAAATTAGTACAAAGCACGTATCTGTATTACCTAAGTTATCTTTTCTTTGTGTTCCAGGACTTTTTTGTGCTTTGAAGCATGGGAAAAAAAATTAGATTATCTTTGTTAGATAAGCTACAAATGGGTATTATTATACAGCAATGATACGCTAACGGAAATGGGAGCAAAAAAAGACATTAGTGATTTTTTAAAAGTTGTTATATATAAAAGACTATCCATCAGCTAAGCTGTTACTCTAGCACACACTTATTTCATGGTACACAAAGACTTGCCCCACTAATTACAAATTAAGTTGAATCACCTATTTGTTGCAAGCTAAAGATGCCCACTTGTACAGGTACCCTGTGTTCTCAATCATGCTAGAAGTTTTCTTTTGTAGCATACTCTGCAGATATTCTAACAGCAGTCTTTAAAACAAAGAGAACGTATGTAACATGCTGATTCAAAAAATCATGCAATCAGAAGAGTACATCTGTAATTATACATGTTTCAGCAATCTACAGGGTCTATGCCAAAGTTCCTGAACCTAATGTCTTTGTTTATAGGATAAATATATTGCAGCATATAAGATAAATATATTACAGCATCACCCTCAACATTTCAATGCTGATGCTAACAGCAGCCTTCTATGCAACATTCAAGTTGTGAAGTGCAAGATATGAAAAAATTATCTTTACCTCAGTGCACAGTTTCTAACAGGCAAAGAAGTTCATGATTCTGGCTTGTGTTTCTGTTGACTGTTGCCCAGGAAGGTAAAATCACCATGCCAGTTACAGTTACTGGAAGGAATACTCTGTGGTATGTAAGACACTTACTTTATCAAACTGACTTCCAGTTGTCAGGCTACCCTGCTGCTTTCTTAGAACTGGTTAGAAGGGGTTTCTGGGTACAGTTCTCAGTAATGCAACTTGTACCCTGAGCAAGCTGGCTCCAGTTTACCTGCTTTGAGCAAGGGGGTGGACTAGATAACCACCAGAGGTCCCTTCCAACCTGAATTATTCTATGCATATAGTGATTGTGCCAGTTTAGAAAAATGAACCAGTAATACAGCTGAAATTAATTGTACAGAAAGACATCTGATTGTGACTATATTAGGACTTTCACTGTTGTACCTGAATTTGCTACAAAGGGTCATGTTCCTGAAGAAATAAGAAGAAACCCAAAAATGTGACTCTGCTGGCATGGCTAGAAAAGGACACACTCATTCAGCACTATATGCACACACTAGTACGCGAGAGAGATTCTTCTCATATGTATCACATACATTTATGCACCAGAATGAAAATACATACTGTATTTTGCAGATATAACTCTTTAGAAAGTGATAAAAATATTAAATTATATGCTAAATTATTCAACTGGAAATTTCTCACCCCAAAATATATGTATGTAGTTCTTTATGGAAAAATTAGGCTGCCTAGATTCCCGATTTAGTTACAGGTACAGTATTTACTGTAGCAATCAGTCAGTTACAGCTTCTTCTGAGAGTCAGTCTTCACAGTATTCTTCTTGATTACTGCAGTCTAAGTTTTCACTTCATTTTTTCATAAACAAAGATTGCCATCTATAACAATTCACACCATGACTGAAAAGCAGAAAGCAACTTGGCCTACTTAAAATGATATTAAATAAAGAGATCCTAGACAATAAATACCTTCATGAAACCACCTTTAGTATCACAAAGGCAATAACATAATTCAAATATTAAATTAGAAATCTTTTTCTAAAATACAAAAATTGTTATGTTACCTTCTACTTCTCTCCTAGCTACCCCAGGACTGGGAGGAGCTCCAAGACCTTTTCAGAGAAAGAAGAGAAGCTGTACATTGCATAAGAAAAGCAGTAGATTGAGAAAGTAAAACCAGAAAGAACACTGCCACAAGACAGCTTTACATAATTTAAAAATGGCCTGACCTGACTGTAGTTACTTGTAGGAGATAACTGTTGGCAGCAGCATGGGGAAACCAGACTGATACGAATTAGAGATCAGCAAGTATGATCATATTTAGAAGCATGCTATTGTTTCAATTTACATTGCAGTTAAAGAAGAATTTAATTTCTTCAGTATTCACTCTCCACAAACTTTTGTAAATTCAGAATGATATTAAAAGTCAGTCTTGAAACTCTTCTAAAGCAGAGCACATATCTATACTCAAATATTTGAAAATACACATCAGTTACAGCCTGCAACATTAAGTCTGTTTCCTGTAATTCAGGGAAGACTACATATGAATAAGCAAGTTTATGGAATAAAGAAGTTTCCCATTTTATATACTGTATTGTAATCTACAGATCTGTATCATTAAGTTATCTCGAAGCAGCACTCTGTACTTAGGAAAGCTGTTTCAACAGATGCATAGTAGATGTTATAGTTAGGATTGAGAGAAAGATGATTTTCAATCATGCATAACCGTGCTGAATTATTTTATTTCTGCAATATGATCGAGCATGTACTGGGTCCATAAAATTGTATGGTAAGAACATGTCAGAACATAGGTAACAGTAGACAGTATGCAAGGAGAAATCCTTAAAGCATGCGCATAGGAATAAGTAACAGTAATATCTGGCAACTTTGGAATGGCTCAAGTATAGAGGAAGGAGAGAGAGCCAGTGTTTAAGAAGCCTACCTTAAAACCAACTTTTGCGTTAGCGATGACACAGCCTCATGCTTTCTCATCATGTGCCAGTGTGTGGTATCTGCTCAGGAGCTCTCTATGATCTGGAAAGAGTGCTGTGAATTTTGTCAGAAACGGGTGGAGGTGTCACTCAGAGTAGGAAGAGTGAAGGCTGCAGATGAGGCTGATATGTGATTATCTCCAGAGATGTCAAATCTCTGGTTTTGCTGAACATCTGGTTCAAAGATGTTAAATACTGGCATATGTTATATATTCTGTAATCTGGGTGAGTGCCAGGCTCTGCCAATTAACCTTACATTTCCACTGCAAAAGTTTCTGACAGTGAACTTCTCTGCAAGAGAAGCAGCACCGAGGAGGAATGAACAGACAGTATAAGGAGGGGGCACAGGAGGAAAGCACTGCCTGAGGACGTTCCACTGCTTTCCACTGCTTTCAGGGATTAGCTCTGCCCTCATCCCACGCAACCCAGAGTATCCCTGTGGGAGGAAAGAAAGCAGTAGCCCATAGGCTATGAGAAGCCTACCTGCTAACTGGAGGAAAATAAGGGAGTTGGAGAGCAGCCCAACAGAGTACAGGACACTGGTTACGAAGACAAAGTTAACTGTCCATCTCAGAGTATTAATGGAAATGGACACAATAAAAGCTTTCCAAGAGCAGGGAATTTAGCCTGTTCATTTTAAACTGATGCTGTAGTCTGTATATAGCTTGAAATCTCTACTGCAGTTTGAAACAGTAGTTTACAAGTAATGGTATCATATGTTGTTTTAAATAGTATTTTAAGGAAAGGGGTTGGATTTATACAGAAAACCTGCAACATACACCCTGACATCTTTTAGACAGAACTGCATGTTTTGCAAAGGTTACATTTACACATTAGCTTATACAGTAACCTTAGGTTCTCAAAAAGTAAAATGTGCATATATGCACACGTGTGTGTCTGTGTATATATGAATATATATATGAAATGTAGGCCATTTGCCTGCTTTGAACAATGTATTTACTGTTCTAGCATTAAGGCTTATTGTTTTATCCATTACTGAGCTTCCCTTTTTCAGACAAGAAGAAAGGTGCTCTTCCCCATAATTAAAAACAAAACAAAAATCTCAACCAACAAAAGAAGCTTTTCCAATGCACCAAACCAACTTGAACTCTGCTCTGGAAAAAGAAAAAGCTACAGGGGAAAAAAAAGATGCCGAATGGTTCTTACAAGGATAAGTTTAATGTATGACAATAAATATCAGTGTGCTCCAAGAAGTACTTGCTGCTTGTGTGCATGTATTTTCATAGCTTAACATACTTGCATTTCTTTTAATGCCAACTTTATTACTGTATTTTCTAGATTTATTTCATTGACTTGGAGGATAATGTAACGCATTTTACCCAAATTATTGCATACACTGAAAATACTGTGCATTCTCTCAATCTTAACCCAATCTCAATGCCATTTTAACAGTTTAAAACAAAAGACAACTCTAAGACTTTCCTGCAACTTCAAGTAATTGACAATTAGAAACCTTTATAATTTTTAGTGTTCTGTAAAAATTTACTCTGTAATGTATTAATAAAAGTCTTGGGTAAAGAGACTGCAAAATTTTTATTTTTAACTACAAACAATTGAGAACTTCTAAAATCCTCAGTGGATATTAGTAGGCAAAAACTTTGCAAACCTTTGCAATGAGTACATAACCATGTTTCCTTGAATTCTGAGTGACTTCTGATACAAAACATGACCAAAGTCTCAAAAATACTGAAATGCCAAAATCCTGCTCCCATCTTCAAAGCATAGTGAGCCCTCAGAGGAAATGTTATGGGCACTGAAGGGAGTGAAGCACTCAGAAAAAAAGGTTAAAACACATGGCGGGGAGCAGGAGGGAAGTAACTTTTAAAATGCACAGCATTTTAAAGGTATGATCAATGTCACATTGTACGTGCTACCAAAGTCTACAAACAAAGTTCAATACACTTTTACTGTATACAGGGATATTTTCACACTGCTTTAGGAGCCTTCATTCTAGGTAAATGAAAAAGATGCCATTTCCCCAAGCACAGTAATACTCTGACATTTATGCTGCTTCCAGTCCTGTGCTCATTTACTCAGAACTGAGCTCAGGCACCTGAGCTGAAAATAAAAGCATTACGCGTTATAAATGTACAACATGAGTGGAAAATGAAGAGGACGGAAAAAGCAGGATGAGTTTCATGTCAGAACAACATATGATAAAAATACTACAATCTCTTAAAAGATTGCATGAAAAGCAAGTTTTATGTAAACTGCAATTCTTTATGGAAAGCTACGCTGGGGAAAAAGGGCAAAAAAAGGCAGCTAGTCTTTGAACAATTGAGACAAACTAGACAAGCAAGATTGTGTCAGTGCACATAAAACTATACAGGACTGGAGTAGTGCAATGAATTGAATCTCACATATGTTATGTGATATATATAAACTGGATGTTTTCTAAAACTTAAGCATTTTAACTAATTTGAAATACTATAACTTTGGCATAATAACCTCCTCCACTCAACTGTATCTAAGAGCCACGCACATCTCTGCCTGACATCACAATAAATTAGCTGATATTTATATACTGCGTAAAATAGTTTATTTATTTTCTGAGGTCACTCAAAATTTTTGAATTATTTTCTCAAAAAACCCTCTTTCCTACCAACTGAGTGGCAATGCCTGAAAAGCCATTAAGGAAGTATTCCAGAGCCACTAACTATTCTCACTCTATCCCATGTATTAATGAGCTGATTTAAGTCCTAGCAGGACAGCTCAACTATGAAGCATGTGACAAAGGACAAAGATTAGTTTCAAGAAGCACTTATGAGAACACAAGAGTTGTTACTACATATAGAACCAGATCAAGCTGGAGAAAAACCAAAACTAGCTTGAAGAGTTGATAAGGCTATCATCAGTATCAAAGGGGAAGGAACGAGGGGAGAATTATTTCCAGATTTTGCTATTTTGTGAAGACCTGTAGCTCCTGAATATATTCTTCGCTAAGTTTGTGTTTCTGAATTATGTGCTAGTTCCAAGAACTAGGGAGGATGTTTCAAGTCTCTAGGAAGGGCTTGGGAGCACATTTCAGACTCAGAAACAGAAAAAAAAAAACCCTGCCCATATGTCAGTATTCAGCTTAGATACAAATATAGGTCAGTGACTTGGAGCTCTCTATTAACTGGTCATCACCCAGGAGAAACTGGGCCAGACCATCAGTACTTTCAACCTGAACAACTAGGAAAAAGCTAGCCTTTTCACAAGTAAAGACAAGTTTTCACTTTCCCTGAAAAGTTAGGTGGGTACATTTTGACCAGGATAAAGTAATAAGATCCTGGAACAATTTTCTCCTTGAATACTGTGTTCAGTTCTGGGCCCCTCACCACAAGAAGGATGTTGAGGCTCTGGAGCGAGTCCAGAAAAGAGCAACAAAGCTGGTGAAGGGGCTGGAGAACACGCCTTATGAGGAGCGGCTGAGAGAGCTGGGGTTGTTTAGCCTGGAGAAGAGGAGGCTGAGGGGAAACCTCATTGCTCTCTACAACTACCTGAAAGGAGGTTGTAGAGAGGAGGGTGGGGGCCTCTTCTCCCAAGTGACAGGGGACAGGACAAGGGAGAATGGCCTCAAGCTCTGCCAGGGGAGATTTAGGCTGGACATTAGGAAAAAAATTTTCACAGAAAGGGTCACTGGGCCCTGGCAGAGGCTGCCCAGGGTGGTGGTTGATTCACCTTCCCTGGAGGTGTTTAAGGGACGGGTGGACGAGTGGACGAGGCGCTGAGGGACATGGTTTAGTGTTTGATAGGAATGGTTGGACTCAATGATCCAGTGCGTCTCTTCCAACCTGGTTATTCTATGATTCTATGATCTATCCAACTATAACGTGTCATCTTTGGGAGAAATATTTTTTTCACTAAAAATCAAATGTAATTCAGAAGAGGATACAAACCCTGAGAAAGGAATTCCATTGATCTTTGAGAATTACTGATTTGTATACCTTTGGGCATCATCATGTTACGTATTGTCACAACAGACCACCACAGTAATTTTGCTATGTAGTCACATTGAAAACAATTAAAATCATTACCTCCAAATTCTTTTCTAGCAGGTGCAGGACTCCTACCGCCTTACAGTATTTAAGAAATGAATGCAGCAATAATGAAAGATATCAGTACAGTAAGAGGGAAGAAAAAGAATGAGAAAGTTAAAAATGACAAGGGTCAGTTTGTTAGTAACTATGTTGCTCATATGCTTTTGAACATCCAGTTTCTTAGTGCTCAATTGTTTACATTTTCAGATGATCCAAATGAACTCTACATTAAAAACTTGGACATGATAAAATGCATACATACTGATGCCAAAATTAAAGGAATATAAATCAATGAATGCACAAGATTATTTATCTCTTATTCAAAAAATGAAGATGCTATAAAAACAGAATTGTTGAGTAAACACTGCTGTAGGAAGCCCACATTTTTCAAATATGAAAATAAGTTTAGAAAAACTTTAAAAAACTTACTCATTAAACAAAGACAATAGTACTTAAATGTTACAAAAAATGCTGTTATTTCCCATGCTGTTATTGCTAATAAACCTATAAATAAAACATTTTAGTGAAAAACTGGTATGTTTCATTGAGCCGCAAACCAACAATATGATACCTAGTTTGGGTGTGGAACTTCAAAGCTCATCTCACAGAACTGAAACAAAATATTCCTGGCCTCCTGATAGACATCACTGCATTACCTGACGGTGGAGGTGGCCTCTGTGGTGGAGCAGGGCGTGCAGGAGGAGCAACAGGACGAGGTGGTGGAGGACGCTTTGGCTCCAAGCTCTGAAAAGACTCTTTCTGCTGGGTACCAAGCTGAAGTTCAGCTGGAGAACAGACAGAAAACAGTGCAAAAAATTAATCACTTGTACATTCTAATCACAGTTAAGTTTTTCTAATAGAAAGTTATTTTCACAGAGAGGACAGGAAATTCCCAGCCCTGTAAACAACAATACAGAAGTTTTTGAGAGAGGAAAAACAAGAGGAATAAAATCAATGGTATATGCTTTTCATTAAATCCTAAACTTTCTTAAAATTTGCAGAGTTCTGAATTCTGGTTTTGATGCAAATTTTTAAACTAAGTGCTCTGGAAAAAAAGTGTTACAAGAGGAATTCTAGCATTTTAAAAGTCTTTGTAAAGTTACTCCACATTGCATTGAAATAAAACTGTTCTAGAAGCCATTCCAAACACTATAATTCCAAAGGTCCACTTTGTCCCTATAATAAAGTTGTGTTTCAACAGAAGCTTTCATAATACATAAATACACATAACTTACAAATCTGCTGATTACAATTTACATATTACAGCTGACAGGAGCATTAATGGCCTGTATTTGAAGAGTTTCACTGAAGTGAGCTAGGATTATATTGGCACATTGCAACAGAATTCTTGAACAGAGGTTTTAAACTAATCAACCTAGGAAGCCTATTAATCAACTTTTTGAGATGCCTCTCTTGTGATGAAATGCTGAAGAACTAAATCAAGTTAGGTAGTTTGCAGCAGTATAGATCAATGCACAGTGTAATAAATAAAACTGAGGAAACAAAAGCTCTTTCACTGCCCATTAAGAAAACAGACACAAAGAACGAGGTGATTTGCCCAAGGCCACTTACACGTGAAAGCTATATAATGACAAGAATATCCGTTTATTTTAATCTAAAAGATCTATTAAAAATAATCTATAAGGTAGTATTCTACCACTGGGGCATACAGCTGCCAGATTGTATAGTACTAATACAGGCAGTCAAGCAACATAATACACACCGTGTGTGGAAACAGGTGGTCCAGGAGTTTTTGTTGGTGCTCGGCTCGGTCTCACTGGGAGCGTAGGTCCATCTGACAGCGTAGGAGATTGACAGGGACTGGAACGTGGTGAAGAGCTTGGTGAGGTTCCAAGACCAGAGCTTGAAGTTGGCTGTAGATGCTGAGGAAGGATTTCTTCTACTTCAGCACTGTAGTCATCAATGTCTCCTAAATAACAAAACCCACCCCCAAAAAAGAAAAAACACGTAAAATAAAGAGAACAGTAGTTACTTACTTTAAAAAGCTGGGAAATCATAAACTGATTCTGAGCATGAGATTTTCCACAGAAAGCCCTCGAGTTCCAAGGAATTAGCTCAACAACCAAAGTATGATCCTTGCGTCACAAAACTGCACATCAAAAATGCAAATACATTCAAACCAGCTGAAAATACTCCAAAGGCACAAGATATATATTATGAATAGTTATAATGGTGTGGCAACTAATGTTGCTTCATCTAAGAAAAAATAAGCTTTACAAAGAAGATCTTTGCAAAAATTATTTCCCTAGTTTGCAAAAGATAGCAAGCTTCACTTATTCAGAAGGCTGGGCAGGGACTTTCAAGGTATCTGCTATTTGTATTACCTTCTGTTAAAAAAGACGGAAATGTTCCCTGAATGAAGTGATCCTGAGAACACAAGTCACAGGATAAAGACAGAAGAATAAAGTCAACAAATTAGTAAAACCTAGAGATACAGTGTAAACTGACACTGTTCAGCAAGTTGTCAAGATACTGCTGGAAATAATGGGATTTCTAATTTATCTGTTTTAGATTGGCATAGACTTGTTAAAGTTTTGATATTATGCATTAAATGAGCCACATTATTTAGGACTGTCAACATTTCAAACTAAGGAATAGTTTATTTCAACAAACCTTCCATATCATAGTCTGCAGTAACCTCAGCATCTTCACAAAGCAAAGTGGAGCTTGTTGATGAAGGCAGCCCAATATTAATTTTCTCTAGGTTCATTTCATCTTCCAAACTTCTGATCCAATCAGGATTTTTTAAGCTTATGTTTATAATCCTTCCTAGTAGCTGAATTGCAAAAAAAGGTATGCACAAAACAGAAACTGTTAAGAGTAGGAACATTAAAATTCAACATTCTAGATTTAAAGGAAAAAATAATTACTGAAGCTAGCACAAATTTCGGAGTCGAATAATTACAGACTATAGATATGATAAACTGGTTCACACTACAAACTCAAGGTAAAAACTCTGCTTTTTAAAGCATTAAAGAAAAAAATAAAATCCCTCATTTGATGATGCTGTCCCTCAATATGGCTCTTCACTTCTCTAACAGTCTTCCTCTTAAAGATAAATTAGGTTTGGTACTTCTCAGCTAGCTTTTGAAATGAATCATAATGCTATGTGGCTATCAAAAGTGAAAAAAAAAACAGATTAGATGCAACAATCTAGTATGGAACATAAAAAACTTTTAAGAGTTAAAAATAAACAAACAAACCCCAAAAACCTCAAGTATTCTTTAAAAAGTTGGCTTTCCACTTGCTATATGGAAGATCAATAATTTTTACATTACCTCGGTACCATTCAAATTCATAACATTCAAAGCAGAGCTTCCTTCTAAAAATGTTACCCACATCTTGTCTTCCACAAACCTGCAAAGTCCATTGGAAACAGTAATTAAAATACTTTATCCTACTACTAACTTTTGAAGCCTCCTATCATAAAGGTTTTTCTGTGTTTCACTTGATGGAAATTAAACACTTTTTTTAGTTTCATAATATATCTATATTTGGCTAATAAGCTTTAACTGAATGAACCAGGTAAATATCACACAGTGGAAGCACTATCCTCTTAAAAATTACGTGACTACATAATATTAATTGTGTGGCTACAGAGTAGATATTTGTATTAGGTGTTCCACATTGGACTTGGGACCAAAGCAAAACAAGCCCCCAGTAAACCCAAAAGAGCACAACACTTATAGTTCAATTAACAGCTTAGTGAAAATGCCACATTCACAGGCATCCTCTCATCTTCACTTCATTTAACACTAACCTAATTTTAGAACACAATTTGTAGAAAACTACATAAACAACAAATTTTATCTCTGACCAATTTCTGACAAAGTCAGTATGATGCTTCTTATTTTTGAGACAGAATATCCGAAAAAGTTAAGTCTGAAAACTGACACATGTAAAGGTATGTAAAACTAATTTGCAATTGTAAATATATTCAAATTAAACTTGAAATCTAAATATTAAAAATTAAGCAGAACATAACTGAAATGCCTGCTAAGGAAGTTAACCTTATTTAGGAAATACTTGTGAACAATGACGAGGAATAGAGATTAAAAGTAAAAGGTCTTTTTAACCTTATAAGTATAACTTCACCATAGCTTGCAAATTTTTGAAGAAGATCATCAATCAAGTTATCATCAAAATAGTTTTCTTCTGCTGAAGAACCTCTGATGGAGACCATCACAGTACCATCGGGTGGTCCTTGCATTGCGATCACCTCCTTATAAACTTTTTGCCTCTCTTCTGCTTCAATTTCAAATATGTCGATGTCAATTAATGCAACCACGGGCCTTGGAAAAAAATACATAAGAAGAATCTGTAAGCAGAGTGCCTGAGCAACAAAATATGTAAAAACATGAATATTAAATCTTCAGTTATTAGGAAGTAACGTATAAAATAAAACTGAAACCTATGATCAGATGTTTTCAGCTCTGCTCTTCCGTAGTGCAACAAGGTACCAGGATTCCATGTATAAGGGACATTACTGTCATCATGAAAACTAGCATTCAGAAGATCCAGGTCTTCAGCTACATGCAGTGTTAATGAAAACAAAAGGGGAAAAACACAGTGATTACATGAATATGCTTAAAAAAATAAGCTATTTGTAAAAAACAGAAAAAAAAAAGTAAAACAAACCTGAGTGTTTTACAGAAAAATACCGAAGTTGCTTGTGAACTACTGAAATATGCATTAACTAGTATCTGATTCTTGATCCTTCCATTCAGCTTCACTGTATTTATTCAAGATGCTATTTTAAGCCTTCCATCTCTTACAAAGTCAGGAATAGAAGCTCAGAATCACTACTGGAACTGTGAATACCACTAAATGGATTCTAGCAACCAGTTATAAAAATACTATTAACAATTTAAGAAAGCATTTAAACCTGATCGGTCAAAAGGCCATTTTCTTCTTCTCCATAGAATACGATCTGTCCATGCTGGTGTGCGGCATTTTTCACTAGTGTCATAGTCATCAGAAAACAGATCATATTTGTACGTAGGAGCAAAATTTATTTTCCCTTCCAAAAATCCCCTAAAAATCTGTAAAAAACAAAGCAGGTATGTGTCATGCCAGAAGACAGAAATAGATGGGAAACAGCTTGAAACTAATAAGAATTCTCTTTTCTAACAGGGAAGACCTGTATACACATCTCCAAAAAAAACCCCCGTAATTTGATATTAGTCCTCCTCTAAATCTTATCTACTGAAAACATTCTACACTTGCCACCAAGACTAGTGGCCCAGACTGGTTATCATTAAAAAGAAGTATGTGAACATTTATATCTTTACACCCAGGCTCATGAGCAATTTACTGTTCCTCTAATGTCATTCTGAACTTGAGGTCATCAAAAACAGATGCTGTCCACAGCACTTCAATCAGTTGGTTAGTTGCCCACGTGTCAGCAGAAACTGCAAATTAGGGTTTATATTTTATGTACCTATCAGAACATCCGAAGTATTTAGCCAAACGGACACAAGATGCCCCACCCATAAATAGGAGTTAAGGGAGAACAAAAGAAATGAAGAGCCCTTAATACGTTAAATTCTGAAAGATGATCAAAGTGCTGGCAAGCAGAGAAAACAAACAAGAGAGGATTGTCTCTCATTTGACTATCTACAGCATTCCCATATAAAGCTGGAAAGAAAAAATAAACACTTCCACATAAAATTTGATTCATTACAAATATTCCTTTAATTGCTACATGCTGCCTCCCAAGAAACCTTAAAAAACTAACATCTGAAGCTTTCTTCAGACTTTATTATTCCATGCATTTTCTTAGTTAGTAAAAAGCTCATCATTCAGACTATTGCTTTTTCTGACAGAATGACAGTAACATCATTAGACCTATTAGCAGCAACTTAAAGAGTAACATTAACAAAATAACTTCTATAAATATTTTTTAAATACTTGCACCTGATAAAAAGCAAAACATTATAACCAGTAACCTTCAACAAAAAGTTCTAAAAGGATTGTAGAATTTTGTTCTTTTTCAGGAGAGAAGGAAAAAAACCTCATTCCTATAGCTACTCACTGTATTTACATCACTGCCTCTTCAGGACAGCTCCTTCAAAGAAGTTATTAAATGTTGCTATGCCCCACCCTTCCACACCAGTGCCTGGCCAAAAGCGCTAAGTAAAACATGCTGAAGATATAGATTTCCAGAAGCACCAGAGAAAAATGTTATTCTAAAGCCAAAAAGAAAACTAAAGTGTTCTTAAATGCAGTAGCATTTTTAAGATACCTGTCCAGAATTTTTCTGATTAATAAGTTGGTCTCCTGCCAATAGGGGTTCCCAGTTCTGTTGTCGTATTAGGTCTTTAACCTCCTCATTAGGAATATCTATTCGATAATTAAAGTCACCACACCAAAAGATATAGTCATGAGAAAAGAGCATCCTTCCCTGTAAAGAGAAGCACACAATGAACTTAAAACCAACCAAGATACAAATTTACTACTTCCAGATGCAGAAGTTCAGTTTTTAATTGTAAAATATGTGACATTTCTAGATAATGAGGACAACTGAAGTACACCTTAGTATTTAATGTTCGTATAGTTAGGACCACATAGCCAGCTGTATGGTGTTCACACATACATAATATGAAAGAAGTAACATTTGTTATGTAGTTCATACTTCTGAAGAAACTTGAATCAGCTGAATTGGATTCTAAAATTCTTCATCATTTCGCTCCAGTTCAGAAGCTTGCTCTAAGACGATGACTGCTACCTGTGTTCACAAAGAGGTTACAAAGAACAAACACTACCCTGGGGTTTTGTGGCACATCATCCTGACAAACTGCACTTCAAGGGCTTTATTATTCAGATTTAATTGAAGACATTTCAGTTACATATGGTTTTCAAGGCTGGAAGAGATAGAACGGCTCTGTCAGTTTAACCACAGCCTAGGGTTTGAAGTGAGAGCTTCAACTTCCCTCTTTGTTTTCATCTTTCTGTTGCCCTTATGTAAATCAAAGCAGATACACTTGCAAAGTAAGACAGCAGTATTTAGTAAACTGTTTCTGGGGACCCCAAGAATATAGTACTTTCAATAAAAACTGTAACATGACCACGGGGCCAAAGCTAGAACTTTAAGAGCCTTTAAAATAAGATGTCAGACTTCTGTACAGAGCCACAGAAACTAACAAATGACAGTTTGACTGCAAAATTTAAAACAACTTTAAGTCTCAAAAGAAGCATTTTGTTGCACTGATAAAATTATCAAGTATTTATTTGGTGTTTGATAATCCTTTATGAGAATACAGTACAGAACTGTACAATCTAACTTGACAAAAAAAGAGTAAACAAGAAGTTAAAATTTATTAGCAAAAATCATTCTTTGTACTGAAAATAGTTTCTCATGGATTTTTTTTTTCTCATAGTTCATCAGCTATGCCTAGAAAAGTTCTACTACATACCAGGAATCTACAAGGTCTCCTTCCTATGCTAAATACTTGATGTCTAATGCAAGTGACTTCATGCTTCATCTCCTTCAGTCACTGCACGGGAAAGAGCTATTCCTTCTGCAGTCATTTATTTTAATAGAAACTGCAGGAGCTTAAATATCTCTGAGACCTCTAATCCAAGGAAATTTGATTTCCACAGCAATCTGTGGAGGGGAAAAAAAATAAATAAAACTTTTGGATGACAATGATAGAGCTCAGAGGGTTTAACTCCTCATTCATTATGGAATTTGAACATTGATGCTTACCATTGGAAAACTGAGCTTGCGAGCTATTTCTACGAAGTCTTCATTTCTCTCTTTAACTTGTGATTGCCCTGCAGCAAAATGACTGCAGACAAAGCAAAGACTGGATGTATGAAACAACATCCGAATTGCTACTGCGCCTTTATTACCAGTGGCTCCTCCCATGCCAGTCTTTACAGTATCAACAGCAACATCCCTAGAAGAGTTAAACAACTGTTAAACCTTCAAATACAATGGTACAGAAATTAACAGATTCAACCATGTTCAAGTATAACATTGTGTTGGTAAGTGAACACTTCCACGTTGTTCTTTCAGCAGTAAGGCCACTGGTCTGCTTTTAAAACATGCCAACAGCTATTGAGCTGATAAGAAAGTAACACTTCAGCTTTTCAGGTTTTCTTGGCAACTGATGAGCCATTTAAAAAACTAAGATAAAAATGTAAGCAACCAGC
The DNA here is from genome assembly GCF_032191515.1 of Phaenicophaeus curvirostris. NCBI lineage: Eukaryota > Metazoa > Chordata > Aves > Cuculiformes > Cuculidae > Phaenicophaeus > Phaenicophaeus curvirostris. The sequence goes on from NC_091392.1 coordinate 112,097,561, forward strand.
TCCCCAGAAGATGGAACAGCTCTTCTAAAGCCCCATATACTTCTAGGTACACTTGTACGTTAGCTTGCAATACAAAACAAACTGAAGGTGACCCAACTTGGGCACAGCTGTGTGTTCACTGACCTGATAAAAGGAGCATGCTGGGGCCTGATGAACACAAAAAGGCAGACACCCACCAACTGCTCAGAAGCCAGCAGCACATACTTGTAATCTCTTGATATAGTCTTCTGCAGTTCAGCAGCCCAGAGCTTCTGATTGGTTGTGCTAGCAGTGAGAGTAAATATGCCAGTTTTAAAATAGATCAAATTAAACAGGTATCTAAACTGTTGATCTAGTTGAATAAATTTCACACAGTAACCTTAACTGAATCTCATGGTAGTAAACTGAAACCAAGTTGTGAATGGTGCTCAAATGACTCCTAGCACAGACATCATCATTCCAAATTAACCTCATAAAATGCTGCCTCACTTTTCACAATGACATAGACTATATAGGAAGCCAGGGCTATATTTCCTGTATTTCTGAGGCTAGATTAGAGAGGCAAACCCTAAGAATTTTTTTAGGGAGTTACTTCCTAGCCTAGACTATGGTTTTCAGAAACTGCATTAGATACAAATGAAAAATATCACAGCGGGAAACAATGTTACCTAGACACAGCCTGAAATTAAGGGATGACAAACTGCCACTTCCTCCTCAAGACAAAAGCCTGTACAAAGGCTAACAGCATAGTGGGCTCGAAAGCAGACAACTCTCCCCACCCAATAGGCTTTACGTGCTTTTTCCAAAGAGTTAAAGGTTGCTAAACATCAGAAGATGCAAAACGGACAGACAAAACAATGGGCAAAGTGAACATGATCCTAGAACTACCTATAAAGACTTCATTGCTGGCATCACCCACCACTGGTAAGAACATATTTTCATATCCCACTCTGCTTTTCACATCCCCAAACTCAATAATATGTCTATGTAATACATGGAACATTACAGGTAAATGCAAACTACAAATAAGACAGAGTTATAATCAAAGGTTACTTATCCACTTAATGACAGCAAAAACTGATGGTATGGAAGGAGGTACTCGCTTTATCCAGATCAAAATCTGATGCAAGATACTATATAAAGGCATATCAACAGTACAAGGTTTTCGGAAGGATTTCACAGGACTCGTTGTTCCCAGCAGTAGGAAAGCACAGAGACTGCAGAACACTGCGAGCTTTGGAGGTAAATTCCTTCAAAGTGTTATGTGAAGGAAAAAGTTGAGGGGCTGCTGAAGGTACATCCAAAACTGTTTGGATCCTTAAGATTACAGCATACGTGTTCTAAGTGATCACAGCTTTGCTACGGGAAGCTAAGACAAAATCTCTAATCTTTGCACAGAAACTGGCAGAGAAAAATGGAATATAGTCAAAAAATTATCCAGACTAATCCCAACCCTTACAATACAGGAGAAGAATAAAATTAAATATGAAAAAAAAAGTGATTATCAACTAAACTAATTTTGCATAGATTGTATCACCTACCTGGCATTCACAATGTTTCCTGCATTTAACTCCACCATTTCTTCAAATCCAATAGCAAATATGTCTACAGGCTTGCTTTTTCGATCTGCATTTAAATATTAAAAAAGCTATTTGTTGTTAACTTAAGGACCAAGACCTCATATATGTATTTTAACATTTATGATCCAATTATCAAAATCAGAGTTTTCAAGAAAAAATTAGCAGGATACACATCCTACCTTGGAATTCATGAATACCAGCTAACTTTGGTGCATCTAGAAGCCAGTCAGTGAGGGTCTGATTTCTAAAGGCAATACTTCGAAACTGTTTCCCCCCGTTGACATTCCACGTCCCAACGCAGACTCTAATTTTTTTCGGTTTTGCATACTTGTAAAAGTTTTCACACATACTCTTTAGCACTTTTACAGATGCTGTGAAAACATTTGAAAAGATATTATTTTTATAAAGAATGTTTCTTTAGAAATATTGGCAATGAGATCTTTCTTTTAAAATAATGGCAACAAATCCATGCACAGCAACGCAAAGTTAAACTGTGAAAGATGAATAGAGCTTTTCACAAGGGAAAAGTACCTTTGCAGAGTTATTACTTGTCTTTATAGGTTACTGACTGAATGAAAGACAGTAGTAAAAGACAGTTCAAAGTGATATATATATAAAAATAATATATAAAAGAAAGATAATTTCTATGCTTTCTAAATATCTGTCATTCTCTCACATTATCTGTGATTCTCCATGGAATCCTTTGTTTTTCATACAAGCCAACACAGGTGTCTACCTCATTTTCACAGGTTATATTTAGGAAATTAAATCTCCACTAAAAAAAAGCACCTCACAGATATGTTAATTTCTAGAAGACTAAAAATTATTGATATGCTACATTTACTAAAATAGATAAGGCACATTATTTCATCACATTAGAGTATGTCTATTTAAGCCACAAATCTGACTTATTTTGTAAGTCAGCTGAATTCCTAAAATTCAGCTTTATTGAGGGAAGTAGGCTAGGATTCAAAACAATTAAGCTAATTTCTCTGTCACACCAGCCTTTCTGTGCCTCATTTCTATTTGCCAGATGGGAGAGTAATGACCCATCTGTAAAGGGCCCTATGAGAAACAAAAAACAAGATTGTTCAATGGTCAGACACTAGAGTTACAGAGATTTTAGAAGTCTCTTCATAGATCAGCTGCATAATGTTATTAAGAGATATATTTCCTAATGCAAACGAATAGATCTGAATATTTTTTTAAATTATGGTCCTTTTTCTTTAATCTCAATGGAATAAAAATTGCATCAAGTATGAACAGTATTTTTTGCAGTGTACTTTACCGAAGTGATATTGATTTATCTATTTTGAATACTCTCATGGTTATAAGATTCCCACAGAATCTTACAGACAACATTAGATGAAATTCTTAGAATTCTTCCTTTTACCGTATGCTGTCTTACAAAATGGGCACAATACTTTCATTCAAATCCCCAAAATAGGATAATTGGTGAGCTGTTGTGGTCTTTTTAGTTATTTGTTTTACATTTAATACCTTTACATTTACTACAGAATCTTGGCTGGGCATTTAAAACAAAAATCAGGGATCTCTAGCCTTGATGGTTTTGAAACAAACTGATAACAACAGAAAAAAAAAAAAAGTTGTATTTGTTGTTTGTGTTGCTCTTTCACTGCAGAACAAATAACATATTCATAAAAGGTCTAATCACATATATAAGACAATGAACTGACCAATACCTCCCTGAAATACTATAATCAGATCATGCTTAGGATCATGCTTTACTTATCATAATGCAGGAAAATGAAGTCATGAAAAAAGCAAAGAGCCAACAGAATACAATACTGAGTCTACTTCTGAATATATATACATATCTAGGTAACAGTGGAGTCAAGAAGTCCACTAAGTGCTAAAAAAGCCTCTGAGTGTCAAGGACAGAAGTAACCCAAGCACATGACCACTGAAGAGAAACTTATCCAATAAATATTGTAGCCATGACACACAGATGTTTCCACATCATCCAAAGTATTAGCTGAACCCAAGGAACCCAAAACAGCATCACAGCCAAGCACTGAAGATCTGTACAGATTAGCCTTTGTAGTACTCTGATTAAGTTTAAAAGGAGTTTGGACTTTATTCACTCGAGTTCCTTCTTTTTCTCCTGCAAACTTAGCAATTTTCAGCTTAGTTTTAAATAGTTACTCCAAATAATTCCTATTTGCTACCACGTAGCTTTTTAGAAAAGCTACAAAAAAAGTAAGAATTACTGCCTATGTAACTCCTCACATTGTCATGAACCCCTAACATGAAAAATCTTACCAGGATAGAATCTAATTTTAGAAGTGAACTGACAACATACTTATTACAAACATGAACTTCATACCTTTAAACTAGCAAGATTTCTAAATTGTAGAAACAACCTTTTTCTACATTAGAATAAAATTTAAAAAAAGGAAAAAAGAGAAACTTTGTTTTCCAAAATACTGAGCCAACTGGTTTTCAGAGCTCCTGAGCCTCTTACGTACATTATTTTCCTACATATTTTTAGCAATTTATCTTTTCCACAATATTGTGTCTCACTCCGTAACTTTAAAAATCTAATCAATAACATTTTCCATTATTTTGCAGCAAAAATACTTCAACTGCTGTTCATACTAGGCAGGCAGACATGTAGGAATCAGTTCTACAAAGGGAATATGAATTTGAAATTTTTGATGGATTCTGTGCAACTGAACTTGATTGAAATATCTTATTACAATATCCAAATTCCTTTAGATATGTTTCAATATATGCAGTTAGCATCCAGATGAAACCCACAGTAAAATATTACACCAGGAAGTTAAAAACAGTTGACGTGTGACTCTTCACAAATTGTAAGGTAAGCCAATATAGTAACACCATAATAGACAATGTGATTGTTTATGCCAGCAAACTTTCTAGCACTGACAAAATGCCAGTCAACCAGTTATTTTCAGGTGTGTACTACCTGTGTCTCAGATTTCATTATTTAAGTACTCATTAAGAGTTTAGCAGATACAATAAAACGCTATTAGAAAAAGTGAAGCTGAGATGAACGTAGGGGGAAAAATATTTAAATCTCAAAAACAGAGATTACAGTTGAATTGCTTTTCCAAGAATAAATAATTTTTAAAAAGCTTTAAATACTTCAGGTGTATTTGAACAACAGTAACCAACAACTTCTCCAGTCTTTCTTCCAAGGATCCTCCCCTGTCAATATTTACTCCCTGGACCTAGTGCCTACTACCCCAGCACACAGGTTCCGGGGACGCTGTGCACAACTTCAGTAATCCCTTTAAATGGGAGACTTGTCTAATTTAAGAGCTCCCTTGTTTCTTTCCCTCCTCCTCTTCTTTCATTTTCCCAGCTATTAAGCACATATTTCTTCCTTTCACCCAGAAACTAAGCAGCTGATCTGGTTTCACTGAAAGTATTCCCCAAAGGCAGCAAAATTAACCCTATGAAGCCAGTAGCTCAGAAATGGCCATTTAAATTTTCTTAACACATACAAAAATCTGAACATACAAATATTATAAATATTTCATTTTAAATAATAGCTTCTGGGAACAATGAGATGAAGCATGACACAGCTGACAAACACTTACAGCTCTCCCATAAAAACATTTAATATCTATATATCATCTCCCTAAATGGAACAGCTTCATGTAAACAGCTTAAGTTATGACAAAAAGGAGAATTTCCACTAAGAGTTAGAAAATTTTGAAAACAAAGTTCAAAGACATTATGTTGCTAACTTACTGGATGTTTTCAGAAGTTGAATTACAGAGATCTTTCATGCCATTTTCCTCTATCTAGCTCATCTCTGAAAATTCTTACTATGTATCACTTATTTGTGATCAGAGTATTGTTCAATCCTACAAAGCCAAACCCTCATATTTTAAGCTCAATATCACAGAAATTGGTCAAGATACTACTACAATGTCTCAAAGTAGGAGATTTGGAGTTAACGATAAAGTTCTTCAGGCCCTTTCTTCATCAAGAATTTTACCTAAATAGATGCTCTAATACTTTCATTTTGCATCACATGCTGTGGTAATTGTATCGCAGTGGTTTCCACTGTTAACTTTTGTTCTGTGTCAGCACGTAATTTCAGATCATTCCAGTACATAAACATTTGCTAGGAGATAGTATAAAATCTGTCTGTGTCATGCAAAAACACAAGCAGGTAGACCTTCTAATGGCAAAGATGATGAAGTTACTAATTGTGCAGAAGAATTTTACCTTTTACCCTAAACAAAAGATTTAAACAAAACAAAAATGCAGAATCTCCCAAACCAGACAGAAAAGCAAATTCCTCTACAGCTAGAATAAAGCATTTACAAAAAATAAACTCAAAGAACTGGTCACATCTTTTCATAACTCACATCCAAGCACAGCAGCAACACTTTTCATGACTTATATTTTCAATTTTCTTGTATTAAAGAGTTTCTCTTGGATTAAGAGATTTTGGGGCCCAGGAATGCCAGATCCAAACACTACTAGGAAAATGTGATCCCACAACCAAGTATTATGGAAAAAAAGGCAAAAGAAAAGAGCCAGAGAAGAACAATAGCTGTTCAGATATTTACAGCTTAATTTTACTATACCTGATTGCAATGATTGCTCTGAAACTATGGGTGCAGTAAGAAGGAAACAAGAAAAAAATTAGTCAAATAGGCAATTGCTTTTTAAACTTTTCCAGCAATATGTGAGAGAACATGCAGTAATAAATGATTTATTACACATAACCATCTGCATCACTTAAAATACACCTTTTATGCTGCAAAATCTAAGAAGTTCCACAACAATATTAACAAATTCTCTTTTCTCAATTTATTAATAATGGATTTACAAATGAAGTATCTCTCTAGTTATTTCACCATGTAGTAGACAGCACAAAGACATTATATTCAGTGAAGAGGTAGTCATGTTCCTCAGCTGACAGGAGCTGCAAATATTTAAAGGATAGCTTACATTCACAGGGAAAGTGAGAAGAAACAAAAATGACTACTAATTCTGAGGTGAGGCCAATTTAGCAGGTTTCAGCTGACCGAAAAGTTACAATAACATGAAACCTTGTGGTAAAGAAATGAGAGGAAAACAGTTTTTCAGGTTCCACACAGGAAATACATAAATACCCACAGGATGTAGACTACGATTGTAAAAGATTTTTTTTTCTTGTGCCACATATTTGCTCTGAAGCTTTGAAACATTTATCCCAATTCTAGGTTGAGAAGTGTCCAAGAGAAAGGGGAAAACAATAAAAAATAAAAATTAGGAATGTTATTAATCCCTGTAAATGGCAACAACTCACCATTTAGGACACTCTTACCCAGGATCTTGGAAAGAAGATTAAAATTTAAGTTCCTCCTTTGTCCAAAAATTAGCTACCCTACCTTTTATATTCATGAGAATAATGTAAACACAGCTCTACACCTGGCTATTTCCTTGCCCATCAGACCTGCGGAAGGATGGAACACAACTGCTGTCCTGCGGATCATGTAGGATACACTTGTTCGGGCATGCAGGATGCTGTGGTTCAGCACCTTGTTCTGATTAGGTGAACCAGCTGCTTGTAACCAGACCTTCCAAGTTCCACATGGCTGCTATGCCTAAGCAGAGCTGCTCATGGAAATCTGTCAGATTTTGAAGAGGAATTTCACCCACAGCCTGACAAGCCTCTGTGGCACATCCATTCCTGGGAGAGACTTCTCAAAAAAAAAAACCCCAAAAAACCCAACCAACCCAAACCAAACACAAACCCCACAACATTTTGTGAATGGAAAAATCATTCATTGGGAATTTTTGTAATAGTTCCTGTTATCTTAAATTTTATTCTGTTACCAAAACCTCTTTCATTCCTCAGTACCGTAGAAACAAAAATGAAGATAAACAGCAGCATTCTTAAGCTTGAAAAAGAAATAAATGCTCTGTATCTAGTCTAACATCACACAGTGAGAGCTTCTTCACTGGCGTGACAGATCAAATTAAAGAAATTTAGCAAATAAAAAAACCCCTGTTTTAATAAACCAGGATTTTTTTTCCCAATTTAGCATGTAATTTCCACGATTAACACTTACTATAAATGCATTTGAAGAACTGAAGAAAACATATCTAATGTGCACCTACTGCTAATTTCTGACAAATATGCTCCACAAATATTTATCTATTATACTACCAGATATCAATAAATGATATACTGTAAAGAAATGACTGCAGCATGTTAGTTTAGTAATATTAGTAAAGCAGAAGTAACTTGCATCTTTAACAAGCCAATGAATATAAAATAACATTTATATTTTCCAATATTGCTTTGAAAACAGACTCCATACAGCTTTCTTATACCAAAATAGTTATCAGACAGATTAAAATCCTGAAAGACACATACCGCGTAAACTGCTGGTGGTTAAGAGAGCCCGTGCTTTATCTGCTAAATCACTATTTAGGGTATTTCCCAATAACAAAACATCAATGGCCTCCTGCTTGGAGCTATCAAAAAAGTTATTTTGAATCGTTCTGGTCACAGAACGAGCACCATCCTTCAGCTTTCCAGCCTGTTAGGGAGGAACACGTATAAAATATTTTATGTTGGACATCGCTCACAAAAACATTGGCAATATTCAGTAATGTATTTGTAAACTGCATTAATGATTTTAAAAATCTAAGGCAACTTAAATCTTAAATAAAGTCTTCTGAGCTTACTGTACAATGCGTGCTTTTTTCCAAATGCTAAACAACACAGTAATACCTTCAAGGCATATCTAACAACCGGATTACTCCAATTTAAATTAAACAAAATACTGCAGGAAGGGATTTTTAACTTTTCTTAAACCCTTAGTCTTAAAAAATGAAATTGGTATAGTGCCACGTTCAGACGATGGCACAGGATTTTGGGCTTTTCCCCAAATAGTGAGAGACGAGCAAGCACTTGAGTGCAAATGTCATGATACATGAATATATATGTATATGCACATAAGCATATTAGTTCAGAATTCATATTCTGAAATATCCCTGTTAAAAAAAAAGAGAGCTTCAACTTCTTAAGATCCCCTAACTTTTGAAAATAACATGCAAGTCTCATGCAGTATCCCAGAAGGAGCACATAAACTAACATATAGCTACTTACATAAGAAGACACTGTCATTGCACATACTACACACAAGTGGCATGACTGAACAGTGCTCCAAAACAGCCTCCAAGTACCTGAACTAAACAAGAATCTCCGAGAGATGTACTGCTACTACAGATATTCTCTGTGGGTCAGACTTCTGGAGGATAACATAATTAATGTGTCATGCAGCCTCATACTTGATTAAAAAACCCGTAGTGTTAACCTGTGTACACAGCACTGAAAATTTCACCAGCACAAAGACATTTTCTTGATCACAGGGTTTACTGTGTCTTATGCGATTATATGTATTTTGACTGTGAGGTGTAAGGAAACACATGCTATTACATTTATATGAAATATAGACTGTAATCCATCAGGGATGCTGCATGGTATTATATTATTATAAAAAATACTCAAAGTTTACAGCTTGCATGGTTCATGAAGGTTTCTTGAATGCACACGAAAAACAGGCAAAACCTTAAGAAAACTATAGAACCAACCCATAATGAATTGTACTAGACAACAAGAAAGAAACTACTCTTTAGTCAAGGATAAGTAGTAGTAAGTTGGCACCATGATTCTTGGAAAACAATATGGATGAGGTGTCGGGGAGCATACTATTGCAATAGGATTTTAATAGGATGCTGCTCCCTTTCTGCCAGACAAGATGTAATTTATGACACGATCCAAAAAAACACACTCACCATTCACATATCAGGCAATTAATTGAAAGGAACCCAGAGAAAGCAAAAGAAAGAGTAGGTAAGGAGTTAGATGTAACAAGTATTGTAATACTTTTAACAGGACTGTTTTTCAGTACAGAAATTTATATTAACATATTTAAGGTTAAAATACTTCTTTTCTCCTATCATAAATTTCCATATTTTTTACTCTTAAGTTCTCTTGGTCTCTGAAGAATCAAACTGAGGAGCAAGAAATGGAAGCATTTCAAACATCAAAACTTTTCATTTAAGAAATAAGAACTGCAACTTAAAAACAATATTCTAAAAAAAAAAATTATCAGAGTACTCAAGAAGATACTCAGCAGTGACCTGGTCAAGTTTCACTGAAAGAATAGCAAGTATTACAACTTTTCAGGTATTAAAGATCCTCTTCAAATAGACGGATTTTGATCAGGGACACTGTATTTGATTTATGAGATGTGGAGCTTGTTAACAGTTGTACCAGGGCAGGGATGCCAGGGACAGTGATTGACTATTCTGTATTTTTACAAAGAGAGCAGAGTAAATGTACTCCATGCTTTACAGATTCAAAATGGAAGTGTAGGTACAGTAAATGCATTTTACAAAGTAAAACAAAAAAAACTAAGTAGCCAATTAATTTAGAAAAACAAACAAATAAGGTTGAATGAGAAAGTCAGGAGAATGGGAGACATGCCATAAAATACTTACTGTAGTTTTCCTGATGGTCTGGGTGACATTTTGGTAAGAAAATAAAACTAAACATCTTTAACCAAATTTCACTCTATATTAAAATACAAGCAATTCCCAAATAAAAATATTGTGTGCACCAATTAGGGATAGAGTAAGCAACAAGTCTATATTATGTATTTCCTTTAATTTAGCTTACTGGTACGCCTTGTACATATGCAGAGAAGGACCCTGACACGCTTGAATGAAAAAGTGACGGAAAAACAAAACAGTTGACTATTTAATATTAAACGACAAGCATCGTATTGTTGAATAACGAACTTGAAGGAACTAAGGGCAAAAACTGCTACACTTTAACATTTGCTTGTCTCCACAGGTATCACCTGATAAGACAGACAATTACAGAAACAAAGAAAGCAACGTTGTTAGAAGAAAAATAAAGACAGCCTAGAAAATCTGAACAACTCAGGCAAAGACAAAACAAACTGAAGAGAAACGGAGCATTACACTGTCATGTAGTACAGAATTGTAATCACAACATTAGAAAGCAAGGTCAAAACACAATTTGGGGTTTTTTTCCAGTAATTGCAATACTACAAAGAACAGCTGGAGGAACATGCAAACAAAAAATACTCAGCTGCACCTTGTTAAATTTAAACAATGTTAATAAACACATGAACAACAATGTCTGATGAAATGCATTTTAGAAGAAAGGAGATACAGTGAATGAAAGCAAAACAAAAGGAGGCAGAGGTACAAAGAGAAAAATGAAAATATTCAAAGACACTAACGTCGATTTGAATACACATTTTTCTGAACTATGATCCAAAGAAATAAAAGCTTTGAGCCTCATCCCTTGCTACAGAATGGTGTTATCTGGGAGGCATGGGTGTGGCTGAGAAAGGACATACTGAAGCAAGATCTGGTTAGCAACATAACCAACCTTTTTATGTTAATTTTTCTTATTGGTTAGAGTGTTTCTAGGTTTACAACAAAAGCACACTTTTGAAAAGAAAATCTTATATCTGTTATATTAATGACAGAATTTTTAAAACTGACACAGAATACTGCTAAACTTTTTAACAGAATGTACTTTACCTTAGCTTTTCCTTCAAGGGCTCCAGTTCCAGCGTAAATTTTACTGACAGAATCACCATTCACAGACCACATGGATCGAAAAACTTCCTGAAAGCGAGTGACCAACTGAGGCTTCTCAGCTAATCCCAATACCTCCAGTTGTTTTGTTAGCATCTGCAACAGTTGAAGATGACATTTGCAAAATGTATTTATTAAAAAGGACATCAAATTTTTTCAGCACTTATGTACATAAAAATATATCTTTGGTTTACGTGTGTCATTCTGAACACCAGGACATGTTTGAAAGGCTGAAGCAACTTTAGCACCAGCATTTTGTTTTCTTTTAAAGATAGGTAGCAATGCAGGAAAAGAATTATGTAGTTTATTTGTAAATATTTTCTTTTAAAAATTCACCAGTCACTACATAAACTAGTTTCAGTTCTCAAGTCTTTTTGCTTAGATAATTAAGAATTAGAGCAATTCATGTTCTTCCCCAAAAAATCAGGATATCAAGCACATGGACCTCTTATTATCAAATGCAGCAGCAACAGAGCTCTGTGATCAGTGAAACAGCAATGGCTTCTGTCATTCACTGTTTTCATGCACAACATACAGAAGTCTTTACATGGCAGGGATTGGCAGGGACCACTGGAGATCACTTAGTCCAACCCTCCCACTAAAGCAGGATTTTCTCATATAATCAATATATATGAATGAATTTTCCATTATGTACAGGCTACATTAAATATATTTAAATTGTATACCTATAAATGTATTTTACATTTAATACATTACTTTAAATGTAGCATTATGCTCATGGGTGTATAATAGGACACTGTACATTGTTTGAAATCCTGGTATATGGAATCATTATTATTTTTAAAAAGTCAAGTAAGTTTCTTGTGTTTGTGCCTAACAACATAAAACCCAAAATAACTACCAAAAAAAAATTAAATTAAAAAACTATTTTCAAGAGCTTTTAAAAACCTTTAAAACTTTGAGGTGTCCAACAGCAAGAAGTAGTCTAAAATGATGAACACAGAATGACATAAAGGCAAAACTCTGAAGGCTGGGCAGTAATTAGTAGAAGTTACAAAAGGAAACTTGAAGACAAAATTAAGTAAAAAAAATAAGGAAAGCAGCTTCAGAAATCGGATGCTTCATCTTCTAAGTTTTATAATCTCATTTAAACAGTATTCTAAAATTAAGTAAGCAGCTCATGAAGATTTGTCATTTTCCTTCTTATTAATTAGTTTTATACTTCTAGCTCTCATGTTTTAGCTACAATGACAATTTAGCTCTCAAAGAAAAATCTGGCACACCTGTTCTAAAAAAAAAAAAAGACAATATTTAATCCGGTTTTCAAACGGATAAGAAAGGAAAAACAGGAAAAAAAACAGAGCTGCAAAGCTAAGTTTGCCATATAAGTACTATATGCATTAAGAGTGTATAAAGATTTGTTCTTATACCATAGAAAACTACTGTATTATCGGTAAAACATAAGAGGCAACATTTCTCATGGCTCATTGAAGATAACCTAACTGCTTACTTCAAACTTGCTTTTCTATCTACAATGAACTGTTAACTCCAGCAAGCAGATTTAGGTCCAGGAAAGACTTTAACGTAATCAGGTGACTCTCCAATGACAAAGTCAATACTGAATGGACAGGCAGACAAACTACATAATGAAATACAATGCTGTGTGGTTTTCAAACATGCTGCTACTCTTTTCAACACGCAGTTAATGGAAGAAAAGAATAAGAATTCTAAGACTCACTAGAATTACTTTACTAGCAGGTATTAAAAATCAGCTTATTTTTCTTAATTTTAGTAATTAAAAGGTATGCCCGCCTCGCAGTGCATACAGAGTTGAAACAATGGATAAAAAAGGCATTCAATCTCTCGAACTGTGCAGTATCTGCTAAAATATGCACTGATGTTGAATGTTAAGAGAAAAAATTTCAGAGTATCTGCTTCAGGGTAAGCAGTTCAATATCCTGTTAGACTAAAACACTACTGAGCAGGCAACAGTGCTCACTAGATAAACACAGCAGCAAAGCACTACATATTCCAGAATCAGAAATGTTTTTTCTATAGCCAATGGATTTGGCAGTTCTCATAGAAACACCTCCTATAGATGCTAAAACAAGAGCATTTCAATTAAAATTCAGGAAACAAAAGAATAATCCTTTTACTTAGTTTGATGTTACAGCACTCGAAATTTTTCCTTGCTAAATATGTTAAGGATTTTATCTTTAGAAGTCAAACTTAGTTCATTAAGATGAGTGGAGCTGTCAAAAGATTTTCAGAGCTAGTTTTTTTAGCCCTATCAGTAAGTACTACTTCACTCCATCAACTCCCATCAGGTTCATGTGTTCAAGCTCTACTGTATAAGCCTGCAGGCTAGAACCTTTGCTTCAATAGGAAGCCAATATGCTGAAGTAGAATCCTGCAGGACTGCATCCCACGGTTAATTTCCAACTACTTAATCTGAGAGTGGCCAAAGCCTCAACCATGATATCATCCCATGAAGAATTCACATCAAAGTGCAGTGAAAATATGATGCTAAGAACAGTAATCCTATATGCTGAAAAACTTCCATCTAATAAAATAGTTCTGAATACAAGTGTTTTTGTAAAGGACTACAACATTACTACCTCTTCTAGAATTGCAAGCCTGAACCTTAACAGACATAAGAAATTGACACCTAAAAAAAGAATAAAGATTTTAACATAATTCTGTACGATTGCTGCTTAATTACAGCTAATACACAACTACTGCTTCTGTAGCTACTAAGATCTCGTTGCCCCAAAACAAGAAGTAGTATCACGTTATAAGACAAGCTGCCATGTATGAAACATCTTAACTGACCTTTCACAGGAAGGCAGTGCTACTTTCATTACAGCCTAATTGCTACAGAAGCATCAGGAGCAGATGAGTATCTGGACACTGTTTTTCTTACCTCTAAGCCAAAGAAAGCCTGCACGCTGTTTGTTCTATCCAGACAGTCCAAGCAGTTTGTTCTGACAGTACCGCTTTGAGATCTGTGCCAAGGACAATGAGAGACAGAGAGAAAACAACTGAAATAACACATTTAACACACATATCAATAGACAGGGACATCAAGATCTGAACCAGAACAATAAATCAGGGTATTGTCACTGCAAGGGTACCATCATCACAAGTATGTTTACAAATGTGTCTGCAATAGAGGGTTAGCTCCAATAATAGCAGTAAATTTCACTATACAAATTTGATTTACTTTTTGCAAATAAAATGAGTCTTCCTGAAAAAGGTTTTTCTCATTTCTCCTTGTTTCCTCAGTTCAAGTCTTATACAGGACTAAGTTTTCTTTCCAAACAATCCAACTAACACACTTCCCAAGAATTTTTGGGGTAAATGATATTCTTTGTTTAATCAAAAAAAAAAAAAAAATCAAAAAAACCCCAATCCAACCACAGGACAGTTCTTGGATTTGTTTAATTAAACTAAAAGTAACAAGAATTTGTGATAAAACTAAAGCCAATTTCAATCCCTCGTTACTTTCCCTTTCCTCCTCAAATAGAAATGAAAAATAAGCCTCTCCCCCTTAGCTAAACAGATGCTTGAGGCCTTCAGGCACTCTGAACCACCTCCCTTTCTCTGAGAGAAACCCATCACCTCCTGCTAGAAAGCTCTCAGAAGGATCATATTAGGCAACATCCATATCCTTCTTGCCTGGCTATGAGTACAAAATTCTAATGGCTCTCCCAGTGAGACACATTCCTTACTTTCATCATTTCCACTACACACTTTCTCAATTTTTTTCCTAACATAGATAGCAAGTTGCTTTGTATGCCAAATCAAGCAAAAAAATAGTAATGAAAAAAGTTATCCTGGAGAAAGTTCTTAAAAACTTTCTACTGTTTATGGTTAGATCTCCAAATAAACATGAAGCCTTGCTGACTTAACTGGACATTCTCCATAAACCTCTAAAAATCATCACTGTACCTTTTATTAACAGAATTCTTCAAGATATCTGAAGCCACACCTTTTGTTCTATTGTCAGTCTTTTTGACTGGTGACAATATTTGAATCTCCATCAAGACCAAATGATGTTCTCCCACCAACTTTACAGCTGTCTGAAGAATGGTCAGTGACACTTTGAGGTGGAGATGGAACCTAAGAACCCTCCCCCTAAATCTAATCTTCTCCAGGCCTACTAAAACCAGCTTCAGGGAGATTCAGTCCCAGAGTGGCACTGGAACCTTTTCCTCCTCTCCCACTGCACTAGAAGACGAAACGCAACTGCACGTAGCACAATCCCTGCACTCAACAAATCTCTTTCTCATGCAGAACCGCATTCAGCAGTTTGTTCTGGTATTAATTAAAAGCAGGAAGGGTGTGGAAGGGGAAAGAGCAGGAACGACACCTATTTCTAGCCCTGCTTCCTTTTTATTCTTGAGATAAGTACAGCCTTTGCTCTAGGAAGAGGGGTGGGGAAGCAGTGACAGAATTACAAGTACAAGCAGGCAGAAAACACGCACTCCCTTCATACTTTGTGCAGAGCTGAATCTCTCAAATGAGGGATGCAGGTGCAAGCAGATTTAGAAAAAAATGCATTGAGCATCAGTATTTACAACAAACAGAAAATGGTATGTTCAGTCACTGAGTAAAACATGAACATTATACAAGAAGATGAAAAAAATATTCCCCTTTAATCCTACGTGAGTGCCCCTGAGAAAAAATGACAATTGCCCACTTTCACCAAAATGGTGAGATCAAAGGCCTGAAATTGAGTCATGTCTCACCAATGACTCAGAGACATTTTCCCTTAAGATTTTTAGAGAACATTAAGAATGAAACAAAACCTTAATGGTACAAAATAAGTGAGTCATATTTCAGTTGTTAAGCATCATCATGGATACAATAAAAACACAATAACAGAAGTAACAATTTTTTCTCCTATCTTCTTGCTGAGGGGTAAAAAGCATCCCAGAACCATAACTTAATATTAAGAAATTACAGAAGTTATACATACAAACCTTTTAACTTCTTTTCCATCAAAGTAAAAAAACCCACACTCTAAGAATTTCTGGACTTGAGGTTTAAGCACACTGTGTAGTTTTTCTGCCTTTCCACCTTTAACCATTTGATGATAGTCAAAGTTTACCATTTTGACATCAGCTGCATGTTCAGATGCTTTCAAATGGCTCTGACATTGTAAAAATAGAAGAAAAAAGCATAAATATAC
Source organism: Phaenicophaeus curvirostris (assembly GCF_032191515.1). Classification (NCBI taxonomy): domain Eukaryota; kingdom Metazoa; phylum Chordata; class Aves; order Cuculiformes; family Cuculidae; genus Phaenicophaeus; species Phaenicophaeus curvirostris. The sequence continues at coordinate 112,113,914 of NC_091392.1, forward strand.
CAGTTTCTGAACATATATTAGTATAAGATATATCAGAGGCTGCAAATATTTTTAAAGCTGTTTTATTAGTGATCTTGTTTATTACGTGCTTTCTCTTAGGTAAAATTAAACCATTTATCATCATGATTGTTCAACAAATTTCTTGTTACAATCAAAGTGAGTTTCCTCCTTCCAATATTAGGGGTTGCCAAGACAGTCTACAGCCTGCCTACTATTCAAATGCTTTGATTTGCCAAGAGCCGTTTTAGTGGAAACCCCTTTCACTTAAGAGTCACCATTTCAGAGACACCTGCCAGCAACGAGGAGTGAGTAAACACTCCATAAACTACTGCTGAAAAAATTATTTAGGTTGCTCTGTAGTGTGGATTGAGTAAAAACTTTCCCTAATATTCCCTGAATAATCTTGAAGTGCTCATACAATCTTTGTAGGCAAAACTATGATCTGCATTGGGCATTGATACACACCTGGGAGCACAAACATCACCTACCAGGATAGCTGGGCGCAGAAAATATATTAGTGGATAGCCTAAGACATTCAACCATTATAGAATCATAGAATCATATAATAACCAGGTTGGAAGAGACCCACCGGATCATCGAGTCCAACCATTCCTATCAATATAATACAAAGGAAAAAGAGAAAGGGAAAGAACAGATGGCTGTTGACATGTTCTCTGGCTTCAGACAGAACTCCTCTAATTGTCACTACAACGTGACAGTTATTTTTAATCTAACTAGTGGGAATTCACAAAAATGGCTACTTATAGTTACCATATTCCGAACAAACATTTCTATTTAATCATGAAGCAGCTTTTACGTTTACATTGATAAATTTGTGATTTTTAAAAAAATATTAAGGAATATACCCAAGAATTCTAGGGGAAAGATTTTTTAAAATAAACATCACAGTACTAAATACCACAAAGTATCATTTATTTATTCAAAAATTTTATAGTGAAAAAAAATTATTTTTTTAAAATAAGCCACTAATAATCATGAAATATGAAAATAACTAAAATCCCTCAGCATTGTCTATGTTGCTGTTATAGTTTTTAAGTAACCAATCTGAACACAATAAAACACTAATTGTATATAGAGCTTTTAAAAATTCGTTTCACATTATGTATCTTAAGCCATGCTTTTATGATAAATACAATTTCAACCACAAGCAGTAGTTGTTCCAGAGTATAGCAATACGCTTCATTTTTCAAAGGCTATATAAAAGCTTCCGTAGAAACAGGCAGATTCCAAGGACGTGCACAGTGAGAGAATTGTCATACTCACCTGAAAAGCTTTGCTGAGCATGTGCTCCCCTTCTTTTGCCCCAAGTAAGTTTACAATAATTTGCTTGCCATATAAATTTTTAAGAGTTTGGAAATGCCTGTTAACAGAGGAAGAGTCCACAGTTATCTTCTGCCATGCCAAAAATTAACACAAATACCTGCAATACTGACTGAAACACTGCAGAAGTGTACTGGGTACTCTAATAACAGCTGCAAGCCTTTTATTATGCCATGTCCAAACAAATCAATATAACTCACTAATAGCACATAACCATTGACTGCCATTTAATTAGGATAATAGCACCAATTTAACAACATACATTTAGTTAAAACCATAAGACTATGAAGCTGAAGTGTCATGGCAGGAATAATATCAAACTATAAATTTTACTTCTTATACAGCAGCTGACAAATACAGACTCCTCAACATAAACATGTTATATTTTTTGCTTTCCATTTAACAAGGTAATACGTTTATTTAAAATTTCTTCAAATTTTTCAACAAAATACTCAAAGGTACTTGCGATCCTGTCAAAGTTTGACAAAGCTGTCCAGGCAGTTTGCTGCTTTGCTGAATCACATATTTGTATAGAAAAAGCCTTCCATTGGAACAACGCATCCTACCCCTCTGATGCATCACTTATCAGAGGTTTGTAGCATGTTAAACAAAAACTTAAGACATTCTTTCACCTGTCAAAAGCTGGTGCATTCGCTTCGAAACCCCTTGACATTCTTACACGATGGGATCCCACCTATGACACAAAGATTATATTAAATTATGTTGTCTTTACACATTTGATTAATTGTTCTTCAAAGACCTCTTCTGATTCTAAATGTGGCCTAAAAATTCATTTCAATTTCTAAATCAAATCTCCAAAATTTATTCTGCTTGCTATAATGTGCATTCTTTTTGTAGGATTTCCTTAAACTCCTCTTCTTTTTTTTAATCAACAAACACTTTTAAAATTTAATATACTTAGTCTTATCATCTAATTATTTCTTGTTTTGAGTAAAAGGCAGTTCTATTGTAGAATGTTAATATATCTAGTTTGAAGAACCTAGAGTCACTGTATGGCATGAACTTTTTTTAACCTTGCCTGTAAAAGCTGTATCACAGTAGTAGCTGCTGATACAACCTCTCTTTCAAGAAAATTGAGATGAAATTATATTACAGTAACTCTTGATTCATATTGACTTCTTGAAAAGACTTATCCTCAAGAACAATTCAGAAGAAAAGCAGTCCCACTGGGTGCCCTTGGATAACTTATTTTAAAACACCGATTTAAATGTAAACAGGAAAACTCAGAACTTCAAAAGGAAAACCTCTAAAAAGCACCAGACATTCAAATCTTGTGCAAAACAGTATTCAGAGACTTCAGAGTAGCAGGCTTGGTGAACTAAATAATAGCACAAGTTGGTCCCAATGGATAACCTCATGCTGACAAGTAGCTGTGCAGAGGAGCCTGAATGCTGCTAGAAGATGTTTAAAAGGACATGAATAAGAATTATGCTTATAATTAAATCTACCTCCTGCTTACCTGCAGGCCTGGCTGTTCCCAAAATAATGGAACAGATCCTCGAATTTGTATGAAAGATGACACAGAGTCATCTAAATATATCACCTGTTAAGGAAAAAAAAAAAAAAAGCACAGCATTACTAGGTATTAGAAAGTGTAAGGTTTTATGTTTCTTAGCCTTAGCTAAACATAGAATAAATAAAATATATTTACATATTACATATTCCACACTACAAACTAAAATATTAATTGCATTTCCTAGAGTTTTCTCTCCATCCCCTCTGAACAATTCATAAAAGATATTCTAGCGACTCTGCTTCCTTGCAGAATCATGATTCACAACACTTCAGGAAATAGAGCAAGCTTTTATTATTTGGGCCTGAATGACTTCTGTACTACGAGTAACTTGTTTCAAGAAACCTGACAAAACCTTTCTACGGAACAGTTAAAATGCATATCAATGCACAGAAAATAACAATGCAGCCTACTCAGAACACCAGCACAGACTTTGTGCATCAGAATCCAAAATACAGTGGTCTACTAAGCATGCAAGAAAGGAAACTTTAAGTGGAATGATATGCAACAGTCATGTAATGATATTAGTCTGCCAGGAAACTTAGAGAAACTAACAACAGTGCTCTGACTAAACTCCTGAAACTGAATGTCTACAAGCACGAGTCCTTCCTGGATGAAATCCTACTGAAGTCACCTAGGCCTTGCAAAGAGTCAGTGAGCCGAGCAAAGATATCTACTCACATGAATACTTGGTAACTAGGTTATCATAAGAAGTGAACAAAGAAAGACCAGCAAAGAATTATTTAATAGTTTCATGTATTTCTGTATAAGGGCAAAGGTATGCCATGAAATGCAGCTGAATTAGTGCCTTTAAAAACTTCCTTTCAGAGGAGCCATGTTAAGTGACTACAGGAACGCTTTTATCTTTTCTGAACCAAAAGCTATCGCATTTGCCAAAAATCTCTTTTGCTCATTTCTAAGGTCTTTTCCTTTACTATTAGCACAGGCCAAAGAAGTACACACTGACCTATAGCTCAGAAGGCTGAAAGCAAGTATAGCCACCTACAGCAATTCAGCTGATGGACAGCAGCTTCTTAAGCTATTGAAACTCTGACTTCATGCATGCCCCTTACCCTAAGCTACACTATAAATCAAGATCATTAAATTACATAACCTACTTAGATTCCTTATTTAGCAGCAAAGGAACTATTCCAATATCTGTCGGTTACAGGCTTCACTTGTGATCTTATGACTTAGGACAAAAAAAATACCCACACGCATGCTTATCTTGCACGCATCAGCCAAGTAATGTGCACTGTAGCGAAACATACCTGCTCTGTTTCAACAAAATTAGCAACGTGACCATCATCGTTTGTTCCCCGGACATTAAATCTGGTGCCAGCCCGTTCACAGCTTAGTCGTGAAATGAGACAAGCCTTTGCCTGCTTGTGAGCTGCATAAATTGTCCTTATCTCCACTCCTCCACACATGAGACGTAACAACCAGTCATCACAGTTCACGCCATAGTGTTTCAGATGTAAATGCAGTGACTGGTTCCTATCAGGAATAAGAAAAAAAAATAACTGGAAGGAAATAAAATACAGCTCAAATTGTTAAGCCAGCTACTAACTTTTTATATTTTATAGTAACTACTACAAAGGAGAAAAGGAAAATATGCATGTTATAATTTTACAAAATAGCTATTACTTAAACATACTTGAAACAGCGAAATTTACAAGGGAACAGCTTAAACATTTGCACAATAAGAATTGTGGTGAAGCCATGAATTTTAATGACCTTAAAAAATAATCCACATAGCCTCTGCTCTTCACCCAGGCAAAAAAAAAATCACTCCTAGCTTGTCTGCATATCTCCACTCAGTCTTGCTTTGGGAACCTAAAGATTACAGACTCTGAGAAAAGCAAGACAGAATTCCAGTTATGGGGTTATTTTCTATGATCGGTAAAGTGACATGCAATTTCACATCATCAAAAGATAAAGCTAGAAAAAAAAAAATCCTGTCAACATAATTAGTTCTATTATGTACCAAAATAATGTATCATTTGCCCAGACAAGCTTACAGGAATACATGGTCAACCAATTTTCACATTTCTGTAAATATGAATTTCATGGTTAAGCGTTGATACTTTATATAGTGCATACACCCTTCTCTAACACCAACTACTGATCAAACCAAAGAAGACACGCAGTCTGGATAAACCTGTGCATTAATACCAATCAACACTGTAGTAATTAAATAAGACTAAGGTTTGAGTTTTCTGAGTTTTACTTTTGGTTTACCTCACTCTAACAAGGCTTGGCTTTTGATCTTTGAAAACATTCATTTGTTTAAAAAGGAAGTGAAGTTTTCTGCATAGCAAAGAAAAGTAAACTCTAGTAGGATAGTTGAGTTTGTCACTGCCCAGAAAATTCTACCAAAGTTGCAAATAACATATTTGTTGTAAAGGTTGAAGCTATTAACTTTAGTTTTTAGCCTTTTCATCCTAAACTTTCAATTCAAAAAACTAAAATCTGCAATTTATCAAACACCAATCATTAACAAAGATTCAAATCCCATGAATCAAGTATGCATTCACTTTACAGAAAAATATACAGATGCAATACAACAAGAGACTGAGAAAGCAAACATCCCTGGGAAATCTGAGACTGGAACTTTTGAAGAGAAAAAGCTCCCCCAAAAGTTTAAGAAAAAGCAGAATACTTGCTATTGACTTCTAGCGTTTATGTTTATATTTCTAAATCTTGGAATCTGTGACATTTCATCCTACTTCCTGTGAGGACTGATTTTTACTGCAAAAAAAAGTCAAGTAACTTAAGAAGCTTTAGGACGGGGTCAAAATTAGCTAAGCTGAGCTGGACAGGGTCAACAGGCATCGTCATTTCTCAAGCTTTGAAATACTGACTTACAAACAGAGAGCCCAGTATTTTTACAGATGCAGAGACAAGCAGCTAGGTTCCTGTAACTCCTGTACATCTACACTAAGGTAGGTCTGTTTCTGAAAACTAGAGCTTATTTTCTGTATTAATACATGTATTTTATCTTAGATAGCAACCTGATCATAGCAGCAAAGAGTAGAGTAGCACTGGCATGTATGCCAAAGCCGGTTTGGTGTCTTGTCCATTGAACAGAACAGGGGCCACAATGCAGATTTTCATGCCTTCCAGCAGCATACTACCAAGTATCAGGACTTTTCCAAAGTTCATGAACAGACACCATTTTTAATAAAAGCTGAAAACATGGAAGCAGAATTCCTTACATGCATCACTGGCATTATTTAAGACGCTAATTGGCAGAAACAGCTGTATTCCTTTTACCAAGGATCATCTGTGTGAAAACCTGTACTTTATTCAAAAACATTCTGTAAAAAGATACCAAGTTCAGCAGTCAAGCAATGCGCACTGTGGCATGACATACCTGCTCTGTTTCAACAAAATCAGCAACATGACAATTATCTGTGTAATCAAATTTTTAAAGCCTTTTCATATGTTCCAAACACACTTGGAAACTATATATAAACACCACACCATTTTAGAATCCAGAATGTTCAAAAGATTAAACCCAGCTTAAAAACCTGACACACCTGATGAAGAATTAAGAGACACAAAAGCTGAAACACAACACCATGACAACATCTTCCAACTAAGAAGCTTCAAGTGGCCATGGAAACACTGTATCATTAATATTCTTCTGATGTCCTTAGAGTTAAAATAATGCTATTCTATCTCATCAACATTTGTGGGACAAAGGTGTACATTTAAGAGTTGATAAAGACAAGGAGAACTTACCACAGATTAGTTTGTACAGGCATGCATTATTCTATATAATAGCTGACAAAACACATCATGAACTCACCAGAAAAACCTATTGTCAGTGGTGTGCTCCTGCATGCTGCGGTGAGCATTGAGACTAAGATCTAAACTGACACCAGTTGCAGACCACGCAAAATAAAAGTTTCCCGAGTTCAAAACTTTGCGCACTTCTGAAATACGATCCTCATCTGCTGAATCAATTCGCAATGACACAAATTCAGTGGAAGTCACTCGAAAAACTTCAGAGTCTTGAATCTTTCCCACAGACATACATCCTGTTACTAGAACCAGATAATGTAATAATGTGTCTCCTGTAAAATAAAAAAAGGCAGGGGTAACAGAATGAATTTTAGTGCAGTGGGAGGCTGATGCATTTATATGCTTAAATGCACACGATCTGACCTCAGTTTGCCTGAAAAAAGTACAAAAAACCCCAACATCAAGAATTCATTCTCAAGTTCTACAGAAGAAAAGGAAACACAAACAGGAGAAACTATGCTGCACAAACAGGGATTGTGAAAACGGAAGTTATTTTTGTCCACTCCCTTACTGCTGGGAGTGCTCCAAACTTACAAGTTACTCCACAAAGACAAAAAATAAAAAGAAAAGGACCCCAGTTCCTGTTGCAAAATTCATGTGCTGTGTAATTTTGCAGGAGCAGCACAATTTTCTTTCCCAAATGAAAAATTAAGGTTTTAGATATTTTACTCACCAAGGTTTAATCTTAGTACACCCAAGAGACCATATGCATCCATCACTTTTGAGTAGGTATTCTTGATTGTGTCTTTTTCGGCAGAAGCTATTGGGAGAAAAACATAAGATTCTTCGATAAAAAACTGTACACTAAGGCAGAGAGAATGAGTCCACTCTAAACTGAAAATCCCTGAGACTACAAAAGTAGCACTTCTGTGAAACTTCAGGAAATAAATCAAAATGTATGAGCATATGGCCTTTTATAACAGAAAATGAGTATTTGATTTTATGAAAAAGTATGATCACGCTATGTTTGTACGTGGCAAAAAAAGGACTTACAAAAGTCCTTTTTTTAAGGGACGGGTGGATGAGGCGCTGAGCGGCACGGTTTAGTATTTGATAGGAATGGTTGGGCTCGATGATCCGGTGGGTCTTTTCCAACCTGGTGATTCTGTGATTCTATTCTGTGATTCTATGAAAACCTCCAAGTGATATTAAAGGAGAATGCTGGCATTTTTAACAACATCATCTCCTAATATACAAAGCATGTAAAACACAGGCAAATGAGTTCCATGAGAATGTTCTCCTATAATTACATAAAATTAGAGTAGTGCTAAATGATGCTTCTTTTTGCCCCCCCCTGAAAAAACTTATCCTCCCTCTCCAAGAATAAAAACGTGACATGGCAGCATTATTTCCAATCTATTATTTTCAATCTATTTTTCCAGTGAGCATTTAATGATGTCAGTGTACTCTTCTAAACTCAACTTTTGGTAACCAGAGAACTGCCACATTCTTCTATCACATTTCAAAATAATGAAAGATGAGATATAGTTTCAAACATTTTGCAGGATTTTTCTTACAGGTGTCTGCCAGCTTTTAATGATATTTCAGAACAATTGCTTTTCTGTCTTTATTCTCTTTTTCCATTGCATAGAACGTCCATTATCCTTGCTAAGCCTTAGCAGGTAAAATGCTCAAAATAAATTAAGTAACATAGGCTTTGCAAACCCAAATAAATAAAAAAGCCGCCACTAATAAATCAGCAAAGGGTTGTAAAAACAAACAACAAGAAATGGAAAGAGAAAAACTTACTGTGGATCACCAATTATTCTTTTCTTAAGTACATACCCAAAGCACCAACCCAAAGCATTTCATGAAATGTTTTACAACTACATTAGATCTAATACAGCAGGAACTCTGAGCAAAGCTTTTCCACACTAAGCGCGTTAAGCATTTCTATCTCAAGTTGCCTGCAATTTTCCCATCTTTTTTGTAAGGCCAAAATTCACATTGGAAAATGACAAACATCGCACACCTCATAAGGTTCATTTCATCCATTATTTAACAGGCCCCACAGCAGAAAGACAGGATGCAGAAGAGCTTACCTGCAACACGCTCCTATGACCCTCCCATAAGGTACATCACGCCTACTACGAGCTACAACTTTATAACATAAATTCGTAAGGCAGATTCCCCTTCACTGAGGGCACCCATTTGAACCCCTAGCTGTCAGCATTCACAAAACCTGAAAAATTATGAGACTTGGTGATAACTGGTATTAGCCAATAGAAGGAAAAAAAATGGTCATCGCATAGACCTCCTTTTCCTTAAGAAACCGAGCTAAAACCAAATCAGTCACAAAAGTAGCGCCAAGAGCTCCACAGCACCACATTGCTGCCTCTTCCCTATCAAAACAGCACAAGCCCACACTACGTAGGGACATTTTAGATGGTTGACTGCAGCAGTTCTGAGGCTGCTCTCATAGTAATGCACAAGAAGAGACTTCCCACAACCAGGAGCACCAAAATATCAAGGAAAGGCACTAGAGTTTTCTGAAAACCAAGATGAAATCAGGAACAACACAGTGCTACAAGTACACTCCATTTTCTTCCACTTGAACACCTGGGACACCACGGGGACCAGGATCTTCCTGAGGAACAGGATCTTCCTGGGGACTGAGGCGCTGGTCGCCATGAGGGCTCTCCCAGGGAATCAAGCCAGTCTGACGGCAGCCCCAGCCCAGGACATTGGGCACCACTATGGGGATGGACTGAGGCCAGGCCAGCCCATCAATCTGTAAGCAAGGGTCAGGCCTGGTGAGGGTTATGAGGGCACACACAGCTCCAGGATGGCCAGACAGGGTACAAGGACAGATGGAGCTTGGGCTGGGACTTCAGCCCATTTCAGCATGGCCCATGTCCAGGCTGGGCAAGGCTGTGGGGAGCTGGAGACCAGCGCTTTGCTGCAAGATTGCTGGGACAAGGACTGACAGCCCTGAGGGGACCAAAATGGGGCTGTGGGCAGGGTGAGGGAAGACCCAAGAGGACTGGGTAGGGGCAGTCAGGGCTGGTGGTGTCCTCAGGGTCCTGACACTAGCAGTACTGCTAATGAAAATACCCAGCTGGTTTGAACCAAAAGGCCATTTAGCCTCCAAATATTTACAAGAATTTCCTAAAAGAGCACCTCCATGAGCGCTAGCCGCAAGGATGCCTTTCCTTTATGGATAATAGAAGAAAAAAAACCCAAACACTCATGCCAGAGTGTAATCTATTACTGCCTGCCACTGCACATGGTATTTCCCATTTCTGAAGATACCAAAATTAAATCATTCCGTGCTGAACAGTGTGATCAACAACGTAAGTGCTCTGGAACCATCCAGATTCTCCCTGTAAGAATCATACTCAACTCCTCCTTCTTCACTAAATCATTAAGCTACATGAAGATCTACACCCTCTGACTTCACTCAGCATGCAAGGTCATTAGACACAGCTGGGTATACAAAAGCTACTGAAACTTCAAAAATACATGACTAAGACCACATCCCCACATCCCTTTACTATATTCTATTCAGTGTATGCAAAGCCAAATTTTAGGGTCCTCTGTGAATTGCTGAAATTACCAGCTGGGTGAACTGCAGCTTAGAAGTTAAACCACAGGAAGGCTAAGGTAATCCTGACAGTAGAAGAGAGCATTTCCAAGAGCATTTCCTCTGCAACATTCCTAATGAATGAGAATATATCTTCCCAGAGCGGTAGGTTGGCCTGCAGCCATGAGAACCCTTTTGACTTTATGATCTCCTAGCCTTAAAAAAAATACGGCCAGTATAAATATGCACTCAGAGAAGCATAAAGTCCTACAAATTAATGAACTTACTTCTACTTGAGAAATTGCCTTTTCTATTTATTCATCTTTAAATAGCTAGAAGTAAGCAAACACAATTAAGCCTGTCTGAAAAAAACCATAAAACACTGTCACTTGATAAGAAGAATGAAACAAGACATACAATTTCTACAGACAGACATTACCAGCTGGAACAACTTCCATGTATAACACTAGACTTAACAGATTTTAATTCATACCGTAGAGGAGCACTAAACAGTAGAAAAAGCAAGCATACATGTGTCAGTGTACAAAGACGGACACAAAACATTAGAAGGCAGTGTTTGTTCTATTAGTGTCAGTTCAGATGTTAAGCAGAAAGGAAATTAAAAGCAACTTCTGCCTAACCCACTGCATTAATTACATTCAAGCAGATCAGTTTCTGAAGAAGAAATAATATCTTGCTATTGAGCAGCACAAAAAAACCCCCGTAACACTTTCAATGTGGCTTGCAGGTCAAGTTGTAATGCATTCTTGTAAAAGTCCAGCAAGCCCCATTTGCAGTATCAAGAGAAAAATAATGAAATAATTATAAGTCATTCTAGTAAAAATTAACAGGTTGTAGTATTTTTAAATGTTAACATCTCATTTGTTTCAAGTTAAATTACAAGCGTGCATCTGTAACAATCACACCTTATCAATCACTGACTCATTGAAGAAAGGGGACTGATTAAATTATTTTAACGGAATTATGTCAGCCCTCTTACTGTTATGCAAATGAAACTCCATTAAAAATCCTGTCTTCAGGACAAATTCATCCAATAGGTATTCTGTTTAATTCCAGATTACAAATTAAGTTTTGCAGCTCTAACAATTACAAAGCTAAGATCACATTAAAAGTTATCATTTAGGCTTTCTGTAGTTGTGTTCCTTTTTTGGTGGGTTCACAAGGTGCCATGATGAGACATTATGAGCTAGTGGTTACAATTCCCAGCTAGAACATAGGACAGTGAGCTGGGAACAAAGATACGCTCCTGAAATTACATGCAGTTCCTTCAGAAATAAGACTTAAATTATAAGTCACACAAGAAAAAGCTCGTGCTACTGTCACTTCAAATAAAGTTTTAAGACTGTAAAATTTATGTACTATTCTCAGTTTGGGTTTGAGCTTTTAAGATTGAGGTTTTCGAGCTTTTTGTCAAATTAGGACAGTTAAACTTACGGTGCTTAAATTAAAGCTAACAATTCAATATCACCACGTTGACAACATTAAAATCAGAGTGGAGTCCCACTTCCATTTATAAATCAACCAACTGAATAATTTATTACTTCTGATACTTTGATGACATGAGAAGATGCACAGAAAACTGGACGACAGCTGATATTTAAGTCTATCATAATTCATACAATAAGTGCTCTGAATCAATACGATGATTTTTTTCCCCACTCTATTTGCTAGTCTAAATCACTTGCTTCACAAAGACATTTAAATCTCACAGTAAGCAACATGTATCTTAAGACTATGGAGAGGAACCCCTAAGTAACAAATCACCTCTACCCAGCAATGAAAAAAAAAAAACATGTCTAGACATTAGCAATTATATTAAAATACTACACACCAGGAAACAAAACAAAACACTGGAACAACAAAAAAAATCATAACAGATGAGTAAATAAAAAATTTGGTTGCTTTAATACTACTTTCAATACTTCATAAAATGTATTATTTCAACTAACATCACTGTGGAGGGAAGGGAAAAAAAAAACCCTGAGAAATAAAAGCATTAAAACAAAGCTGACCTGTGTAACAGCCTATAAGTACTCCCTTTCCATCAGGTTTGAACTTTCTAATCCAATTACATATTCTCCATCAAAACCAGAAATTTACAGGACCAGTGGTCTACAAAGCTTTTCTTCTAATTCTGAATGCTTTGATTAAAATAAAGTTATTTTACATGACAGCCAACTACTGCAACTGTTGCCTGTACAAGTCAACTCAGAAAATTACAAAATTTTCAATTTAAAAGCAGGCCAGTATGCAAAAAAAGCTACCAAATTATCTGAAATGTAGAAATGCTAATTATTTTTTCTAAAGTACGTCCGAGTAACTCCAGAAGTATGCAAACTAGGCTTCTGAACAAACATTTAATTAGAAGGAGCCATCATTCAGCACATGTCCAGTAGGGCAAAACCATGACTTTTACTATCACATATGCTACCATGGAAATAAAAAATTTACTGAATTGAAAAGGGAACATTCCTAGAGAATTATTTGTTGCCAGTGAAACCCCTTGTTAAAATCATACAAAGTGCTGTGATACACATACAAAATAGCCTTTGCCATTGCTGTAAAGGTAGTCTACATTAAGAAGCAAAAAGCCTTCAGAATCAGTTTTAAGTAACTTATTTTTAATATTTCCAGAACCACAGACCAAATTCTTGAATATCCATTATGTCATTCAAAGAGGTGACAATCCTCCGAAGCAAGAGGATTCCCTTGTGGGAAAATTGTTTCTGTACTTTTTGTACTTTTCAAAGCATGCTAGGCTAGCATAAGTGGTCTTTAACCATGTGATTTTTTTTGGAAATGCTTGGAAAGCAATGAGCGGAACATCTTCCCAGTAAACTTGAAAGGACAGTGAATGCTGGCAGAGTCACAAGAAAGGCACCTGATAACAGGAGGACAAGTTGCAGCCTCCTCCATCAGCACAGCTGCCCTTGGCATGCACTGTAGCTTGTTTCACTGCAGCTTCTCAAGTGTTTAAGATAGTGTTTAATGGGAAGGTGTAGCCTGGAAGATGACACTTAGTCGAAACAATAATAAAGACAGGAAGATAAAATTGCCATTGGGCTTTCCATCCTAGTCCCTTCACACTGGTCCCTTCAAATTGGCTTCAGATGAATGTAATACTACATCAAAATGCATTCAAAAATTGTTTGCATCACAGCCTGTATCTGACCTTTCCTCTCTAACATAAAGACACTCTTTCTGGAGCATAAATTACTTGCTTGAAGAATTTTAATTCTTTTTATTGTACCTCTATATATGTATATAAAACAAAAATATTTCTATTAAGCTTTTTCTATAGGATCCCATAATGAAAAACAGAATTGAGTGATTTATTTTGAAATATTCTCTTTTCCTAGTTAAGGAGATGTGGTTTCACTCAAAACTCTGTATAAACACTAGCGTGGTGGCTGTGGATGGGTGGGTGGTGAGAATCACACAGTGGCGATTTATTACTGGTGGCAGCAAACACAAAAGAAAAAAATCTCTGGTTGTAAGCACATAGAATTTTACCCTCCTTAATAATTATGTACATATAGCAGATATCCAAGTTTCCTCAAGCACCACATCAACTTAAAATCTCTTGCAAAATTTTTATCTTTCATCTGCTATTGTGGACAGATAATAGCATATCTGCTTCTCCCTTCCACCCCCAAGCCCAAGAACACAGTGTGGAAGAATATTGTTTTTAAAAAGAAGTAGAAAATAAATGGGTGATAGAGTAGCATTATTAAACATGACTATGAATACCAGCATGCCTGCATATGTTATTACAGCTCATACAGAAAGCTCAGGGTGGGCATAGTGCCTCTTCATGTTCACACCTGCTTTCTTCTCAGCTTTATCGTAAGTCAAAGAATGTGCATTAAGTTCCTGCTCTCCTCACTCAGGTCTCAGTATTTTCCTAGACGATAGAACATTCTCCTTTACTCACTGCAGGCGACAGGAGTAAAGACAACTTCCCACTCATTTTGTTATGACTCACCAGAGAGGAACAGGGAGAGAGAACATCCGCCTGCTCAGTCAATGGAAACTTCACAGGTAAGATATCTCATTAGCGAGTCCTATTTCAAAGAATAAATGTGCTGTCTATTTTATACATCAAAGAAGAAAACACAGATCTATGATATCTCTCCACTAAATTCCAAACAAATCAGCAGTGAAGCTGCTGACATTTAAAACAAAGTGCTTTTACAGGCCCTTAAGAAGTAAGGTGGCAGGATCCTCTCAGGCTTCAGCATCTTCGGCAAATGCAATACAAGGTGAGGGGTGAGCTGCTAGAAGACATATTCTATATATAAAGGCAAATGAAGTATTTATCACATGCTTTGGTCACAGTAACAGTAGCTAATCCACATTACAAGCAGGACACAGAACACTTCCAGTAGAAGCATGGCCTGAGCTGCTTTCACATTAAAACTGAATGCTTGTGCAACAGCCATCTCAGTGACCTATCCCTGCAACCTTCTTCCATCCTATTTTGTTGACTTGAATAGCAGATTTGGCGCAGATAAAACACGCACTGAAAAAAATCACACAACGTGAGTTGTATAGCATTTCATACAGAGGCCTAACTAAATCCTCTGAATCATCTTGCAATGCTTCACTGAATGCAAAGGGGATGAAGGTTAATACCGTTATCCTTCCCTCAGCAAAATGACAGATGTACTTCCCTTTAAGATGACATTTAAAGGACCAGTAAGCTCTCATTCCTTTCTCTTAGACCATTTCAAATACAAATTTCTATACGTGGATTCCCCTGAAGATGCAGTTCACCACGACTCTCACGACTAAACCACAAGAATCACTTTTAATGAAGTGTATTTCACTAGGTTTGGCCTACATTAGACATTCTACGTTCAGGTAAGAACTATGATTGCATATAAGGCTGAACACTTTATCTTCAGTATTTATTAAAATAGATTTTTAAACGTCTAACAGTTTGCAATCAGTATTGTCAGATTTTGTAGACTCCAAAAAGTGTTAGTATCAGCAGCAAAACCCCCACGAGTTTAACATTTTTAAGCAATGCTGTTCTTCATTTAAATTGATATGTACTTGATCTGACTGTTTTTTTCCTGTCTATTTGCAAAGATTTTACGAACACCTAGGGAACCTTCTGCAGGCGCTAGTCTTTCATTAACTTTGGCTTTTAGATTTGTACCAATAGCCACAAGTTTGTAAAGGCTGCAGACTAGAACCTTCTGACTGACTTCTGTGGCATGGCTAGAGAGAAAGCAGTACTTTACAAATCTTCCCCAAGCACTAATAATTGTACTCCTTGAAATATGTATTAAAAAGTATAGATACCATCAGCGAACAACAAACAGAAAAAACAAAACCACCCTGAGCCAGTGAAGCCTAGTGCTTTTTCTGCTGTCAGTTCAAGGGTATGATTGCAATCCTCCCACCCTTAACAAAAAAATCATGTTTCAGTATCTAAAGAATTTAGGTGAAAAAAAGGGAATTAAAGTAAAATGCCACAGATAAATGTGCATGAGGGAAACATGTCCGTTTACCAGACAAAAAAGAAGGGTAAGCAGTGAGCCGTTTACTGGTTACTGAAAACAATATTTAGAGTAACTACTGCTAGATAAATATGTTTACTATATTGTAATCTATCAATTAGAATACAAGGACAAACCTTTACAGATTAATAACATGCTATTACTAAGTACAGAACCCAAGAAGAGAGAGGTTTTCAAACTCCCTTTGGGTTTCACTTCTTCACAACGCAGGGCATAGATGAAGGCAAGAACTTTGGTACGATTTTTAGAGAAAATGAGTTTATCCAGGTGCCTGCAGTGTATCACAGCACAAAAAGCAACATACTGTCCTTTCTGAGCACAAATTTGATGAATAAATTATTTTTAATTCATTTCTCCTTAAGTAGCTTAAGCATGTTCAGTAATTACTAAATATATGCTGAAATAAAGCTTTCAACAAATCTTCAAAGTATTTTTCTCTGTTATACAGATTTCACTTAAGTTCTTCACTAGTTTTATGACTAGACATTTATGCCCAAGCCAATCCACTCTACACAATGCCTTTCAAATACTGCTGGCAAAGTCAATGAGATTAGTCATATACACAGTATATACACAGTAAGAAGAAACTGTATCAGGAAAACAAAAACCAAAAAACCAACAACCCAATTCTCAAAACTAGGAGAAAAGCATTCATTGTTCTTCACCTGGATCATCATACAATTGCAGCTGTTATGTCCCATCGCTAGGCCTCTACTGTTAATGGCAGCTTCTTCTAATTGCACATCAAAGATGCAGATTAAGCTGTATGCTATGTTCATGCAGCCAGTCCAGTATGGAAGACTTCACGGCCTGCTTCTAAGCACCTTACATAGAACACAGTGACAGTTCGGTGCCTCAGCAAGAGACCATATCACTGCCAAGAACAGTCACGTATGGGATAGACAATTGCAAATACCAAAGAAAGAAAAAGTATCAAGTCCTGCTCCTCTTTGGAAATCACATTTCTAACTCTGAGGCCTGGTAGAGAACACACTCCCCCATTACGCCTACTCCACAGTTTCCAACCTGGAGCATCATCCCTAAACATAGGTTTTGAAGTCTACTCAGACTTCAGGCAGTGAATCAAATCTCCCATTTTCTGATCGGGTGCTCAGAATAGCTAGGCTAGAAAACCACGAACAGGCGTCAGAATGAATTAATCACAAAGTTATTGACTAAAAAAATAAAATGCTTCCAAGGTATGAGAGTTTTCTATAAGAGCCAAAAACAAGCTTAGAAACTCTGTGCAATCAGGTGATCAGACTTTCCGAAGAATACAAACCGAATTAATTTTAAAACTACCTATAGGCTTCACTATAGAAGATCTCTTCTGCACTTCTCATTTCCGCGTCCTCCTTCAACTATGACTTAAAAAGGGGGAGAGGGGGTACAGGCAAAAGAATTTAAGGGAAATATTGAATGCATTCACCACTGAAAATATGTAAAAATAACTTTGCAATGTAAGACACCTTGCTCCAAATATTACACGTTTTATTACAACACAAATCAATACAGAGTCTCAAGATAGGTTAAAAATACAGGGACAAAATAAAGATAAAAATCAAAAAGCCATCAAAAATCATGATACAAAATAAGATAGAAACAAACTAAGATGATATACCATTTAACAATATAGAATTTATTATGAATTACAACAGAGAATTAGCTTTTCAATGAGTTCTCATGTATTCAAAAGGAGATGGCTGTTCAGAACTAAAGAAATAAGATGTAGTGGGAAGCTATTAGACAAAGAAAGTTTAGTACACATGAAAGTATATATGCATGATGGAATGCAATTAAATGTGTAAAATTCTCGGCAGATTAAGATATGAAAATGTCTTTTTTTCCTCACTTAAATCTGAAGCCTCTCCATTAGCAAAGAAAAAACAGAGTAGTTGCTTCTTTATATTCCATAAATAACCAGCTTACACAATATCAAGTCTGCCAACTTCTTACGCTGTAGTTATCAAAACATATTGACTTACAGAGGACAGCCACAGCTCCAGATTCAAACATGAGACATTCTTCTCTGTTCCTGGTTTCCACTATCACACTGAATGGAAGCGGATCCAGCTTGTGATAGACACGGTATCCTTTACTGAAAGCCATTTTGCTTTATCAGAGGCAGTCCTGTCCAACACAAGATGATGTTAGCGAAGCCTTCTTGTGCTTCCAGATACCTTCTGCAAAGCAGGTCTGACTTGCATCCTTTCCTAGGGATTTTGCATGTTTAACAAAAACAAACAACAAAAAAGATCTGCTCACTCTTTCTACTTCATGAGACTTACTTTACCTCGTGTTATAAAACAAATACAGGGACTATTTAAAAACAACATAATAATGTTTCAAAACCAGTTATCCAAAGAAACATCTTTCAAAACAAAGGGCTCATTTAAAAGCTTCTCAGAGACAACAAGAATTTCTTTCACAATACTTAACAAATAGGATTTCTTCTTAGAAAAAAATCAAAATGAAAATAAGGTTCTCTAGCCACCACAAATATGTAAACAGTGTCGTCTACTTTAATCGTAAACTAACAGAAAATGCAGAGGGCAAGAAGCCAGGGCAGGCTTCAATTCTGGGGTCTGTTTTAACTGATTCTGACCTTGTACAAAAGGACAGCATATTTTAAACACTAAAGCCGTTAAGAGGTTTTAAAAGACCATACAAAAAAACGTTAACCTATTTTGTTGTGGTTTTTTTTTCTTTTTTTAACTGAAAGCAGGTTTTTGTTTGGAGCTGAACCCTCCCCTGCAGTGGCTGTAGACTGAAACATTGCAGTGCCTGCAGGCCACACAGGGAAGATCTTCCTTTCAAACAATAAACAAACAGCAAATAATAAGAAACTACAAACGCCAGAGCAGCCAATTTTCAAGGGTTTAAGCTCAGGAAACACACGGGGAGAGAAGGCGATTCTTAAAAGCCAGGAACAGGGTTCCTGCCCACCTCTTCCCCTGGGCTGTGTGGCTGTAACCTCCAGCGGGTACGGACTTTAAGTCGCCAGGCTGGAACGGGGCTGCCCGCTCCGTCCCTCCGAACCAAAGAGGACCCCAAAGCAGGGGAAAGAGGGGGGACAGCCACAGCCGAGAGGAAAGAAGGGGGACAGCCAAAGCCGGGGGGGGAAGAGGGGAGACAGCCGGGGGGGGGAAGGGGGGGGGGAGGAAGAGGGGGGACAGCCGGGGGGGGAAGAGGGGGGACAGCCGCGGGGGGGGGGGGGGAAGAGGGGAGACAGCCGGGGGGGGCGGGGGAAGAGGGGAGACAGCCGGGGGGGGGCGGGGGAAGAGGGGAGACAGCCGGGGGGGTGGGGGGGAAGAGGGGAGACAGCCGGGGGGGTGGGGGGGAAGAGGGGAGACAGCCGGGGGGGTGGGGGGGAAGAGGGCAGACAGCCGGGGGGGTGGGGGGGAAGAGGGCAGACAGCCGGGGGGGGGCGGGGGAAGAGGGCAGACAGCCGGGGGGGGGCGGGGGAAGAGGGGAGACAGCCGGGGGGGGGGGGGGGGAAGAGGGCAGACAGCCGGGGGGGGAAGAGGGGAGACAGCCGGGGGGGGGGGGGGGGGGAAGAGGGGAGACAGACGGGGGGGGGGGGGGGAAGAGGGGAAACAGCCGGGGGGAGAGACGGGGGACAGCCGGGGGGAGAGAGGGGGAACAGCCGGGGGGAGAGAGGGGGAACAGCCGGGGGGAGAGAGGGGGAACAGCCGGGGGGAGAGAGGGGGAACAGCCGGGGGGAGAGAGGGGGAACAGCCGGGGGGAGAGAGGGGGAAAGAGGGGAGACAGCCACGGCCGGGGGGGGAAAGAGGGGAGACAGACGAGGGGGGGAAGAGGGGAGACAGCCAAAGCGCGGGGGAAAGGGTGGGGACCCCACGGCGCGGGTTGGGGGGGGGGGAGGGGGAAGGGGCACCCAGCCGCCCCGCCCAGGGTCCGTCACCCGCCGCCCCAGCCCGGTGCCGCCGGTGCCCACGGCGCTGACAGAACCTCCATCTTGTCTAGCCCCGCCGGCTCGGCCCCGAGCTCCGCCGCGCACGGAAGGCGCCCGGCGCTGCCGCCTCTTGGCGCTGCCCCCACCTCAGCCCCAGCCCCGCCGCGGCCCCGGCGCCCCCTCACCCGCCGCGCCGCCTGCACCGCCCGGCGCGCGCCCCGCTGCGCTCGCGGGTCCCGCTTCCGGCCCGGCCCCACCGCCCCTTCCGCACTGCGGCCCCGCGCCGGAAGTGGCGGAGAGGCGGGGGCGGCGGCGGGAAGGGCGTGCGGGGGGCGGCTGCGGTGGTTGAGGAGAGGGGCTGCTGTGTGAGGGCTGGGAGACGGCTGGGGGACAGCGCTGTGGGTGTGGTGGGTCCCACACCGGGGCCGGGGCAATCCCCGGTGTCAGTACAGGGTGGGGGATGATGTAATTGAGAGCTGCCCTGCGGAGAAGGACTTGGGGGTGCTGGTCTATCGACACGCGGAATCAAGACTCTTATAATGTTATAAAGTGGGTATGTTTATTCAGCGCTGAGACGCACGGGAGAATTATTTCTCCAAAACAACGTGTGTGCCCATCGTGGCAACTTGTCTTGACTTTACACAGTGAACATATTCCAAAAACGCCTATACATATTCATAACCTTTCCCTGCTTCTTATTATAATGAGTTTGAGAAGAGGCTTCTTTCTGTTTGTGCCTGTGCAGTGTCTTCTCAGGGATGAAGTCGATTGTCCTAACTTCCTTAAACTTCAAGCTGTGCACATGTTCTCCGGATCCTTGCCATCCTTATCAGTGTTGCTTTCCACTCTTATCACAGGTCCAGATGACTTGTCCTGCTTATCAGAAATCTTCTAGCAACAGGCCCCCTTCCTACTTAAAGGCTTATAGAAATATGTTGCTTTAGCTAAACAACTGTCATCCTGTGTATGCAAGTGTGAGCAGCTTCTATTCCACTATTCTTTAAGTGTCAGTTGCTTCAGCTACATTATTGCTATTCTGTTTACCCTTAAGTGTTTAGTCCTTTCTTTGTGTTTATCTCGAGCTGCTAAACAATGGTTATCCTGTTCATCAATGGTTAATTCACCTAGCCCCGTATCGATAGGAGAAGCTTGTCTTGAGCCGGCAATGTGTGCCTGCAGCCCAGAAGGCCAACTGTGTCTTGGGCTGCATCAAAAGAAGTGTGGCCAGCAAGGCGAGGGAAGTGATTCTGCCCCTCTGCTCCTCTCATGTAAGACCTCATCTGGAGTACTGCATCCAGTTCTGGAATCCTCAACGTAACAAGGACATAACATAACAAGCACAAGGCTTGTGAGAGGCAGCTGAGGGAACTGGGGTTGTTTAGTCTGGAGAAAAGGATGCTGAGGGGAAATCTCATCACTGCCTACAGCTGCCTGAAAGGAGGTTGTAGAGGGTTGTAGACCCAGTACTGGTCTCTTTGCCCTCATAGCAAGTGACAGGACGAGAAGAAATGGCCTCAAGCTGTTCCAGGGGAGGTTCAGATTAGCTATCAGGAAAAATTTTATTCACCAGAAGTGTTCTCAGGCACTGCAGAGGCTGCCCAAGGCGGTGGTGGAGTCACCATCCCTGGAGGTGTTTAAAAAACTGAGAGACAAGGTGCTCGGGGATATAGAATCATAGAATAGGTTGGGTTGGAAGGGACCTTAAAGATCATCCGAGCCCCCTGCCACGGTACGGTACACCTCCCACCAGCCCAGGCTGCTCAAGGCCGCCATCCAACCTGGCTTTGAACACCTCCAGGGATGGGGCAGCCACAGCTTCCCTGGGCAACCTGTGCCAGTGCCTCACCACCCTTACAGGAAAAAATTTCTTCCTGATGTCCAACCTAAAGCAATCCTCTTTCACTTTAAACCCATTGGCCCTTGTCCTGTCACTAAGGGCCTTGATAAAAAAGCTCTCTCCATCTTTCTGAGAAGTACAAACAATTATATTGAAAAGCTGCAATATGTTGTCCCTGGAGCCTTCTCTTCTGAACAACCCCAACTCTCCCAGCCTTCCTTCACGGGGGAGGTGTTCCAGTCCTTCTGCATGGAAGGCCCCTATTTTTGTGACCCTCCTCTGGACCTACTCTATTAGGTCTGTGTCTGTCTTGTGCTGGGGACCCCAGAACTGGACACAGTACTCCAGGTGCACCAGAGTGGAGTAGAGGGGGAGAACCACCTCTCTTGACCTGCTAGCCATGGTGCTTGTTGTGCAGCCTCAGATACCACTGGCTTTCTGGGCTGTGAGCGCACATTACCGGCTCATGTCCAATTTTCATTCCACCAGTATCAGTTTACATCAGCTGAGAATGTAGAAAATGTGTTTCTATCCAACAGTGGGAGCTTTGATAAAGCTGGTATTAACTTTGAAAAATACTACTGTTTATACCTTAATGGAAAATGAAAATGAGTATTTGATTTTAACGAATTGCCACTGCTTAATATAGCAAAGCATATTACAGATAAGGTTTAATTTGTTCTTCAGTTTTGTGTAATTAAAGGTTTTGGTACCTTTTTCCCCACCTGCCAACTGAATTTCAGAATCTCTCCAACCTTAAATATATGGAAATGTTGAGACGACCTCTGTAGCTGGAGCTCAGGGAGCAGGGAGGAAGTAGAGGAGTCAGGAATGAAGAGTGAAGTTCAACCTGGGATAAAGGGGCAGGAGGGAGGGTGTGTTGACTGTCTTTGTTTCTCTGTACCTAAACCTGTTTTAATTGGCAATAAATTATATTAATTCCCCAAGTCAAGTCTGTTTCTCATCATTGTAATTGTTAAGTGATCTCTTCATCTTTATCTTGACCCACAAGCTTTTTCATCGTATTTTCTTACCTTGTCCTGTTCAGGAGGGGAGTGAGAGACCATCTGAGTGACATCTTGCTGCAGTCCAAGGTCGACCCCCCCACGGCTTCACTGGTCTTCCCAGCAGAGCCTATTTAAAACTTCTTTGCTGGCTGAAAGCAGAGTTGGCTCGGGGCTTCTCAGGAAACTAGGCATCATTACCTTTGGTGTCGAAAAGGTGAGGAAGCCCAAGGCCATTCTGTGTCTGTCACAAGGAAGAAGGTAGAATTAGGATGCCTGAAAGTGGAAGAAGAGGTTTCTGGACCTGCAGATCCTGCTGTAAATTTGGGAGGAGGAGTGCAAAACCAGCAATGGGAAAAAAAACAGGGAGAGAGCCTCGGCCTCAGCACTATCGGCATCTTCACACCCCCCACCTCTCCCCTTGGCAGCAGCAGCAGCCCAGGGCTGCCAGGCTCTGGCACATGCACCGCTGGCAGCAAAGCCACTGACTATTTTACCCATTCCACTAAGTGTTCAAACCACCATTTTCTCAGGTACATCTGTGGTGCTGTACATCGCTAAATCGGCACGCTGACAGCAAATAAATGAAAGGTTTAAAATTATATTTAGTTTGCATATCCTTCCTAGTACTTATCATAGGCCTTATTCCTGCAAACTCCTGCTGCTCACTGAATCTTTAAAGCTGCTTTTGCTACCCATCATCTGTCTGGAGATGCAAGTTCTTTGGACTGCTAGCTCCTTGAGGTAGTAACCATGTGTGTACATTATAATTTTAGTATCTTTAGTTCAAAGAATGTCTTATCCTGACTGGAGCTTTTGGGTAAAATGGCAATATGTCATTTAAGTGCAAAACAATCAATTTAAGCCACGAGTCCCCAGGGTATGTGAGGCCCATAGGCATGCAATGGACATCCCACATAATGTTTGCTGTTAGGTAGGTATCACAAGAGCCTTAGGACAGTAAATAGATAGGAACTTGTAAGAAACATAGGCTATGAACATTTGGGATTAAGCATATAGGAACATAGGACATAAGGAAGAATTTCTTCACCATGAGGGCGGTGAGGCACTCCACAGGTTGCCCAGGGAAGTTGTGGCTGCCCCATCCCTGGAGGTGTCCAAGGCCAGGCTGGATGGGGCCTTGGGCAGCCTGGTCTGATGGGAGGTGTCCCTGCCCATGGCAGGGGGTTGGAACTGGATGATCTTCAAGGTCCCTTCTAACCCAAACCATTCTATTATTCTAAGAAGAAGACCACATCAATTCTTGGAGATACTCTGTGCTTCACTCCAGGCCTCTGCTCCATAGAAAGATTTAGCTACGCACATAAGGCACAAAAGTAATGTAAATTGAGTCAGTGGGACAGTTTACATTTTTGAACAAAACCACATGCTTAAGTCATTGTTTAGATCAGAGCCTTGAATTGCAGGCCTTTGTATTATTAAGTGTGTCTCCAAGCCATTATTTTCTCCCCATTCACTTATTTCTGAATATTTAGAGAAAGAGTTTTAGTTACATACAGAAATTCTGTACTCTTGGACAAAAGTTCCTGCATTATTTCACGGTGCTGACAGCCTAGTTCAACTAACAATTGTAAGTCTACTGAGGTTTTATGTTTGGAGGACCGCATGCAGGGCAAAACCACTCAACTCTCATCCATCCTGTTGCTTGTGTGTATTTCTCAAAAAACCACAACCATCCTCCTTCTTTGCAAGAGCTGTTTTTGAAGCCTCCTCGTACAGGCCACTAATAACTCTTGCAGGAATAGTGTGCTTGTGACTTCACAGGTAAAGGTAACAGTCAGATCACAGGCATTATTTCCTTTTACAGCACAGATCACAGGACATTTAATTCACTGGGCAATTAATAAACCTGGGGTAACAGGGACACTGCTTTTAAGCCCTTACCTGGCATAAAGAGGACAGCTCAGCCTGTTAAGACAAATATCACAAAGTCATCCTACCAAAGCTGTACAGCATATCACTGTGCATATCACAGTGTTTATTTCCTTCCCCAGTGTATATATTTAGGGTTCTCTCTGCAGAAAAGCCTTTTTTGCAGAATGACTTAGGGAAAACTGAAAGCAGAACAAACAGTTAGCAAACTTCTGCAGAAAATGAAATGTATCTGAAAGGAGAGGAAAGAGGAACCATGTGGTTCCCTGTATCTCCACAATTTTTCCTCAGAGTTTTCCATTTCAGATTTCATTTTTTTTTTGCCTTTATAGTAAAGGACAAGATTTTCCCTTTGCTACTGGTGACTTTTAGGGTAAAGATAGTTCTGTAATAATACAAAACTGTATAATAGAATGATTATAATAATTAAATAACCATAATTATTCCATAATATATTCTCTTGTTCATAAAAATGTCAGCGACTGAAAATTTTACATGCAATTTTCTCCTACATCTTCTGTATCTTTCCTTTTCCTAGGCAGTGTTAACTACTAAATACTTACTAGACTTTCTCAAGAGTCCCTGTAGAATTTTGAGCAGTAGTAAGATTGCTGCATCGTTTGATGTGTTACTACTTTCCCACATGAGATTTCATCATCATCTGGGACATCAATCTCTTAATATGTTATAATTATTTGTTCATTTCAGTAACGAATGGTGAGACACACGTGGTAAACTGTGGGAGAACAATGCTAAAGCAGCTGTCCTCCAATTTTACCTCAACCAAGCCACAGTTCTATAACATTGTTTAAAGATCATTACATAAAATATGGATGCGTAACAAGCAGCATTTAATTTCTAACAATAAATGAGATACAAGTGAAGTAGTAGAAGTGAAAGTTGTTATTTTGTTTATGAATTAGATTGAGTAACTTGATTTGCTTCGTCTTTAAATGCCTATACAATTATAACCATTTACACATAGGAAAGGTGCCACATTGCCCAAAATGAGAAGTCAATTACTTATCACCTGTTCAGTATAATTTGCTGCAAATTTCTTCATGTTATTGTTCTCCAAATGTGACATTGTTTGGCAACAGGAAAGAGAAACTCCTCAAGTGCACAAGTTCTTAGACATCATAGCCATGTGGTGTCATTGTAGTAGAGGGAGCACGGGCTAAATGTCATACAAATAACTGGTCTTCTGCAGCAGTTAATTAGGAAAATGACTACAGGCTATCTTGAAAAAAGATTGTATGTAGCTGTAACTTATAATGAGGTTACAAGGAAGATATTCTCTTCGTTCCCTCAAGTTCTACTCATCATCTGAAGTGGAGCAAAATGTCTGTAGTTTTAACAATAAATGTCTTCAGCTTTGCTGCTCTGTTAGTCTGGAACACCTTCAGAAGTGTGCATGCTTACTAGAGTCACAAACCTTCATTTAAGTTTTGTAGTTATATACATGTATATATGTATACAGTGCCAGAAGAAAAGCAACGTTTGAGATGATAGCTGCTGGCTTGAGTCTATAGGCTTTCTCCTCCCTGAACTACAGCCAGGGAGAGTGAGGGGGAATGACTCATCACAAGCATTCTTCCCAGAGGCAGTAGAGAATGTGAGCAAACATGACTTACAAACCAAATGCAGTTCCTGTTGTTTTATTAGCCCAGCACATCCACACCGCCACCACCATCACCACCATGAGACTGAGTGGATGGCAGAGCAAGGCTGAAGAGGGCTTTAAGAGCAGGTGGGTTACTGTTGACCACCTTTTGTGAACAGAGCACCTTTTTCAACACAGGCACCTGGTGCCAAAAGAGACTAGTTTACTCCAACCCCTTTTCTGCACTCTCCAGCTTTATTACCCCAGTGTTTGAAAAATTTCATGCTTGAAAATCCAAACTCTGATACCTCCTGGTCAAGTACTTCCCCTATTTTCTAGTGTTGAAATCTCTGATTCTGCCACCTTGCGGCTTCAGTACCAGATGGCAGGCAAAATCCTGGATGCAGGAAAAATAGTAAAAAGCTTTGGTACTTGAGGTTGTTACCCAGTGACTGACCAAATTTGACAGTAGACCATGTGCACTTATGTTAATGTATTCAGAGAGGACAGGCCTCTAAACTTTTGCAATCATTTCAGTAATTTCAGTTGCATGAATTCCATTGTCTAAAATATCCCAAAAGAAAAGAAGTTCATTTTCACCCCTGCAGTAATATTACTGTTTGCAAATGAATGTGAACAGTTAACACTGACTATCCCACAGGACAACCAACCTGACGTAGCAGCACAGGTCTTAAAACTGCTCAAGCACATTTCATTTGGTCCACGGAAAATATTTGCCCCTCTTCCCCCATATAATCCCGAGTGTTAGGGTATAGCAGCTGCTCTGAATACCAGCAGGAGTTTTGTTGTACCATAAAAGCCTGTGTTAAAGACTATCCTAAAGCCAGGAAGCTAACCTCCACCAAGTTTTATGGTGCAGTGGCTGAACTAAAAGAGTAGCCAAATTAGACTGTGCAAAAGGTGTTTAACTGTGCATCCTGCCCCCTGGAGATCCTGTGAAAAGAAAACAGGCATGAGGGTTCCATTTCTGGAATCCTCAACATAACAAGGATATGGAGCTGTTGGAACAGGCCCAGAGGAGGGCTGCAAGGATGATCAGAGGGCTGGAGCACCTCCCATACGAAGACAGGCTGAGAGCGTGGGGCTTGTTCAGCCTGGAGAAGGCTCTGAGGAGATCTTATAGCGACCTGCCAGGATGTGAAAGGGCTGCAGGAAAGCTGGGGAGGGAATGTTCACCAAGTCTTGTAGTGATAGGACAAGGGGGTATGGGTATGAACTGGAGAGGGGCAGATTTAGGCTTGATATTAGGAAGAATTTCTTCACCATGAGAGCGGTGAGGCACTGGCACAGGTTGCCCAAGGAAGCTGTGGCTGCCCTATCCCTGGAGGTGTTCAAGGCCAGGCTGGATGGGGCCTTGGGGAGCCTGATCTGCTAGGAGGTGTCCCTGCCCATGGCAGGGAGGCTGGAAGTGGATGGGCTTTAAGGTCCCTTCCAACCCAAACTGTTCTATGATTCTATGCCTTAAGATCCAGAAAAGTCTCTGTGCAGTTTATTCCTCAACCCCCTCACTCCCATTTTGCATTTATTGCCCACTTCCTTCTCCCTTCCTTAATCAAACACCTTACAACTCTGAATCTCTGATAAATCACTTCAGTATACACAAATACTCTTTTAGAAACGTTAACACAGTTTACAGTCTAACAAAATAATAAACCCAGTAACATTTGAAGCACAGAATAGGTCAAATCCATCATTATTAAATCATGCAACTATCAGCATGATAATCTTCCTCAATATCCTAATGACTCTTTACATAGGTATATGAGTTCCAGTGATTTTCCTATTGCTCTTTCAAACTCCAGACACTTGTTCACTCAAAAAAATCCACCTTCTATGCATGACTTTTACTTTCTGACAAATTGAAACAGTCAGCCAGCATGTCCATCATTCCCTTTACCAACTTCCTGAAGGAATAATCTTACCACATTGCACTGCAACAGCTCCTTGACAGACAAGTTTATTGAAAGTTTTTAAAAGCAGATATTTCTGAAGGTATTCCATCAGTCCCAACAGCTCAGAAAAACAATTGTTCAGTGTTCAAATGAAGTGCGCATGTTACAAATTGTACATCTTTCATATACTCATTTATACCACAACATGAGCATAAAATACAATGATTTTTTATTCAGTATGCCAATGTATTGCTACAGTTCCTCAAAAAAGTAGGGCACACTTAGAAATTGCTCTTAATCCAAGGCTATTACAGCTTTTCCCATACCTTAGACCCAAAGATCAAGATTAAATCACCGGCATTCTGATGTAAAACACCAATTTTTAAAGTGTTTTCTTTTTAATTTACATTTAAATAAAATGATTTTCTTTGCAAGATTATTCTTAAATGGCATTTAGTGGGAAGTATTATGCTTGCATATTTACTACACTACAAATACTTCAAATCATAGGATATAAAATCTTCACCTTCAACTTTGCTTGACATCGTTGGCCATACTAATCAGAAGAAACGGGTTCCATGTATGAAGTCACAACAAAAAACATTGAAAAAAAAAAAGACACAAACAGTGAATTTAACCAACTTGCATAAGAAACGAGGGTCCAGAGTTCATAGGTGAACTATTACCCCTACAAAATCAAAGGTGTTTGGGCTTAGGAAGTGCTGGCACATATACCTGTGCAATAATCAAGTTCTCATTGTATACTTGTATTAAAATAATCATTAATCATCGACTTGGGTTTTCTTTTCTGCTTTGTTTCTAAGAACAGTCTTAAGAGTTCAAGATTCTGAATGCAAATACGT
This sequence comes from Phaenicophaeus curvirostris, assembly GCF_032191515.1. NCBI lineage: Eukaryota > Metazoa > Chordata > Aves > Cuculiformes > Cuculidae > Phaenicophaeus > Phaenicophaeus curvirostris. The sequence continues at coordinate 112,142,697 of NC_091392.1, forward strand.
TTTCGCTCTTCCAAACTGAGAGCAGCACAGCTGCTTTTAAAAGTCAGCTTCCATTTGAAAGTGTCTCTACTCTTTAGCTCAAATGATTTTCACATATTTGAATGTTTTGTCAGCCCTTTTGACCAATAATATGATCATTTAATTGTCAAAATAAGTACTTCTTAGCAAATGAAAAGCTTATTTCAACAGTACAAGATCTCTATATCCAGTGTGAAAGCAACATGGTGGTATAAATATATGCATACACTGTATTACACAGAATATATTACACACATTCCAGTTAACCATGAAACAATTAACAGGAGCAGATAACTACTAATCATGGGTACAAAGTATTTTTGTAAACAAGGTTTTGATAAACTTTAAGTAAAATCTGTTTTCTGGAAAGATGACAATCTTGGGATTCGATTTTTGTTTTCAAAGTTTTTTTTTTTTTAGGATGCTGTATATAAGAATGCACTTTGTATTAAAACAAAGATCAATACTTTACAGTTTAAGAAACTTTACATATGTACATAAATTACACATCAGGAATGGTTTTAAAGCTCAAAACTAGTTGTCAGAAAAGTCTATTTTCCTTCTATTAAAATCTTTAACTCTTTTACATTGTGATCATTTGCAACTGTCACAGCATGATCTAGTGCCCGGACACTTGCTAGAAGCTTTACGATCTGCTTTATGTGCTCCCTGAAAAAGAGGAAGGAGAGGTCAATACAGGAATAGAACAATCATACACAAAAGTTAATACTTTATCAGAAGACTACAGTAGGAATCCATTTAGTAAACCAGTTTAAGATAAGTTCACACCATCTTTACAAAGGCTTGTAGTGACAGGACTAGGGGCAATGGCTACAAACTGCAGAGGGGCAGATTTAGACTAGATATAAGGAGGAATTTCTTCACAACGAGAGTGGTGAGGCACTGGCACAGGTTGCCCAGGGAAGCTGTGGCTGCCCCATCCCTGGAGGTGTTGAAGGCCAGGTTGGATGGGGCCTTGAGCAGCCTGGTCTAGGGGGATGTCCCTGCCCATGGCAGGGAGGGTAGAACTAGATGATCTTCAAGGTCCCTTCCAGCCCAAACTATTCTATGATTCTATGATCTTCTCTTCCACTTGCTTAGCCTGATAAAGTAAGTTTTTAATAAGCTTTGTACTGAAACCGAAAAAAACTATTTTGAGATAGGAATTAATCATACAACATAGCTTAATGCTAGATGTAGCAGAACCTTAAGAAAATCTTGGATTACTAGTGGTAGCGTGCAATGAATCACATCTCTCTTGGTAACCAATGTTTAAGCCAAAAAACCCCAAAACATCAAGGCAGCAAGTACACTTTAATGCATGCCTTAAAAAAGGTGTGAAGCTTGTCACCAATGAACTGCATTACAACTGAGGTCAATCTAGGAAGCTTAGAGTGAACAAGCTAGGACTGTATTTCTTTGGCTGCAAGAACAATTCTGGTATCTTGCTAGGTGGATGGACATGAAATTTAGAAAAGTCTCACAAAAAGTACTAGAAGTTCAAAATTAATCTTAAAAATGAACCTAGCTGATTTGCAAAAAAACATTCAACGGTTGGAAAACTAGCACCAACAGATATCGGTAACAATAACACTTTCCCTCAGCAGAAATTAAAGCATTTTTGTCTCAAACAACTATACAGGGTTTTACATGAGAAGACATGATATTCTTCAGTAATGAAATGTAGTAGTTCTGCTTCACACTTATTTGATGTGCTTAATGGGGGCAATGGCAAGAGATTTGTTAATGCTGGAAAAAGCAGAAGGATAGAAAATAGTAATTAAATTGCAACTCACTGATAAAAAAGGATTAATTGGATGTTTCTCTTACAATACAAAATTACCTGAGTTATCATTTAAGCTGGTAAAGAAAGTTCTTTCAAATTTAGAAACAGACTACCAAAAGACAGAGTTTAATCTCTACTAGATTCCCTTTCAACTTTGTCATTTCACTTCCAGTATCATGCTAGGTTAGGCATTTTAGTTTTAGGAAGGGAAAAGTAATAGTAAGTCTATTTTGAATTTGAATCATGGGGAAATTTATATTGGTATGCAACACTGCTGTTATACTTCAGCCACAAAGGTCCAAGGCATAACATGAGAGTAGATAAATGAGAGTAGAGTTGAACACAACCCAGCGTGGTACAAAGCTTGGTGTTCTCTGATAATGAGATGATTCACATGCTGTTGTGGCTTGAGTTACATTGTCAGTTTCTTGACTCTAACTCAGTCTTGTCTACGTAACTTCATTTTCTGAAAGCTAACGGCAAGTTTTTAAAACATTTCTCTCTAGAAGTGTTACCACAGGGCACTGGTGTGCAGAAAGGCCAATGCTTATACTTATTCGTATAGTAATCAAGGCCCTTCTCGACCTGGCAAAAAAGAGCCACACCTGCAAGGAGGGGCGAATAGAGCAGGTGACCCTAAACTGATCAACATAGCTTTCCATCCCATATACGTCATACTTGGTATAAAACTCTGATGGAGGATGTCCAGCAAGGACCTCATCTGTCTGGTTGCTCCTAATCCCTGTTCCTGAATCCAGCTCCTGAGCTCAGCTCCCTCCTAGCCATGAAGCAATTCCCTTGTGTCTCCTCTACAGTATTTGTGGTGATGTACAGTCATCAAGAGGTGGGGGCATGATCTCATGTATTTGTATACATTTTATTACTTTCTAATTATGATTATTATTTAGCTAAAACCATAGTTTTCATTTCCAACCTGCAAGTCTTTTTCCTCTCATTTTCCTTCCCCAGGGTAGGGAGGAGGGAAGAGAACTGGGAATCCAGCTGCATGGTTTTAACTGCCAAAATTAGCTGCGTCAGGGCTAAACTGTGACATATGCCACAGCCAAAAGTTACTCTGATGACTGCAAAGTGTTTAATAACCAGCACAGTAACTGGAAAAAAACTGATACCAGACAAAAGCCCACCTTTTAACCAAGACTTTTCTGCTATGGTTGAAATTTCTGTCTCCAAGTTTCAGTGTTCCGCATAAGATAAAATAAGGGACAAGGATCTAATCCCCTGTAGAGCCTGAATAATTGAAGTCACTCAACAACAGCTAAAGCAAGTTCAGCTATCAAGAATGACTAATGCAGGTGGCAAGGGTTTGTCTTTCCAAGTTTCAGGTTTGCTGGAACAATTGAACTATTGACTTTGAAATATCTCTTCTCATGCAACAGCACAGAAACAAACAATCTTCCAGTCTTGTTATATTCCTGTGTATCAGTGCAACAATTTGATTTTTAAGTTTATCACTGGTTAAAACTATACATTCATAACATTTCAGGTTGCTTGGCCAGCAGTAATAGTTATACATCTAATCCAATCTTTTAATTATGCTAGTTATCAGATACAAGTAAAATGACTTTTCAGTCTCAGAGAAAACAGGTTCATCTAGTTGGTTCTGCAAGTAAAGCCAGAACTTCTGTGTTGTATACAAAAGCACAATTTGTAATTTAGAAGCCATTATGTGGGAATCTGCTACAGGTTCTCAAGGTGCAAGGGTCCAAACCCAGGAACTACAAAATTTGCCAGGATCAGGCATACTAAGCAATAGTGCAAAACACGTGACAAATGTTTCAAGATTTCCAGCAGTTGCTGTTTTCAGACACCTTAAAAATCTTGCATCTACCATACCATCATATTTTTTAACTTTGCATTCAAAATCGTTTCAAAAGACAAGGAGCAGTAGGGAGATATTGACCCATGTTTGCATGCATCAGCAAATCAACACAAAGCACAAGAATTGCAGTGCAAGAATTGCATTAACTCAAAAGTTACCTTGCATTTCTCTTCTCTACATCAGAGCAACCAATGCTGTTCCTATAAATTGTATCAGCCAGATGAACAAGGTATCTACAGAAGTTCTCTAATTGTGAAATAGTTTTCTCTCCTTTTAGATTAGTAAACCACTGTTTTGGAAAGCAACCAATTACCTAGACATAAAAGGAAAAAGAAAGTTAAACAAAGTAACAAAGTTTAAAAGTTAAAGATAAACAAAATGTAACACATTTTAAAAGCTGTCTAACATGACTAGCAAAGTCCACCATGTAAGACTACAGTGACAAGGTACAACTGAGTGGAACCAGGGGTGGGGAAATTCACAATTCAAGCAGTGAAACACTGAAACCTACATCATACCTAAACTACCTACAAGCATGAGCAAGAGAAGCTTCTTTACTTAGTTTTTGTATTAAAAACAGGGTTTTTTTTTCCACTACCATCACAATATTGATATATCAAAGCCAAGATTTTATACGTAACCTCATGTTTAACTACATTTTTTTCTGAACTCACAAATTTCAAGTAAATTTAAACACTTTGATTTACTTACGCTTTGAGCCTTCTTAATGCTGTCCTCTCCATACTCAGAGTTTTGGAAAGCCATAAGAATATACCTATTTAGCAGACCATCTATTGACAGTTCCTGAAGAGTTTTGTTTGACAGGATTCCATACCACTGGAGAAAATTTCCTAATAACTGAAAATACAACACAGGGAAAAAAAGTATTTTAAAATGTACTGAGACCAGGAAGTTGAATAAACACTCAGAGGCTCTTCAAACACAACAGCACGACCAAGGTAAGCAGTGGAAATACACTGTTAGTTTCGAAACTATTCAGAATCCTTGAAGTACCAGCCCAGAGTGTTATGAATTCTCATACAACAACCCCCACCTCAACTTTGCTCATGTATATCTAGAGTTTTAAGCCACTTTGTTCCCAAAAAGCTGTTGTCAACATCAAGCCAAGTGAGGCCTAGCATATGTCATATGGGGGCAAATCCACAGCCTCCATCTACAAATCTCCAGCTACACCGTCAGCATACCCTTATTCCAAGGCACGGTGACACCAGAGACACGGGAAGTGTCATGGGGGAGTGCTGGCAAAGCCAACTGTACAGCTGTTATTCCCCACTGGCGTACGGCCGGTGGAAAATTGCTGCCAGCCTTGTACAAATGAATAGAGCCGGCAGTTTACTGTTGAGGCAGATCATCAGGAAACAGTAAATGAGCGCTTGCCTCTCAGCTTCTATTTCTGCTCATCCGTGATGCTATAACTGACTCACTAGTGCGAGGGAGCCATGTTTTTAATGCTTCCCTAAAATAAAACAGTGGTAGCTGCATCCATCGTTCTAAACTGCCCAAGCTCTGATAGATACTGCCAGAAGCAAGCAATTTCACTCTTAAGAGACACAAGCCCTAAATAAGCAATGTTTCACTTTTAACAACAGGATAAATGACTTTTGAGCATCTTTTTGCTCTAGATAGCACTTAAGAAGCTAACTTTTACGTCAAAGTGAAAGAATTCAGTGCCAAATATTTTAGCCAAGTGAAGTGATTGCCAACGTATTCAGAATACAGTCTCCTTCACTGCTGCAATTTAAACAGAAAATTCCAGATAAGAGCTCTGTTTGCATGATCATGAAGATCAGCAATCCAAACAACATGGGTCTCACACTTTACTTCCCTGTTTAGTTGGTAGCTAATTTTCTTCACAGCCTTTTACTGGAAATAAACTAAACCAGACATAGCTTCTAAACCAGACATAGCTTCTTGCAGATCTTTGCAAACTCAGTACTGCACACTCCACACACAGACCTATTCTTTCACACTTTATTGTTTCAATTAAACTACAGACTACAAATGCTTGTATACTTTGCAAATAGCAGTGAGCTTTCCAAAAGGGCTCAAGTTACTGTCATGAAGATTTTCACACTATATATAAAATACAAACCAAGCTGTCTCACCCCCACATGAAATAAAAGCATCTGTTCTATTCTGACAAGAACAATGCCATTAAAAAAATGGGTTGAGCGTGCTAAGTAAACCCATAAGGTATAAGTTAAAATAAGGGTGCAGTGCACTATCAAAAGCTAAGAATCCTAGTTTAGAGTTCTTCTAACTAAGGTTTAAGGACTTTCCATCTACCATTTTCCACAAATATGAAGAGGACTTTATTGCTACTCTGTCTAGACCAAAAGTTTACTGGATGTATGTACTGACTTACCTTAACAGAGGACCAAAACTGACGTTGGAAAAACAAATATGGACCAGAGTTCTTGTTTTCTAAGACGCTGGAAAGTAAGAAATTTCTTTAATGAGCAACCAAGACCTCTGTCTGCAGTTTGCTGGCTTCCTCCTTCCCACACACAGTTCATTTCTATAAATATCCCCTTCCATCCTGCTTGTCTTTGTTAAATCCTCACAGCATGATAACCGAAAGATCTCCTGTATCCAGCCAGTGAACCACACTGGGAAAAAAAACCCCTGCCAACTATGGACAGAAGACATCAACTCGCTAATGAAGGTCTAACATCATAGTGGAAAGCAAACTTACTTTTTTGGATATAAGGGCATGAATACATCATCATCTAGTGTTCTCCTCATTCTTAGCAACAATGCCTTTAAAAGCATCTGCAACAGAGAAATTTTTTTAAAACCTGTTTGAAGCAGTGCTTAGCAGCAAACTACTCAAAAACTGGTTTTCAAAGCAACAAAAAACATCTGCCACCCTAACAGCAAAAAGCATAAATACTTGAGTACACATATAAATAAAGTTTTAAAGAAGCCTATAATAATTAACAGAGCTGAAACTTGATGCTTTCAGTAACAATTGAAGACAATGGACTCAGTTTTTGGTTAAGCTTGGCTATGTAATTAGCTACTGTCAAGTCTGGACGCTTGCCACTTCTAATCTTCTAACTTCCCCATACACGTGCACTTTGGTCTGCCTCCCTCTACAGTGCAAACACTGCATTAGCTACAGCACCTGAACTCATTTCCTTGGTTCTTGTACTCACAAAAGGCAAGTAAAACAATCAGATTTCAAGGCAATAAATTTGAAAAGGTCACAAATATCTAAAAAAGAGAAGCCTGACTATTTGCAGCTGACCTTTAAGGCAAAACTGCAGACCAACAAGACTTTGCACATCTGCTATCTCTCTTTATCTCTAGCATCTACTTTGGGAAGACTTCATCTCCTAATTTATCATCATACTTGAATCTCCATAACTGGGCTGCGGAGCACCAAATAATTGCAAAATTCTCTTTCATGCTCCTCACTAAGCATGCTGTGTTCTCCAATACAGTGTAATAAAAATAGATCTAAATTCTTTAACTTATCCAAGATACTTATGAAAAAACAACTTACTTGGGTGTTCTTGTTTTCTGCATTCACCACTGAAGGATACCCATCTACTAGTTTCTGCACCATTGCCACCATTCTAGACGTTTGTGTTGTAGAAAAAGGATCCCATATGTTTTCAGAGATCACTGCAAGAGCAAGAACAGGTCTTAAGGCAGTCAGACAACAATTTACAAAACAGTAAAATTTGAAAGCACAAGCAAGCACCAGCTTCCACATCTCCCTCCCCATCTTCTTTCTAAGACTATACCTGTTAATTTAGGAAGAACAACTCTCTCTACAATGGTAGGCAATAATGAAATGTCAGCGTCATCTTTCACTTGCTCCTGTTCTTCACAGCCATAAAACAGCAATGACTCAAACCACAACATAGTCTCGAAGTCTCGACACTTGCCCTATTAAAAAAGAATTCAGGTTAGATTCCCAAACAGAGATTTAAAGTCAACACATTATAATAGAAAGTAAGCAGCAATTCAGCACAATAACAACTCAAAAATCTAGTCCTTTCTGTCTATGAGTGAAAACAATTAGATTTAAGAATTCTGTAACATGTCTCCAACTAACTTGAGCCGTATTTCGCCAGTCTGGGAACCCACATAGAAACAGCATGGGGAAAGAATTTACAAAAACAGTTCTAAATTTAATGAGGGCACCTTTCATAGATTTTCCCTCATTTATTCAAACTAAATACCCTGGGCTCTGAAGAAGACTCTTGCTTCCCCTCCTCTGCAATCAAAGCACAGGCAACAGAAGATCCCCTTCTACAAATATTCTCTTAGTAGTAAAGAAGAAAAACCCACTTCTGAAAAAAAGAGATTCAGTCATTTGTGAGGTAGGTTGACTGATCTACAGACTGTGCTGGAGATAAGGTAAGTTTTGAAAGGGGTGAAGATAATCTACATAATGAGCACAGTTTCCTAAACAACAAGCTTATGTAAAATTGCATGCACCCTGTGCCTTTACCCACTCCCATTCCCCAGTAGAAGACAATATGGCAGAAAAAAGTTAAGTTCCTACAAGTACTGTGAAAATAAGCACCTGACTGCAGCAGAAATACCTTACAAGAGCTTTCACTGGTAGAAAGAACAGAGCAGGAGTCAGAAGTTACCTAAATCGTTTTTCCTGACGGCTACTCATGTCAGCACATACACGCATGCTGAACAATGAACATCTGGCAGGGATACTGGACTGCAACAATGCTGTCCTGCTTTTCCTATGCTTCCTACTTCATAACTGGGCAATGAGTACTGAGGAAGACTCAGAAATTGCCCACCAGAGTTCTACAAGGTATGAAGGTACACATGAGAGAAAGATGATGTAAACATACACTGTAAGTTAACATAAAAACAGGGTTCTTAGTTCCACTTCTGAAGAAACAACATCTCTTGAAGCACAATTTTTTCTTTAGTATTTTAAAACCTAAATGCATTACTTAAGAGGGTGTTTGACTTTTTGGTCTCTACACCACTCACTGAGAAGGCACACGCGTGTCTTGAATTGAACTTTGACCTGCTGGGAAAACGGAGGGCAACAGTCCAGAAACTCGCCTGAAAAGTGCCATCCACAGAGATATGCCCATTTAACAGGTCATGCCTAGAACACACATTTATGAGAAGCACACATCAAAGGCATAATTCACTGTTCTGCAGAAGCGTGAGAGAACTGCTACATAGAAGCTTAAACAGAAGTTGCTTGCGCAGGACCTTACCTCCAAAGGAGTCCAGGTAAGCAGCTGAAGCCTGATTAAAGGGTTAAACAACTTTGGTAAACAGAGACCAATATAAGCATCCTTATAAGAAGCAAAATACTTGGAGCGCCAAGCTTCAAATTGTGACTTAATACAATCAATTGAGTAAAAGCTTTCCAAAACATCTTCAAAAACTTTGCTGGATTCTTTCAATATACGATCTGGTGGGGATAAAAATAGTAATAAGTTAATCACCTATTCCCTGTCACATCTCTTTCAAGCAGACTTTGATGCTCACTGGCATAAGCCAACTCCTATGAACACAATCAAAAAAACATCATCTTTAACAGTTCTTAATCCTTCCTCAAATACACAAAGCAATAAAAACATGAGCACATGAGTACTCTTCAATATACCATTCTTTCACAAATCTTGCTTTAAACATTTCATACAATGATTTTCAGTTACCAGGCATTGGATTGGTGATGAATTAAGCTGTATTCATAGAAATAAGAGAACAGTGTGGATCTAACTTCAAAGTTGACCTTGTTCTGCATGGGAGTTTGAAACAGGTCCCTTCCAACCAAAATTATTCCACAACTTTGCTCATCCAAGTGCAAGTATAGGAGGGCATCTCAGATAAGCCAACTGGACTGGCACTTCAGACAGAGCAGGTCCTGGCAGACAGCATACTGAACAGCTGAACCCAACAATGCTTTTAACACTAGGCAACCATTACAATCCCGTAACACCCTCCTTACATTTTCAGTACTTACAGTCCCAATGCTCTATGCAGTCCAAAGCTTTTTCTCTATGTTTAATTTTCCCTTAATCTTTTCTACTTCCCCAGATTAGTTTCATTTTAACCCATTATTTTTGTAGCAGTCACAGGTTTAAATGTTCAGTATTAACCTGTGCACAGCTAACATAACCAGTACACACAACACGGGGAGACAGGGCAGAGAGAACATGAGATTATGCCGTATCAAGCCATTTCTCACATTGGGATCAAGAAGAGATGCTACAAGTAAAGTTAGCAGGTCCAAACTGCATCTCTCTGTTTGACATTGCTCCCCTGATGATTCTGGACTACACAAGAGCTAAGAATGATAAAAAACCCCCCCAACTTTAGAAATACTATTCTTACTCGAAGACTGATGAAACTCCTACAAAAGGCTTTTGTACAGATAGTAGTCCCAAGTAACAAAGCACAATGCACACAGCCTGAATTTTTAATCTAGATCATTTAACTTAGATGCTATAATTAACTTTGCTAAGAACCCTAAGTAATTACTTTCTTATCAAAGATCTCCCTGCATCCACAATTCCAGTATATCAGCCAGTAACTAAAGGTGGGGAAACTGCACTTCTGAAGGATCCAACTGCTAGACAGTTCATCTAATAGCTTTTTTAATCTGTTCATACTTTGGATCCCCACAACCACCTACAGAAACGACTTCGGCATTTTTATTACACTCAGTGGGAAGTGACTCGTTGACTTTAAACTTATCCTATCACTTCCTTTCATGCTCACTACCTCTCATATTGCAAAAAATCAACATCTTTCTCCTAGCTGAAGAGTCCAAAACTATTTAATCTCTTCCCACACATAACATACACAACTCTATATATGCTCCCCTCTCCACAGTTCTTCTAATCTGATTACATTCTCTTTAATCAGAGAGAATGACAACAGTACTCAGTTTCAAAATGAGACGGTAACAGGATTATTACATTGATGTTATATTTTTCTTTGCTGCCAATTTTGTGGTAATCACTAGAATTTTGCCTTTTAACAGCTTCTGTAAAAGATGATTCTTTCATCAAACTATCCATACTTCTCCAAATCTTCGATTTCTAACAGTTCTCCCAGTGCTTTAGATGATGAGCTTAACTTACAACCCCATTTATTGTACAATTAAAGTTATGGAAAATAATGGTTACCTTGAGCAAACCATCATAAAACTGCAGATTTCAAATCAAGTCAGTACCACAAGATCTTCCTGCAATGTTTACATTCAACATTATTCTCTGTCATGTGCAAAGTTTGTCTCTACAAAACTTCTGTCATTGCATTTCTAGATGCCTACACAAAACTCAAAAAAATACTTTCTATCAAACAAAAAAGGCTTCTAAAGCACTGAGGTTTTCAGAATTTCATGTAAAACATATTTGAATAATGATAAAACATGTTACAAATTAGAAGGAAGACTTAGTATCCACTGATCATACAAAATCTTACTGCTTTCCAGGAAAAGAATGTTTGCATGAAATAAACAACTCTCATTAAGGATGCAGTATTCAATTAGCTACGAGCTGCACAACAGATCAACAAAAGAGACTGTTTTGGTAACGCTGATGATCCAACAAGAAACAGTTCCTAAACTTTCTCCAGAATATGCTGAAATATACAGATGGAACTGCATTTGGATAATTTTTTCTTCCTGCCAAATGTTCTATATTATGTTACATAAAGCTTTAGTGGCTTTTCTAACCTCGCTCCATGTTGAAGTTCGTAATATCTGTTGAAGTTTCCTCATCATCGCTGGAAAGGCCTTCAAGGTGATCTGCCATCTTCCCAGTTTGCTCTCTTGCTTGTCTACGACGAGCTCTGAAAAGGACCAAACATTGCTATTTATGTTAGCACATTGCACAGAACAAGTGTATTCTGAAATCAGGGAAAGACTCTTAATGGCTGAGAAACTTCAGTACTCTACCTTCTAGCTTCTCTTTCTGCAGTCCGACGCTTTACTTGTTCTTGATAGATCACTCTGTCTCGTCCAAAAGATTCAAGATTTGGTGCCATCAGTGCTTTATCTGTAAAATTACATTGATGAAAATTAAAATGCTTACCTGCGATTACATAAATGTGTTGTAGGCAGTTTCATAAGAGCCTTTTACCTACTTTAAACTAAGTGCAATTTGAAGTAGAAAGTTGAAGTTTTCAAAAAGATGCACCAGAAGCCTGGATTCACAAGTGTAGAGGTTGAAAGAGGAAGCAGTGGAGTTCAGAAAATCCTCCCCTTACATGTCATATATTTTTCACCATACTTCACTCTTGTCCCTCTCATAACAGTGCCCAATTACATAAAAATCAACAGTTTTAACAAAAATTCCTTAAACTGAACGCTCCAAACCAAAAGATGCCTTTTACACAAACACATTATGTATCTTTTGAAAAAAAAAATGAAGAAAAAGGAAGGCAAAGATGCGTGACCAGTGCAGGAATATAGGACATTTTAGAGTTCCAGTCAGTGTTTTCTAAGTTTATATGTTTTAGATTGCCTCAAGCTTAAAACATTTCGATATCCACAGGAAAATAAATCATCTTCTCTCTTCTCTTTAAACTGTGACTCATTATAGGTATTCCTAATTATGCCACTTAGTATTCTGACACTGCATGAAGAAGAGTAGATGGTCCATGTCCACAACATGTAACAAATCAAAGGCTGGCACCTATTCCTAATTTCTGAGATAGGGGCAGAACTGAATATTTCTAGACACAGTGAAATTCATTCTCAAGGCTCCCAGATACTAAATAAAATCTCTCTTTAAAATCCAGTCTTGACAATGACAATTATTCCCACCTCAACACGAAATTCCAGTCCAAAATAATCCATTCTAAGCTTCTTTTAGGAAATGGGCTTCTAGCACATTAAGTTCCTAGTTCTCACAACAGCATTTTCATGGTAAAACTGCCAAGGCCTACATATGATGCCTAAGGCTTCCACTAAAGTCCTAACGGGAGTCCTGTGCTAACCACTCTGTAAAGGGATGACCAACTCTGATGCCCTAATGCTTTACCACCCTCGGTAAGTTCTACCTAATCATATTAGCAAAATTTCATCTCTCAACACACTGTGACAGCATAGGAAATGGCTTTTATTATAAGATTTTAGGTCAGCAGTAGGATAGACAAGAAAGCCATTTTTAAAAATGGGAAGCTCTCCAAAGCAGAGAGACTGCTACTATTAATATATTTTACCCATTGTGTAATACACTGAACAAAACCTCCAAGGAACGTGTATTTCCATTCAAATTACTATTTCACTTGTGTAGAGTTTTACATACAGGAGAGTAACCACCACAAAAAAACTCCCCAGTGAGAATTCCCCCACCTCTATACCCACAGTTAAGCAGGTATTTTCAGTGGCTAATTTTAAGCCATATTTCATACAGGGTCATTTTGTATTAGTCTGAGTTTTAACAATGGCACCAGTTCTCTATCTTTACCAGTTAAGTGTCTGAAATGAAAAACTCATGCTGCCTAGAAAACAGAGCATTAGATAGACGTCTGCTCTAGCCCAGCGTTTCAATGACTTTGTACAGAGTTAACTGTAGATGTTACAGGAAATTAATAGATTCAAGGGAGGGTTAAAAAAAAAAAGAAAGTAATGACATAAGAGGAAAATTGGGAATCACATGCTAATGCTACTACCACTGCCACCATGTGTACATTTTCAGTGCTAGGAAAGAGAAAATACAGTTAAGAGCAACAGAAAGGAGAGGTGAAGTCATAGTTAGAGTAGCTTTCAGTTTAAAACAAAACGGATTAGAGAACTTTTAATCTAAACTTGATTCTGCCCATCTCAAGAGTAAGGATAAGCTTTAAGACTGCCATACTTTAAACATTGACATTTAAATACTAAGTAAACAAGGTTGTTTAATGAATAATAAAAACCTTCAAGATGGACTGACTTGAATGGCTTGAAAACTCCGAAGATTCATCTTTAATATCATCTTGTCGTCTTTGGACAAGGCGGGAAGCTCGCTGTTTGTACAGCTGGTGCATTGCAGATTCAAGTTCATTAATCAGAGGCACCTGTAAAAATACAACACACTACGTAATATCAAATTCTTCACGTGTTTAGTTTCTGGGGCGCCATACTATTCCAAAGCACAATGCTGTCACTGCACTTCTAGCAGCATGAACTTTCCTTTTACCCATCTGTATCACCTGGACCACAGGATATTTCAATGTGAAGAAAATGCATGCATTTAACAACGCTGACCGCTTTCAACCGTAGCAATAGCATTCTGAAAGTAACTTCTGCTGGTTGAATGACTACCACAGTAAGACAACCATCTTAGAGTGTGAAATGTTACTTCAAGTACTCCTGTTTTCTCACCCAAGTGCATTACATATTGTGTTATAGTGCTTACAATTCCAGATATCATTGTTTCTTCTCTAACTTTAAATGAGAACGTTGTAGTGTTCTACGCTTTAATGAGAAAGCAGCCTGACTGTATACACTGAAAACAGAAAGCATGAATGCGACCACCCAAAGCCAGCATGTACTGTTCTGCTGTAACTCTTATTAGGACATGCTGAAATATTATTACTGCAATGCAATAAAAATGTTATGACAACAGGAAATTCAAATCAGTAAAATGCTCCTCTAGCCTATTGTTAAATTAAAAACGTACAATTTGTGTGAGTTACACATTAAGTATAACCTTTGAAGAACGCTGACTGAATCAGACTTGCCACTTTGTATTATTTTTAAGTGGACTAAATTTCAGCAGCAATTGTAACAAAAGTAGTTGATTTTATAACAACTAGGAATTCTCTGATATTAAATAGTAGATTCACTTCTCCCTTTTGCGATAATTCCTTTCCTGTGACAATTTAAAATTAGATTCTTATAAATATGCAAATAAAACCCCAGAACTTTCACAAACTCTGAACTTGGAAAGACAAGCCCTTTTGATATGAACACTTCAGTCATATCCTCCTTACCTCTGAGACATATGCTTAGTCCACAGTCTTCTAGCTCAAATATTTTACTGCTGCCTACCATTCAGGATTACATTTTTTTCAAAGCAAAAGATAAAATCAGAAATTGTTTCCTGATGTAATTTAGAATGTGACTCAGCAGCTATTATAGAGCCTCCTCCAGTAAAATATAAGATTATGAGATTATAGCTACAGGGCCATTTCAGTTATCTGAGAACAATACACACTTTTTTCCTTTTAATATCTCCTCTGATATTAGCTCTTTGCGGTATTAAACTGGGCTACAGGGATTAGAATGAAAGCAACTTTGCACCAACTCAAAATATGTACAACTTTCTTTTGGCGAAAACAGATTAGAGAGAAATAGGAAGAGGGAATATCCAAGCACCGGAAGTGTATATTCTGAAATTAAGACAATTTTGAAAACAGAAATAATAAAGAAATACTAGTCCTACTGCAGTTTCCCATAGAAAATATAGCTTCTTCTCCTAAGTGTTTACAGGGAATTCTAAAATTGAGATGCTAAAGCTTTTCAAAGCATATGCAGAAGTTCTTTCTCAGTTGTCTAAGTACTAAAAAGAAAACAACCAGCCATGTATTCATATGAATACACTAAAAATATTTCCTATTTAAGGAAATATTAAGGACTAGTCTTCTATTAAGAGACTTGGAAGCCATTATCCTTCTATAACCAATACTATGGTTGATGAGTGACTGTCAATTTCGCTACAATAAAAGTTCAAGCTCTCATTCATTTTGCTTTGTTCCATAAATTCCTTAAAATCGACATTCTACTTATTTTTCCCCCCCTTCACTTTCACCGTGAACAGAGTAAAGGGAAAAGTGGAAAGCTCTCTGAACATTTAGATAACAAGGATAATTTTAACCTACAGGCCCCCTCTGACACACAGAGCAAGTTTTGACAATTTGCTTTTGCAAGCAAAACAACAGTTCATTTAACTGTGCTGTCAAAGATATGCTCAGAATTATTCAATCTTTCTTTATCCTTTACATATTCCTATATTCAAAATGTAAAGACAGCGTTACCACTTTCTCAGAAAGCATAATTTTGACAGTAGTTACTTGTGAAGGAAGCCATACAAGTATCTTCCACACTACTGTTTTAATGATTTCCCCCCCTCAATAAATGATAGAGGATTTGACATTTCTATTGCTTGTTTCTAAAGTCTGCATAATAGCTGCCTTGGTATACTCTCCACTGCACCTTAGCAGTAATCAAAGTGTTTATAACATTCAGAATCTCTTCCAAACAGAAATCAAACCAAATGGTTTTGCGCAGCTGGGGATCACAAAGGCTGGAGCATGGTGACTTCGTGTAGAAATAAGATGATGGGGGAAGAAAGTCTAATTTATGACAATATATTTTGTTCTCTAAAACTGAGTCAACAGACATACAAGAAAACTCCAGGGGGAATGCACTCTTTAGGAGTGGTCAAGTATACTGGGAACCCATTAGCGCTTCTTCAGCAAATCACTTTCTCATTCAAATCAGTACCAATGTGAATTGGACTAATAAGCATCACTAGTCCTAATAAAATAAAAAGAAAGCATAGTATTTGAAAGGACAGGGAGGGATCTAGCTTTATACATATTCAGGATATATATTCATATGTCCTCGAGAAGAGAAGGCTTCAGGGAGGCCTTATAGCAGCGTTCTAGCACTTAAAGGAGGCCTACAGGAAAGCTGGGGAGGGGCTCTTTATCAGGGAGTGCGGTGACAGGACAAGAAGTGACTGTTTTAAGCTGAAAGAAGGGAGATTTAGATTAGACTTTGAGAAGAGATTTTTTACTATGAGGATGGTGAGACACTGGAACAGGTTGCCCAAAGAAGTCACGGAAGCCCCAAGCCTGGAGGTTTTCCAGGCCAGGTTGGATGAGGCTTTGAACAACCTGATTCAGTGGAAGGTGTCCCTGCCTGTGTCAGGGGGGTGGAACTGGATGATCTTTAAGGTCCCTTGCAACCCAACCCATTCTATGAGACATGTGCGTGTGTACAGATACACACACACAGATAGTATTATTACACATGTGGATACACATTTAATATGCTTATATATATAAAACCCGTAACAACTATGCACATTATAAACACACACACACTTTAAATATTAAGTACTCAGGTTCTAGAAAAAGAGCTGAAGTTAATTTACCTCTACACTCATAAGAATTTACTGTCCTGCTGCATTTTGTTACTTCATTTAAATAAAAACTCATACTAATTTTATCGATTTATTTTATCCCCTCCTCCAATCTCCGTTTTAGGAAACTTTGCAGTGTCCTAGGGGCTACTGTTTTTGAATCTGATAGTACTTTTGTCATGCTGAAAGCATTGAATTCCAAAACAGATCACCTGGCCAAGGACCTGAGGAATTCAGAGGATATCATAATAAATGCAATGTTCCTGTTAAACAACATTCCTCCTAATTTTTGCAGCTCATTGTTCATACAGGTACTGCAGCAGCCTCCAAGTGAAACTGGCAAAACCCTGAAGGCTTCTAAGAAGCAGATAAAAATTACATTTTAAAAGTTCAACGGGCTGGCATGCCAGGTGGAGCATGGGGAGGGTAGAAAGGGGAAGGAAGGTGTCCAGGTGTAGAACCCTTGAAAGACCAACTACCAGGGAAGCAAACATATATTGTAAGAAAACTTTAACAATCCTGCTTGTTTAATTATCAGCAGCTAATTTGCTGTATAGTGGGTAGAATTGATCTCTTTAGTAGTATAGCTACATAAGTCAACGACCTGCAAACAGAACTGAAATTGTTACACCATTAATTATCCGTAAACCCTCCTGATTTATTAAAAATCTGGGAGACTAAAGGGCTTGGTTTATACCCAGAACGATGCATTCTAGAACAATTTGTTTAAAGAAAATATTAGAACAAGAAACCATGGGCTATCAAAGGGAACCTCCAGATATAGCTTATAGTTATCACAAACTAAATTTAACAAGAGGTCTTCAGAAAGCAAATGCTGAATAGAGATACAGGTATTTAACTTGTCTTCTGAAACAAAAATGCATCTCAGAGAAAGAATATAAAAAGTTCTCTTTAAGTTAAGAATTTAGGCATCTAGGCAACCAGCATTGGCAAGAGCTGCAAAGAAAAGCACCTTTACTACCCCTCAACAGCTAATGCCATTAGTGAACCGTATCTGTTGTAACTAATCAATTAGCTGGGTGAATTAAGTGCCCCAAACTTCCTCGGCTTGTTCACAGCAGTTATTCTCCAGCTTACAGGACTGAAGATGGGATTCTCCCAATACCACTAACGCTGGACAAGACAATTAATGCCTAACTGATTAGCAACCAGAATGCTTCTATACTCCTCTTCCACAACTAACAAGCTAGCTAAGCGGTACCTTCAACTGCTCAAGTAATTCTGACAGCTAATGTATTAAGCTAACGTACTATACTATCGCATTCAAGTCAGAAGATAATGAAGAAATAGCCTATGCACTGCTCACTGAATTTTATAGCTCCTGTGTATATATGTAGATAAAGTAATTAAAGCATAATAGCTAACATAATAAAGAATGACTAAGTGTTCAGCTAAACACACACAAAAGTATCACACTACAGGAAATAAGTATATTATTAAGTTCAGGTGTCTTCAGACAGCTACACTACTTCTAAACAACTTTTTCCTTCAGACACTAGAGTGATATCAACAATGTAAAACTGCCTCACAGGAGGAAGTTTATAAAACACCACATAAAATACGAGCCTTTGTTACCGTGTTCATAAAGGATTCCAGAGACTAGCAATATTGTAATTCAGTCCTTATTTTTGTTAACCTGATATCCAACACAAGTAAAATGCAGCATCTGAGCAAACCTGAAATGCCAGACTGTCTACCAAAACCTTAAAGACTGATAATCTAAAAGTGGGTTTAGGTGATCTAAAGTCAGAGATCTCTTAAAGTGTGAAAAATGGGTTTCTGATAACCAGCTTAGCATGATGAAAAGTTATCTTTTCAGTCTTGGAATAACCAAATCCTTAGAAGAATATGTTCTCAGGGGACTTTTTTTTTTTGCAAAGAGAAGTGTGGTGTTTGGCATGTACTAAGAGTCCCTAGTTTGATGGATTTTGTTTGGTTTTTGGTGTTTTTTTTTTTTTTTGAAAAAAGATGAATGTTTTTGCATCCTTACCTTTTCACTGAAACACTCAAGCAAGTCTTGGACATACCCTCGCATTTCTTGCAAAAACTTATACTGTTCACCAATACCCCCAGAAGACCCTTCTAATATTTCAATTGCCTTGGTAGAGTCCTCTCGGCTTTGCTGATGTTTCTCATATTGCTGCCGATTAGCTTTGTGCAATTCTTTCATAGAGTCCAACCTGAAGGGCAATGGATAAATAGCAAATTTACATCCAAAAGTCTACGTATTTCAGACTGTTGAGATATTAAACATACAGTGCAAGTATCAAGCCTATATATGGGAAATACTGCAAAGACATATCCTCTAACTTTCCTTTGTCACTTTCTCCCTTCTACACAAAACCAGCAAGGTTAATGGTTTAAATTAATTTGCTAGACTACACTGAATGCATTGCACTGGCCACTCCTAGACATTTTTAAAGGAGTTGACATCATTCAGAACAGTGCAAGGCTGGCCCTAAAATAAAACTAGGAGGAAACATTTTTGGAGTGGAGAGGGAAGAGAACTGTAGCTTATATAAAGCAGCCTTATTCCTTTACTAACTTGACTCACTGTCAAAGGCTGTAATGCTACAAGGGGCATACGAACCAAATCTGAAGACATGTAAAGTGCAAGTTGGTCATTATAAATGATTTCTTACTGCAAGTGGGTTGTTCATCCAGTAGGACCTTTTGCCTACCTGACAAGCAGATTACAGAGTTTAAACTGAAAAATTACCCTGTATACGCTAAAATTTAAACCCTTTATCTACTGAAGGGGAAAAAACCTGATTCACAGTTGAAAAGAATGCAACTTGACAAGCTAAACACCTCACTGGCCTTTCAATTCTTGACTATAAGACTGTGCAGTGTCCAGAAGAAGCAACTCAGACCTGTCTTCAACAACATCAATGGCCTCATATTTAAAGCTTCACTTCCAGAGAAGCAATCCAAGGCGATTTTCGAACAAAGTGTCAGTGTCATCTTCACTTTGAGCTTTTATGTTTGCCTTTTTTTTTAATGGATGTGCCAGTCAATACTTCTCCAGCGATGAAACTCTGTGTTTGCTCACCGAGACTAAAAGATGCCTGAGGAACAGAAAGCTAGGGGACAGGTCTTTAAGTCTAAAAAGATGGTCTGTCCTACCTGTCTTTAAGCTGTTTCTTTACCAAATCAATAGTAACAGGAGTCATCTCATTACTGGGAGTTTTGAAAGGAACTGTATTATCTGTTTTTTGAGACTTGGCTTCTGATGATCCATATGCAGCGTAAGTGTATGGAATGCCATATGATGAACCATAAGACAGTGTCTGGTAAGTGTTCTGGTAGTACAGATTATTCACTTCAGCAGGCTGACTTGGTTGAACCTAATGGAGGAAAAAATGCAATTGTCCTATATTAGACATAAAAAAAGGAGAAACTTATTTTCTTTCACATCATGTAACTATCAAGCGGATTCAGGCGCAGAACCCCCAGCACCTCAGGTGGAAGAAAAATTCCCTCAGAAGCACTTTCTTAAACGGACAAACTCTTAGTACCAATCACTCTGAATGTTTATACTTATTATAAGTCATTAAACGAAAATTTTAACCAGCCTGTAACTCGTACTATAGCCAAGTGTTTGAGACTATACTAAATTGTGCTAAGACCATTTAATATACTGACAGGTTCTCAGACAGTGTGTTTGGCTGTGATTTTGCTGAAATGCTTTTTAAAAAATAACGGATCCTCTTCAACCGAGTGGCAACTTCATTATAAATGCATAGACAACATATGGTACAACCTGAGACAAATTCCAACTCTACCCTGCAGAAACAGACACAGAAACACTGAAGAAACACACACTGTTTGCACAAACTCTACAAGCCCAACGGTAAACAAGACCAGAAATCTCTTTGAAGTGGCATTATTCTAGATTGCAAATTAATGCTGGCTAACACCACCACAATCAGTATCCACCCAGAACAGAGGGACTAACGAAATGTATACTACTGGATACTTAAAATCTGTCCTCTCATTTCTCTTTAAAGAATGTCCGAAGCTACACATTGAACTACTCAGATGTAACAGCCTTCTTCTAGCCATTCAAGTTTGTAATGGATTTATCCAATATATACCAAATAAGCACAACTAAATACATGCCTGAGGTATGTTGATTCCTTTCCGTATCTGTTCTTGCTCCCATCTACTGAGTTCTTCATCTTGCTCCCCTGCCACCAGTGCTTCATCATCGCTTCCCTCAATACCTTAAATAGAAGTAAAGCAGCCAGGTAACAAAAACGAGAAGATAATGTATTCATAGTAAGGTCATAAATTAAAAATCCTGAGAGACCATGCTTCAGCTGAAATATCTCAGTGCATTATCCTTTCCTCTTCACAAGGAATTAAGGACACTAACCTGTAAATTATTATCACAGAGGTTCCACTTAAAAAATGCAATGGATGAATTTGCTACTAACTGCTGGTAAGACCCTCTAACGTTAAAATCCTATGTATCTGCTAATTATCCTTTTCCAAAAGGTTATTTTACCTGCTTGTCAGCAACAGGAATGCTATGCCAAAGAACTAATTTTTTTTTTGTTTTTACAACTATGTATTTAGTAAAAAAACAAAGCACAGGTACAATACTAATTGATCCTTAGATTAAGTTTCTACCAGGTGCAGTCAAATTGCATCCTCCTAAGCACAGAAACATAGTTTGTGCTCAAAAAATACACGGATTCCACTATGCAATACTTTTCCTTAGAAGCAGGATACAACTCCAGATTCACATGTGTTTGAAAAATCTGCTGTTTAAATGTTTAATGTGTTGACTAGGAGCACTTGCAGTGAAAACAATGTGAATGATTATTAGCTGTCCTTCCAAAAGGTTTTACCTATTTCCTCAGCAATCTTTTGCCTTTGGGATTTTTCCTTCACTGTAAAAACTATCCTCCTCTTCTCGTCATCATCTTCATCATCACTGGCATCATTTTCATCTTCTCGAACAAGGCGGCTTTTACCTGGTTCACTGTCAACGGGGGTAAAGTCTCCAAGTTCACGAGCCATTTGACGCTTTTTTCTAGCGGCATGAATAAAAGCAGCATCTGGAATTTCTCCTAGAGACAGATGTTTGCACCATTAAACAACGACTGCAACAAAACCGGTATTACGACTCATTACGCATCACTGCCACCTTGCCAAATCATCCTGGCAAACAGAAAAAAAATCCGTACTCACAGAAATATCTGCTAGAAACATACAGGCTGCACATGCAAACTTTCTGACCAGAAACCCTCAAAGCTAGGAGCTTTCCCAAAGTCTGGCTCTGCTTCAAGCAGCTCGCACGCTCTAGGAGCAGAAGCCTGATGTTTCTATGGGAAATATTCCTAAAGAAGGAAGTCCTTTACAGGAGCCAACTATTGCTATGGGAGGAAGAAAATTAGTTTCTTCACTGTGTCACTTTCACTTGCTGTGCTGATGCTGTTCCCAATCTTTCTTATTTTGAGGGAATGAAAAACATGGGCCATTTCAACAGATGTTGACAGCTCAGAGATTAAGACGACACCAAACCAGACAAAGCTAACATGGGAAGACCATACAGTTGAGGGGAAACAAGAAAAGCAGACCTAAAAAATCTGAAATCCCCAGCACAATATTAACGTAGCTTACAAAAGTCATATGAAGGTCCCCTAAAATCAATTTTTCAAAACAGGAGTAATTTTTACCACTATCTTGATTAGGCAAACACAAAAAGTTAAATTTCAGATTTTCTTTATATCTTACATGAGATACTCTATTCCAGCCAGCAGTATCTTTAGAGATGCAATAAATCAGATATCACATCACTCTGCAATTACCCTAAAAGGAAAAATTATTTGGGAATCAATGAGGAAATTCTTTTTCCCTTAAAATATGGCCCAGATTGTGGACCCAGGGCATCCATCTTCTATTTGGGGAGCAGGCTACCACGAGTTAGATAACTCGTAACCTAGTTTCAAAAATACGCTCTCAGACCGATTTCTTTGACTTCAGGGCTTGCCTAGGAACTCATTAGACAAAATGAGATAGGAAAACACTTGAGATACCCTGCAGATTCGTAACTAAGACATTTGAACTAAAGATAGAATTTTAATTGAAAATAGTTAAAATTCATGTTAGAACATGTATTCCAAATCCAGATTTTCTCCCAGCTTCTTGGCACTTTGAGAGACAAATTCCTGCTTTTGACACATCAAAATGAAGCATCCTGTAGTGAAGCATTTTCTCTAAGACTTGTCAAATTTAATAGTTTTGGAAAACAGTAGTTTCCTGAATTCTCAGATATTGGATATATTGCTGGAAAACATTTCCTCATCTTTTAGATACATCAGTCTGCTGTTAACACTGGCTAAAACTTTTGTTAACACGTCAGACATATTACAATAACCAACCTGGGCGGAGAACATTCAGCGATGACAGAGCACTTGAAAAAGCCCCAGCACCTTTTGGTTTTTCTTCTTCCTTCTCACTTTCAACTTCCATTTCTTCTTCACCATGCTCACTGTTTGCAGTCCCATCTTCCTGACTTGTATCCTTAATCTGTCCTGTCTTTTCTAGCGGCGGTTCAACTGGTAAAACAACAAAGCCCATGTTTTATTCTTTTTATAAAGATCAAGCAAAGGGGTTTTTTTTAAAGGTCTAATAACTGAAAGTAAAAATCAAATGTAAATCTTAAATGATAATTTTACTGCTTGAGATCTAGTAAAACAGGCCTCCTTAATTACAATTAAGTCACTGACATCCTCTCAGAATAAACTCTGACTAAGCAGACACCTCAACAAACACTAATCATTCTACATATTGCCAAGTATTAAGAAGTGAGGGAGCTCAATAATGAATATTCGTGCAACCCTCACGCAGCCTTTTATGTATGTAATTAGAAAGTACTGCCTGTCTTACACCAAATCTTTCCACAGGATCAGATTCATCTCAAAGAAACTTTTCATTTTCCTCTTGGGCTGGGGTGCAGCATTACCCTACGTTAGGTGGATCACACAAAAATACAGGCAGCAGGTACAAATATTATGTAAAACATGTATGTTTAACACCGCTATCCAATCCAAGCTACACGTATCTGAGTTTCTAGGCCTGAGCATTCTTTTAAGAGAATCCTGTCTCAATAGCAGCCATAAGGTCTTTGCAATATAATCAAACCAACTGCAGAGACTGCAAAACAGACTAATGGAAAATAAGCACACACTAGCCATGTGTGAAATGCAATTTTTAAAGAATCCTTGTGACAGACGCAAGAATTAAGATGCAGGTTTCCACAGATCACCTAAACAATCATTTGTGTTTCTGTTTATGCCACATACCACCGCAGAGGCAACTTAAAGTTTCTAATAAGAAAAATTTTGTGGGTTTTTTAAATGTAGACAAAATCCTTCTGAATCTTTAAAATTTTTAAAAGACTAATTAAATAAACCTCAAAAAGGGCACTTTTCTGCTTGGGACCACATTCAGCTCTCATATGTTCAGCCATATCATTGCAACTCTAAGATCATAAGACTCTCAACTTGTGCTCATAGGGTTGTAGGTTATTACTCTAAACAAAAACCTAACTGGAAAAGGAATCATTACACTTTAGCAATGACCTTCCAAAACCAAAAAGCAGAAGTATAATAAAATTGAAATCCCAGGGTCTATTTCAAGGTCTGGAGGTCTATATATTGTTAAAAGATCCTTCTGCTCCAAAACTTTCACTCTCTCAGCTTACTCATCAAGTCCAAGTCCTGAAATAGGCAGCTGTTGAATAATTTACTTAACACCACTCTTCACACCCCAAAACTTTCCTTTTTGGAGAAACTCATCTGACATAAGCAGAGCTGAAATAGAGAAACTACTGGGGTCTACTGACAATTGTGTATGTAGCTGAGAAGTTTCACGCTTCTACATTCATTTCAACATGAGGAAGAATTAAAGAACTCTCTACTAGCTTCAGAATGGCATTTGTAAGGTTCATTTGAACACACTAAATGCATACTTCAGTTCTAAATGCTACACCTTCTAAAAAGACTAACAGTTCATCTTGTAAACAACCAGTTTCTATTCACGATACTTAATCCTTGCCATTACAAAAGTTAGCTAGTTAGTTGGTTAGTTTTGTGGTTACCATCTGTTGGAGAATTGACCTCTGATCTAACTTTTGATTTTTCAAGATCTTCTTTGTATTCTTTCTTCAATTGTTTAACAATCTTTTTGCTGTAACTTGATTTCTTCACTTTAAAAACTTCTTCAGTTTCTTTAAAAGAAAAGTTGGAAAACATTACATTAGACCTGGCAAGAAGTATACTTACCCATTAAATCTTTTGATTTTGTACCTAGAACTTAATAAATGCCGTTAATGTTATAATTTAATGTGACTTTACCTTTGCACCATAGCAACAAAACCAGATCCATAGCCTTCCATGAAGACTCGGGTCTCCCTTGACTTTTTGCGGCCATTTGAAAGTGTATTTATCCCACTCATAGCACAGTCACAGAAAAGCAAGGCAGAAGTTACACAAAATTGTATGCACATAGCCTGCTTTTATCTGACTGCAACAATAGCTTAAAAAAAAACCCAAAAAACACAAAACCAAACAAAAACCAGCTGATCCTTCACTGTGACCATGAATTTGGAAGAAAAGGACATGAAGCCCCAATATTTTGGGTCAACAGTCCTTTCACAGCCACACATATACACAACTAACGAGCAAGTGAATGGCTGATTTTGATTGCACTACCAGTTCAAACACCTGCTGCACTACAACGTACTAAAAGGTATGCAATAAATTAAAGAACTAAATAGCATAGAAAAAAAATAATCAAAGTTTGACGTGTGTTTTTAAGTCTACACTGTAATTCCATGTTTCCATAATTTGTCAAGATTTGAAATCTGTTAGAAATCAAGTTCCAGTGAGAACTCCAAAGAAAATTAAAAATGCATACTAACTCTCCTGTTGACAAAAGGTATCACAAAAATAAGCTCATTTTATTCACCCTGAACTTCAGGAGTTTGAGGAGTGGGTTTTGATCCTTTGTTGACAATTTTTAATATGTAATAACTGTCATCCACAATCAGATTATCCCAGTCCAAATGGATCAATTCATGAGTGCATTACCTGCTGGAATCCAGCAGAATTACTAGCTGAAGCACTGTAGAAACACAACTATGTCATTTTCCCAAAACCTGCGGTCCAGAAACTAGACCATTTTTCCCACTGTTTATGAAGGTTACTCTAATAAACCCTACGGACAGCCAGACATACTAACTCTGCAACAAAACACCAGTCCAACGTGACCTGGAAACACCAGCCACATCAGGTGCAAACAAACTGGACAAAAAGTCGCAGGAATGATGCTTCTTGACCCAGGTCAGGCTAAAGCCTGCGCCCAGACCAACAAGCCACCCAACTGCAGTCAGTGCAACTGGGGTGCAATGGTCAGGTACCAGCAATACAGAGGCAAAATGGAGGCAACTCACCCCACTAAACAGAAATAAATCTGTGGCGCATCACCCTGCTGCTGGGAGCGCCCTGGCTTGGGAAGGGAAGGGTCAAAGGTGATGCTGATGAGGCTCAACATCCCCTCCTCCTTCAGACCCTCCCTGCCTTGTGCGACCCCTCCTCACCCCCATATAACACCGGGCAACGTGACTGCCTTAAAAAAATCAATAAAGTGAAGGGTCCTATAACGCTGGGGGAGGGCTTAGAGGGGAAGCCATGTGAGGAGTGACTGAAGTCACTTGGTCTGTTCAGCATGGAGAAGACCGAGGGGAGACTTCATCGCAGTCTACAGCTTCCTCACAAGGGGAGGAGGAGCAGGTGCTGAGCTCTTCTCTCTGGCAGCCAATGATAGGATCCGAGGGAATGGCAGGAAGTCGTGCCAGTTTGGACATTGGGAAGAGGTTCTTCACGCAGAGGGTGGGCGAGCACTGGAACAGCTCCCCAGGGAAGCAGTCACAGTACCAAGCCTGACAATATTCCAGAAGCATCTGGACAAAGCCCTCAGACACACGGTGTGAGTGTTGGGGTTGTGCCCTCCTATGAAGATGGCGCAATGGCTGAAGAACCTCTGCTGTGGGGACAGGCCGAGTGTGGGTTCTTCAGCCTAGAGAAGAGAAGGCTCTGGGGAGACCTCAGAGCAGCCTCCCAGTGCCTGAAGAGGCTGCAGGAAAGCTGGGGAGGGACTTTCTCTACAGCTTCCTCACGAGGGGAGGAGAAGCAGGTGCTGATCTCTTCTCTCTGACGACCAATGATAGGATCTGAAGGAATGGCAGGAAGATGTGCCAGGGGACACAAGTTGGATAGGGAAAAGGTTGGATACTGGAAAAAGGTTCTTCATCCAGAGGGTGGGGAAGCACTGGAACAACTCCCCAGGAAGCAGTCACAGCACCAAACCTGACAGTATTCCAGAAGCATTTGGACAAAGCCCTCAGACACACAGCGCCAATGTTGGGGTTGCCCTATGCAGGGCCAGGAGCTGGACTCGACGATCCCTGCGGGTCCCTTCCAGCTCAGGGTTCTGTCCCGTCTCTCCCGGGGGCCGGCGTCGCTCAGCAGCCCCGCGTCCCCTTCCCCTCCACCCCCGGTGCCCGCAGCCCCCCGCCTCACCCTCCTCCTCGTCCTGGAAGCTGAGCAGGCTGGCCCGGGGCGCCTCTTTGTTCTCCCGCGGCCGCTTCTTCTCCTTGGGGCGGCCGGGCAGCCCGTTGTTGCCCGGCGGGGGCGGGGGCGGCGGCAGAGCCCCCAGCGCCGCCCCGTCGCCGCCGAGGAGGCCGAGCCCCAGCCCCAGGGCCGCGCCGTAGCTGGCGGCGCAGGCGAAGGCGGCGGGGCTGCCGGGCAGGGCGAGGGGCACGCAGCCCGCGGGGAGAGGCAGCAGCCCCGCGCCCGCCGCCAGCGCCGCGGCCTCGCCGGGGCCTTCCCCTCCGCCCGCCGCCGGCTCCTGCGGCGCCTCCTCGTCGCGCTCCTCGTCCTCCTCCTCCGACTCGTTCCGCTTGCGCACGTTCACCCGCCTCGCCTTGCGGAACATGCCGCCCGCCGCCCGGCCTCCCGCCGCCGCCGCCGCCCCGCGGCCCAGGCCCGGCTCCCCCAGCATGGCGGCCCCGCGCCACAGCGCCCCCTGCCGCCCGCCCGCCCGGGGACGGAGGGTAGAGCAGACGCGGCAAGAAGCGGAGAGAAGCTCCTCCCCGCCTTTCCTTACGCGGGTCCGCCGCCATCTTGTGGCGCGGTGGGCGGGGCCGGGGCTGCGCGCGGCGTGGAAGAGCGCCATGGCGGGGGGGGAGGGGTGGTGCCTACCTGTCTCGGGGAAGGGGAAGCGGCTGCTGTTATGGAAAGTGGAATATTTTGATTTAAGCTAAAATCCAAATAATTGTGTTCTTTGCAAGTCAGGTAGAATGTCCCTCGGACGGCGTGTTTTCTCTCAATCAGGGTTTCTCCCGGCACGGCTAACGCCTTGTGCGCCCCGTTAACGCCCTGTGCGCAGCGTGATCTGTGCCGAGCGGCCGGGGCTGCTGCATCCCCTCTGTCTGCAGCCTCTCCCACCCCCGGTGCGGGGTCAGGCAGGGCTGGAGCCGGCTCCGAAGCAGTGAGGGATCTGACTGATGCGAAATTCATAACATTAAACTCAGCCCTTGGAAATAATAGTGCAGTGCTACAGACTAGGAGAAGTCTGGCTAGAAAGCTGCCTGGAGGAGAGGGACCTGGGGGTGTTGGTTGACAGCGACTGAACATGAGCCAGCAGTGTGCCCAGGGGGCCAAGAAGGCCAATGGCATCTTGGCTTGTATCAGACACGGTGTGACCAGCAGGTCCAGGGAGGTTATCCTCCCTCTGTACTCGGCACTGGTGAGACCGCTCCTCGAATCCTGTGTTCAGTTCTGGGCCCCTCACCACAAGAAGGATGTTGAGGCTCTGGAGCGAGTCCAGAGAAGAGCAACAAAGCTGGTGAAGGGGCTGGAGAACAGGCCGTATGAGGAGCGGCTGAGGGAGCTGGGGTTGTTTAGCCTGGAGAAGAGGAGGCTGAGGGGAGACCTCATTGCACTCTACAACTACCTGAAAGGAGGTTGTGGAGAGGAGGGAGCTGGCCTCTTCTCCCAAGTGGCAGGAGACAGGACAAGAGGGAATGGCCTGAAGCTCTGCCAGGGGAGGTTTAGGCTGGACATTAGGAAAAAATTCTTCACAGAAAGGGTCATTGGGCACTGGCAGAGGCTGCCCAGGGTGGTGGTTGATTCACCTTCCCTGGAGGGGTTCAAGGCACAGGTGGATGAGGTGCTAAGGGACATGGTTTAGTGTTTGATAGGAATGGTTGGACTCGATGATCCGATGGGTCTCTTCCAACCTGGTTATTCTATGATTCTATGATTCTAATGGAATAGGCATAAGGTTTCTGGGAGAATTGATCCCCGTGCCTGTGAGTGGGAAATATATCCCGTCCCAGCTCTTGTCTGGCTGCACACGATGGATGGAGATCGCTCCCTCGTGTTGCCCTGCCCTGGTAAAGGTTGCTACTTTATAAACTCCAAACCAAGCCTCAGCAAGTTTACTTGTTGGCATTTCTGGTATCGCATGCCTCTGTGCTGCTGTTACACAGCCAGCTTTGGGGCGCCAGGGAGGATGCGAACACCATTAAGAAGGGGCATGTGTGTGGGTGTTTGATGTCCCCTGGGAGTAAGGGAGGGCACAGAGCCTTGACCTTCCCATCACTGCCCCTGTGGGCTTGTTTTCCACAACCAGCTTTGGGGTGCCAGGGAAGGTGCATGCAAACACCCCTACAGTGCCTGGCTCCTCGTCTTCTTGGTGACCTTGGCTGGGTTTTGCTCCTGGCTTTGCACAACCTCTGCCAGAAAGACCCTGTTTGTCCTTGAAGGTATCCCAGCTTCTTGCTTGGATGGGAGAAATAATGTGGGGTTGCCCAGGGAAGCTGTGGCTGCTCCATCCCTGGAGGTGTTCAAGGCCAGGTTGGATGGGGCTGTGAGCAGCCTGGTCTAGTGGGAGGTGTCCCTGCCCAGGGCAGGGGGCTTGTAACTGGATGATCTTTAAGGTCCCTTCCAACACTAACTATTCTTTGATTCTATGTGGTGGTTCTCTTTACGGGTGCTAAATAGTAGCATCTTATGTATGCAGGGCCCTGTGGCGTTCAGTTTCATTCAGGCTGACAGCAACCTCAGAATTTAGTCAGAGCAGCCTCTGCAGCCACTGTTTCGACTAAAAGGAAAATAATGAGTTTGGAGGCAGGTGCCAAAAGATCAGTGGCCTCTTTGAAGACATCCTCTCCAACTACAAGAGGTGTGAACTGGAAGCACCTCTTCTCAGCCTTCCTGGTGTATCAGGAGGGCCAGGCTCCCCTGCAGCCTATCTTTGCCAGCCACCTTGGGAGTTTTGCTTGGGAGGAGATGCAGGGGGTCTGGCTGATCTGCAGCCTTCCACTGCGGCTCAGAGCAACATTTCTTGCAGAAAGCATAGTCTTAACTTTGTGCTGTTCTCACTTAGCTCACACTGTAACTACTAGTAGGAAGGAAAATACATAAATTTACAGCTCATATCTCAATTTCTTTTCTAGTACCAAAAAATCACCTTGGTTTCCATAAATTGGCATATCCAATGTTCATGCATCAAGGTTAAAGATGGGCAAACATGTTCAGATTGAACCTGATACATAGAGGATGAAACCATTGTGTCTATAAATACTAATTACTATAAAAATTTGATCAAACACCATAGCGCGTTGAGTGTGGCTAAGAGTGAGTATCTTACACTGGCATTTAAAACAGATTGACGAAATCACATAATTATTTCTGCAGAGTGATACTTACTGTACTGCTGTGTGTGTAGTCTACATGCAGACAAAAGAAACCTCCACCAACAGAACTAATAAAACTCATGACATATGTGGTATATGTTTTATATGCATTGCTCTGAAAAAATTCTACACGCCTCTAATGCAGTGCATTCACATGGCAAAGCCATGTAAAATTGAAATAAGAAGAATCAGGTTCTTGATATTTTCTGGAGAAGAAAGGGACTTCTGCTGTATGTATAATTGAGAGGAGGATTTTTTCCTGATTCTGGGAAAATCAGTGCAGTGTTCACTTGGGCACAGGAATAAAAGGCCTTATTCAGGACAGTACAGTGGTAAAAGTAGCAGAAGCTGTAATTTGTAGTGTTAGAAAACACATAGAATCATAGAATTGTTTGGGTTGGAAGGGACCTTAAAGCTATCCAGTTCCACCCCCCTGCCATGGGCAGGGACACCTCCCACTGCATTAGGCTGCCCAAGGCCCCATCCAATCTGGCCTTGAACACCTCCAGGGATGGGGCAGCCACAGCTTCCCTGGGCAACCTGTGCCAGTGCCTCACCGCTCTTATCAGGAAAAAATTCTTCCTTCTATCAAGCCTAAATCTGCCCCTCTCCAGTTTATACCTGTTGTCCCTCATCCTATCACTACAAGGCTTAGTGAGCAGTCCTTCCCCAGCTTTCCTGCAGCCCCTTTCAGGTACTGGAAGGTCACTATAAGATCTCCTCGGAGCCTTCTCTTCTCCAGGCTGAACAAGCTCAACTCTCTCAGCCTGTCCTTATATGGGAGGTGCTCCAGCCTTCTGATCATCTTTGTAGCGCTCTTCTGGGCCTGTTCCAATAGCTCCATATCCTTCTTATGTTGAGGATTCCAGAACTGGGCACAGCACTCCAGATGAGGTCTCACAAGAGAGGAATAGAGAGGCAGAATCACCTCCCTCGACCTGCTGGCCACAGTTCTTTTGATGCAGCCCAGGACATGGTTGGCCTTCTGGGCTGTGAGCGCACGTTGCTGGCTCATAGAATCATAGAATCATAGAATAACCAGGTCGGAAGAGACCCACCGGATCATTAAGTCCAACCATTAATGTCGAGCTTCTCATCGACCAGCACCCCCAAGTCCTTCTCTGCAGGGCAGCTCTCAATCACATCATCCCCCATCCTGTGTTGAAATTGGGGATTGCCCCAGCCCAGGTGTAGGACCTTGCACTTGGCCTTGTTGAACCTCATGAGGTTCTCACAGGCCCACTTCTCCAGCCTGTCAAGGCCCCTCTGGATAACATTCCATGGATTTATTAATCTCATGGTGTCTTCCCGACAAGGCCAGGATGCGTACATCCTCGGTTAGTACTGCATATGTGAATTTTCAACAGTGACAGCGGCCTACCCCTGCTGTCATGACAATGTGGAAATGCCGTGTTAATTCAGCACATTTTTTACTAGAGGGCAGCAGAGCCTCAGTGAAGTCGCTGAAGATCGTTAAGATTTGATTTTCCCTGTTTTTGATGAGAGGGTTGGTAACATTTAGAAGTTAATATAATTGTGTGTGCCAGCTCTATTTTTTTTAAAATCAGCACGATACTGTGCAGGATAGCAACTAGTCAGTTTGTGAGGGCAAAGTTAGTACTCTTGCAGAGACGGTTGGAACATGGGATTCCTGGGCAGACAATATAAATTATTTGCCTGTGTCTGTAATGCATTTCAGGCGTGTAATGTGATCAGAACATTCCCTTCCCACACTGCACTGCCAATTTCTGTCAGCCCAGCTCCAGCTGCTGACCATTTTGTAACCTGTGACACAATCGTGAGGGGTATCACTAGAAATATTTGTAATTTGGGGAGAAGGCTTGTAGTTTGTTGCCAAGGTGATGACAAAAGAAAGAACATCTTTACAACAACTGATTTGGTGGTTCTCTGGTTGAGCTAAACCAAGTTCAGTCCCCAGCCTTCAAACACCCATATGCTTAAATCCATTCATTTGCTATTGCAAATAGATCTCGTTAATTCAATACCTACCACATCTACTGCTCCATCATTGATCATAGTTATAGAAAAAGTCTTTCTTTAGTCGAAGCAAATTTATTGATTTCCTGGAATCTTGATAGCCATTCCCCTCAGTACACATATTTTATCCCAGTTTCATGTAATCGTTTGCTGGAAATGCAAGACTGTTAGGACTTGATATTCCAAAGCCTTTATTGTGCTATATGGATGGATCCCAGCCTTAGTGGTATCTCATAGAATGTGAATCCTGCAGACATGTGCAAGGAGAAGAATTTGGGCTATATCAATAATCCTGACATATGTTTTTCAGGGGATGGCAAACGTTATCCCAAAACATGTCTGAAGATTCTTTGCTACATGTCTGCTAGAAGCCTTGCCTCTCCTCCCTTATCAGATGAGAGTCATTGGATGGGGCCTTTATTCTCTCACAGGGGAGAACATGGGCAGAGCTTGCTGTAATCACAGAAGATGATGTCAAATTCCCTACATTTGAGGAAATTGCAGAGATCAGCACATCCAGTGTGCAAGAGGGAGGCCTTTCCCTGGGTAAAGCACTTTTGTGAGCATGATATCTCCCTGTCAGGTGGCTTCTTGCCCAGTGCTTTCCCATGATGTGTGCTGTGGCTTGGCAGAGAACACGGCTTCAGCCGAGCGCTGATAATGGAGGCTGCCTGCGCAGCCCTTCCCTGTTTTCCTAAGAAGCTATGCCACCCAGTCCAAGCAGAGGGTGCCCAACTCTGACTGAGTACCAGGGGGCAAGGACAACAAAGCACTCCCAGTTTGAGTAACCTGTTATGACCTTACACTCCTTGAACCGGACAGCTGTGTGCTGTATCAACAGGGGCACAGCCAGCAGATGGAGGGAAGGGATTATTCCCCTTGTCCCAGCACTTACTAGACTGCATACAGAGTATTGCATGCAGCTTTGGCCCCCTCAGCACAAGTAGGATATGGATAAACTGAAGTGGTCCAGTGGAGAGGTACCAAGATGGTCAGCGGCTGGCACATGTGACTCTGAGAAAAGCGTGAGGGAACAGGGCTTGCCCAGCCTGGAGAAGGGAAGGCTGGGGTTAATACATGAAAAAAGTTTCCCCATGGGGACAGGCAGGCAATGGAGCAGGTTGCCCAATGAGGTTGTGTAGGATATTCCTTGGGGCTTTTCAGGACCTGACTGCAGAAAACGAACTGCCTTGTCTGATCCCAGAGGTGGCCTTGCTTGGAGCAGGGGGTTGGACTGGTGACCTCTTGAGCTGCCATCTAACCTGAGTGATCCTCTGGAAGGCTCAGGGTTTTCTACAGCTGGAGGTACAAGGTTATGTCTTTTTCTATCTGAGGCATTACCTAAAACCAAAATTTATCTAATTAATCTAAAATTTATTAATTATCTTAATCTAAAATTTATTTAATTCTTAGCTTACGATATAGGAAAAGAATTTGTACAAATGCTTTCTAAAGCAGTCATTTCACATTTTCTTTGCTCGTTAAGGAAACATCTACTTGAATTAATCTGATGAATGTCTTTAGACATCTCCTTGTAGAGTGCTGTCACAGTCAGAACTGTCCATCCCATAGCAGCTCCTCCTGGCCAAACCAAACAAACTTGAAGAAGCCCCATCTCTCTTCTAGCATTTTTCAATGCCTCTGACTACTGAATATGTTAAATAACTCAGTAAATAAATGTTACAACATAGCTCTTGTTGTCTGAGGTTGGGAAAACATCATAGTACAGCAGGCTGGGGAAATGCTCTGTGATACTAGAGACGTTTTCCACACTGTATGACTTCAGGAGAGAATATTCATTGAAAAGTGAGGTATCCAGAAAGGAAAGATATACAAGCATTTGCCTGTCTTTGTTGTGCACCGCAAATGAGTTGTCTTTTTCATTGTTGCTGCTGCTGTAGATAGTTACACTCTGCTCTGGAAATCGTCCCTTGGCCTTGTTTACCTGGAGCTTTTGAAGTCCCCAAATAGCCAAGTATTCTGTTGGGAGAGGAGTAGTGCCACAGAAGGAGAGCTTCAAATCCCACACCCATGTGAAGTTGAGTAGCATCTCCAGCACAGAGGTGTCTGTGAACCAAATGGTCAGGTGGCTATTGTAGGTAGTTTTTTCCATGGTAGAAGGCAGCACTGTTTTGCAATTGCACATCAGATTTGCCAGGCAGTAATCACAATCGTGGATATCCACTGAGCAGCTGCAGTTGCGAATTGTGTTTTCCTTGGTGAAAATTAGCGTATGGTTCTTCTGACTTCTTACAAAACTGCCAGTGATGTGTATGCCAAGGAAGCCAGCCAAAAGGAGAGCCAGCCAAAAGGAGAAAGCAGAGAAGGCTTTTGGCTTCATTAGTACTGGTGCCAAGCTGCCAAGTGTCTCCTCCTTTTACTCAGTGAATTATGGCACTTGGCTTTACCTACTGAGGAAAAACAATTTCTTTATTATACTAAAGACCACTCAGTGGTTAATATTAATTTGCTTTTCGCACTCATCTGTCTCAGATATTCAGAACCATATTGCGTTTTTGTAAGTTGCACTGCATTAGAGGGGACACTGATTCAGGAAGATTAATTGATTCATGTTTGGGATTCTTCTTTCACTCCACATTTGCTCTAAATGGTTTATTATGCTTTTGGGACTGCTTGGACACCCTGTTCTCTAACCAAGCAGTTCTTCAGCCCAGTGTGAAGGTAAGGACAGGACTCCTCCTGCTTGTTTCTTTTTTCTGCTTTCTCTTTGTCCACTTCCCAACAGATAGGGGTGATGAATGACCACATCACTGAATGAGGCAGTCTGAGAAGGACTAATGGCAGGTGTTTTGTTTTGCACCTGAAATGCTGAGTAAAGGTTGTGATAACCTTCCCTTTAAACTGAGTGTGGGACAGACTGGGCAAAGGGAAATAACGTGTGAGTTTTGGAGACTAAGGACCATCTCTTAGTGGATGTGTGCACAGCAGATAGCATAGGATAGATCCTGGCTTTGTAGGTTGCTCTTCCTCCCTTCATTTACCAGGGCAAAGCAAAGTAGCACTTCTGTGCATGCGTATGACAATGGAGCAAGTTTCCATTCCAGCCATGCTCCACCGCAGGTGGTTGGGAGTATGTCTGGTAGGGACACTTGGATTCTCAGCTACCAGCCCTTTGGTTTTCAGACCAGGGTTGGATCTTACCAGGAGCACCTGAGTTCTCCTGAAGTATTGCTAGATGATGGTACAAGCAACAATGCAGAATGTCATTTCTCAACAGAAATTATAAGATATTGGAAAGTGTGTCTGATTTGACTGTAATTGTTTTGAATCACAAAGAAACATTAGAGGCGGTTTTTGTCCAAAGGGGGCAGGTCCTGGTAAAGGCAGCACTAGGGCATGCAGTAGAATTTAGTCCTTAGCATCTGAAAAGCTTGCTCCATATCCAGAATGCATATCCAGCACCTTAGAAAACATGACAATGCACCTACAGTTTTGGAGAAACATATCAGATAAAGAAGAAAATAATAGCATTTATAGTAGAAGCACAAGCTGTTTTTATCTGTTATTCAGTCTCCCATCATTATAGAGTGGAACCTTCTGCTATAAGCCTCATGGTCATTTAACAGACAATTAAAGGAAAGTGTCTTTAGGAGCACAGTAAAATTCGCTTAGTCATAAGCACTGTCATATGTATTATAGTTTACCAGGTGTGTGATTTAGATGTAAATTTTTAAGCTCAATTCCTGCTGAAAATTCAAAGGAGAGTGTTCTTTGACTAATATAAAATTCTAAAAACCCCAGAAAACTGCATCTTGACAGAATAGTTTGTGCCCTGCTTTCCACATTTCTCACTTATAGAGGATATAGTCCTCTAGTCCACCTTTTTTCTTTGAAGTTTAGTCTCCTGTCAGTGAATCTGTAGAAACTGTGATGGTTTGTTGGTGTCCAGGACTTTCCCATCCATGGGAAAAGAAAGAAAAGGGAAAGTTATATGCACATGGGGTAAAAAACCTGCACATAAGCAACAGTGGCCTCTGGGCCAGACATTAGCACTGGATCCTTTCCAGGAATTAGATTTTTAGTGGGTGGTAGACGGTTGCATGAAAATACTAGCTCATTGCTTAACAGCAGTTGAAAAGTAATTAAATTGTTGAGATGTAATAGGAAAATTAGGGGAAAAAAAGGAGAGAGTGCTGTTGAGCTACTGCAGAAATCACCTGTTTGTTGACATTTGCCTGCTGTGTGCAGTTCAGGTCCCACTATTTCAGAAAGGATACTACAGGATGGAGTTCAGAGAAGAGCAACAAGAGTGACAAGGTATGGAAGGGCTCTGCTTTAAGTAAGGCAGGACGAGGTAAAGTAGTTCCCTAGGCAGGTTTAGGCACAAATAATATGGAAATGATGGGTAGAGATCGATTTTTCACTGCTTCTTCCCAGAACCAAAGCAATACCTCTTAAATAAAACCAGTAGGGTCGCAGCTGACTTGTTAATCCTTAGCAAATGATATTGCGGGTGCAAAAAGTTTTCACAAATTCAAGAAATGACTAGATAAGGTCATTGAGAAGTCCACTGCGATTATCAGGTACACAGACACCAGATCTGGCTGCAGAAGGCCCCATGTTGAAAATAATTGGAGGCAAAGATAGTTACAGCAGGAAGTATCACATGTTCTTGTCCTATTCAAAATCTCTCCTATGCACCTTCTTACGGCTGCACATGGAGATGGTTATGCACATGGAGATGGTTACTTAACTACATGAATCTTTGGTCTGTCATTATGGCCATTCTTGTACAAGACCTGTATTGTGTAAATGTATACAAACTGACTCAAATGTGATTTTATCCTGTATGTGTTCCCTGAAGTTAGCCTGTTGTTTTCTTATTTGAAGGATGCAGACATTTTAATGCTTAAATCAAATATTTAGTCCATGTTGTGGAACATACCAGAAATACCAGTTTAACTGTTAGCTAATGTTTAGCTTCAAAGGTCACACTCCTCCAAGCTGGGGCTGTCTGTGGAATACATCTTTCCACCATGTGCTCTCTCTGAAAATTACCCACTCCCCTTAATAAAGATCATTTATCCACTGAGCTCACTAAAATATTTTTAGATACTGCCTATAGAAACCCAAAGATTATGCTAAATGTCAAGCATTCACACACATTTTTCTAGGGAAAATTGGTAGGTGTGCCTTCTTCTCTTCCTTAGTTTTCAAATGAAGCTTAGCTAGACTTCCAGTGTAATCAGTACATATTCAGAAACTGAGCAACATTCTCATCATATGCATTTAATATGCATGTGTTCAACTAGTTCTGCAGCCTTCTTCCCTGATTTTGGCTAGGAGGCAGAATTTCAGTGATAAATGACCGAACAGAGTATATGTTTTACTTTCCTACTATGCTACCAACTTTGGCAAAAGGAGGCTTATCATACAGTTGTGAAGAAAGCATCTATGGGTGTTGTTTCTACTTAAAACTTTTAAAATCTATAGCTAGTTAAAGACTCATGCACCTGACACAACAGATTTTACAACTTCTTTCCATAAAACATTTCACATTTCTTTGCATAACATAGCATAGCAGGTATAGCAGTCCTGTAAAAATAATTTCAGTGTTTTTCAGCTTTGCCATTTTTAGTAGAAGATTGCTGAACTCAAGAAACAAGAATGGTATTTCAAATCTGAACTTGGCAAATTATCTGAATGCTCTTCCTTGACAGATGGGTAATCAAAACTTACCTACTTTCATGTATCTATTCTGGAACAAAGAATAACTCATTTGTCTATAGAAACTCAAGCTCAGAAGGAGCTTGTCTGCATTTTATTTCCCTACAATTGTTCAATCAGCTGGTTTAAACAGCCATCCTTGTCCATCTCATACCCAATGTTCATCAGTCTTTGAAAGTGGTTGGAGAAATAAAAATTTTCCAAAGTGATTGAACTTGTTCATTATCCAGTTGCAGTGAGCTGATTGAGAAATACATTTTGATTAGTGCACATAGCGGCTCTGTAGCCTAAACATGGTGTGCACAATAGGAGTCTTGTCCTGTTGCTGAAGATTTGGTTTAAACTTTTGAGTAAAAGAACATAGAATTCTACCAGGCTGCAAGATGACCTCCAGCAGAAGTAATATCACCTTGGGTTCACCTCTTCATCCAATGCAGCAAAGAAATAATTTGTCCAAACAGATGGTGATTTATTCTAACAACATGGTTTCTTCATGTGGCATTATTTCTAACAACATCCCAAACAACCATGTTTCAAATGAGGTATAGGTGGAATATAATAACATGCCCTTCACCCAACTGCGCTGATACTTCTTCTAAGTTGATCTCATACTGTCAGCTAAAAATTCCACGGAGTTTTGAAATTATATACTGTGACTGCAACATTTCGTTTTATCAGTTACTGGTCAGTTTTTCCTACAGCTGCAGCCTTCAACAAATCCACTCACTGCACAGGTAAATTGGAGGTAAAGCCTACTTTCCTTCCTTTTCCATGTTTACATAGCCCAGTTTTGGAAATAAAATTAGAAGTGGAAAAAACAAGAAGTGAATAAAACTAATAGATAAATATCTTCTGAGTCATACCCCCCCCCCCCCCCCCGGCTTTGCTGTGGTAATGTGGCAAGCCTTTAGTGTTTGAAAATGAAGTGAAAAATTAAATTGGTGTATGAGAATGACTCAGTGCCTTCAATAGTGATTAGATTGTGTTGCCTCAGACGTCTTTACTTATGCCTGCTTTTTCTTACATCTGGGTAAGCAGTCACCCACCTTCACTGAGCAGCGTAGAGTAACGACTACCCTATGGGGATTATTGATAGTTGATCCAGTTCTCCGCCAAACAGCTGCCAGTGTTTCCACAGTGGTTTTCTGCCAATTACAGCATTGTAATTGTACCTCACAAAGGTTTTGAGGTGTGGATCTTGTTTTCTATGAATACCTCAGTTCAGGTATCAGACCGCAAAGTTCCAGTGATTACAGAAAGAATACTGATTGATAGAAACTCTGCCACTGTAATGGCTTTCTGGGCAATGGGGAAGTGGAAGTGGGATATGTTTGAAATCAAGAGATTCTTCATTGTCCTGAGGATGTTAGTCAAGAAGGCTTTGGTGACTGGTATTATCTTCTTTATTTTCACCTGTTGTTTAAGATTCCTGAAGTCCAAGGCTACCATCCGGTTTTCCTCATAGACTCCTATAGAAACACCTTCCTTGACATTGAATGGAAGCTCTGGCATTACCCCAAATTAGAAGACTTTTTGTTATAAAAAGATCTGTTTAGTTGAATACTTGGAGAGCAGGGAAGAAAGGTTAACTCTAAACACCAAGAGTAACTCTGTAAAAAATAACTAAGTCTAGATAGTAAAGCATATCTAGGAGTACCTGGGCACAGTACATAAACCCCAGAACACAGACTTGGCAGGTGCAGGTGGATAAGAAAGAAACCACAGCAGCCATATAGGCTGGACCATATAGGTAGAACAAGGAGGTGGCTGTGAGCAATGGAAGCAACTATAGAGAAAAGAAGGGGAAAAAGTGGTAATAAGGGGCTGGGTGGAGGAGGCGCAAGTGCAGCCCTGAGATGGGATTGAGGAATGAAGGAGAGCCATAGAGCCATAGAAAAGTTTGTGTCAGAGGGGACCTTTTAGGTCATCTAGTCCAACCCCCCATGCAATGAGCAGAGACACCTTCAAGCATATCGGGTTGCTCAGAGCTCATCCAACCTGACCTTGAACGTTTCCAGGGATGAGACTTCTACCACCTCTCTGGGCAACCTCTTCCAATGTAGGAAAGAACTAGGAAGTTTTCCTCAACAGATCAGGAAGCTCTTTAATAGGGCAGAAAATACAGAAAAAGTACAAAACTGAGATCCTGGGAAAGTTTTTTTGCTAACTTTACAAGCATGTCTTGATGGAAAGTAAAAGAAAAGGAACAACTTCTGGGCCCCTCACCACAAGAAGGATGTTGAGGCTCTGGAGTGAGTCCAGGGAAGAGCGACAAAGCTGGTGAAGGGGCTGGAGAACAGGCCTTATGAGGAACGGCTGAGAGAGCTGGGGTTGTTTAGCCTGGAGAAGAGGAGGCTGAGGGGAGACCTCATTGCTCTCTACAACTACCTGAAAGGAGGCTGTGGAGAGGAGGGTGCTGGCCTCTTCTCTCAAGTGACAGGGGACAGGACAAGAAGGAACGGCCTCAAGCTCTGCCAGGGGAGGATTAAGCTGGACATTAGAAAAAAATTTTCACAGAAAGGGTCACTGGGCACTGGCAGAGGCTGCCCAGGCAGGCGGTTGAGTCACCTTCCCTGGAGGTGTTTAAGGCACGGGTGGACGAGGTGCTAAGGGGCATGGTTTAGTGTTTGATAGGAATGGTTGGACTCGATGATCCGGTGGGTCTCTTCCAACCTGGTTATTCTATAAAAGAGCCACTCATTCTGCTTCTACTTTCACTCCTGATTTGTGTGGTTTTTATCCAATCCAATATTTGTAATTCAGTAATGAGTTATTCCTTCCATGCAAAAACTGGAGAACAACTAGATCCCAGCCTCAGAGTCCCTCTAGCCTGTAGTGCTGGCCTGGGGAGGGGTAAGTCAATCACTGCTTTGGAACTGGAATCTCTGTGACAGGGAGAGGAGGACA
Source organism: Phaenicophaeus curvirostris (assembly GCF_032191515.1). Classification (NCBI taxonomy): domain Eukaryota; kingdom Metazoa; phylum Chordata; class Aves; order Cuculiformes; family Cuculidae; genus Phaenicophaeus; species Phaenicophaeus curvirostris. The sequence continues at coordinate 112,183,838 of NC_091392.1, forward strand.
GAAGCTGCATTCACTGCTTAGCAGCAAACAAAAATCTTAATGATTTTAGGGAAATTTTACTTGCTTCCCATAAGAATAACTTGCTTCTGAAAAAAAATAATCAGTTTTGAGCAATCTAAATCTAGCAAATAATTTATTAATTTTTGTCCTGAGTGGGTGGCCTTTCAAGTGAAAATCAGACCAGACATAGAGGCCAGCGGAAAACGATTCCAGTTTGATTACTTCAGCCATGTATGTTTCTAGATGTGTATCTCTTTCCAGCATTGAACCTCCGGTTTTGTTTCATGCCTTCCCAAAAGTTTTCTAGCATGAGATTCCATCCCCGCTCATTTTTCTTCACAGGTTTTGATAGCTAAAGGAGATTTTCAGTGCTTATTTAGTAATAGTGTCATTTCAGGTTTCTGAATTTACTTTGATCATTCCACTATTTTTTTTTTAATTGCAGATCTGTGTATTAAGAAAACTGCAAAAAAGCAATAAAAAGCCTTTGACTGTTGTGTGAGAATGCTACTGTCTCAAGGAAAGTTAATCCTATTCAATGGAAGCCCCAATCCTATACAATTAATTTCTTCACAGGGTGCTTTCTTCCATTCTCTATTCAGAAAAAAAACTAATTAAACCCCCTCATTGATTACTTGTGTTAACATGTGCCTATGTGAAAGTGCTGTATTAAGCAAAGAGAAGCTTAAATCCATATAATCTTGTGCAGTTTGAGTAACGTACACAGAATGAATACCAAACCCACCCAACTGAGATCAAAATAGTATGAAAGGCTGGACAACGCCAAAAGCATTTAGAAGAACTACGAGGACTGCCTCTTTCTTTTCCTGCTTGCGTGCAGGTATGGAAAGGATGTGTAAAAAAATACATTGCATTTCAGAATGCAGGTGGCAGCAAGAAGATAGGTACAGCAGCATAATTGGGCTGATTTCACCAGGGCTGATGCGTTTCTTGCCTGCCACGTGGAAACCTCAAGGGGAGGCAGGGGGAAGAGGGGCACAGACAAGCGACTGTTACTTTAAGGAGCAAAGCACGCCCCAGTCTTGCCTTCATCTCTGTGCTCTTTCAGTGATATTTAATACCAGTCTAACATGTAAAAAGTTTGTTGAAAATAGGGTTTTAAAGACAATTCTTTGCAATTTCTTTGGTATTTGAAAGTAAACTGAGTTTTTTTTTTTCCCCTCAGAGATAACTCTAACCATTTCCTTTAAATACTGTTGGATTGTCTGGAAGCAAAACTTTTATTGCTAAATTGTAACTGAAAAAAATATCACCTCCCCTTTGTAGATATTTATGCACATGAGAAAGGATGAGGTTAGCTTTTAACAGCTACTGAACTAAGCAGGTGTTAAAATACAAGATTCCAGAAAAATGTAAAGGGTTATGTAAAATGCAAAGAGTCAGTACCCTGAGAAATCTAGTCTGAGCCTTCACTGCAGGGCAGCTACACTATCTGACCACAAAGCCCTAGGGAGGCTCAGGCGTGGAGGGAAACCAACTGCTGGATTTGACCTTTTTAAGTTTAGGAGTACCCTAAGTGGGCTGATGGGAGAGACAGAGGTATTTTGTTTTCCATCTCTTTGCTTAAAAAATTGCCATATTTATTTAGTTACTCCACAGATAAATGCAGGAAAATAACTTTGTGATAAAAGCTGATATTCCACAGGCTTCCAGGCTGCAGTGTGATCTGTATTTGTTGTCAATAACTTGAAAATTGTTTTTGCACTTGCTTCTGCAGCAAAAGCCCAGGCTGCTGTCATTAGACTGAGCAGCCAGTGCTGTAGCCGCAGTGCTGCTAAGTGTAGCAGAACAAATGCCTTCCCAGCAATGATAAAAATGTGAGATAAAATATTCTGTTGCCCTGAACTTGGAACAACTCACAGACCGTTGAATATGTTCCATTATAGGTATTTTGGTATTCAGATGTACACAGACTCTGTGACAGACAATTAATCTAAAAACACCTCTGCAAAATTGTCAAGCCTGTCCATCCTATGCAAAGTTTCTCTCCGTATCAGAGGCAAATGTTAAGCCGGGAAGGTTGCAACGTGTAACCGTGGGGAGGCAGATTAGTAGGAAAAAACTCAAGGAAAAGGAGGAAGTCTTGTCCTGCCAAAGAACTGAGAGTGGTTATACTTCCTTTTTTTCCCCCGGGTAAAGGTCACTCTCAGCAGGTCACAGCCTGATTATTTCCAACCCTGAGAGAGCAGAAAAGATGCGTGTGTAAGGCTTTCATTTTAATGCCCCACTTCACACATGCAGTCTGCACTTTTCCTAATAAAGAGCCGAAGACCAAGATTAGTGGCAGGATTTGCTTGGCCAGAGCAGACCTGGAGCTATTCCAGCTTGGAGGTGTGCACAGTACATGCTGTCTGGGAAAGCTGATGCACACTGATCTGGATATTCACCTCTGAATTGCACCAAGATAAGGATTTGCATAAATGAAAAGGAAGAAGAAAGTGGTGTAAAACTTCACCAGTTCAGGAGGAGAGCACCGTTCTGCACAGCTTTACAAAGCAGCAGCAGATTGAACATACCTTACCCTCTCGAGCACCATAGGCAGGATTTGTTGTTATACCTGTGTAAGTGGGTTGGAATCAGTGGTGTAAATCTGACCTAATGAAATGGAAAATCAGAATTTTATTTCTAGCAGTGCCATTATAGCAGTCTGCTTCCATCCTGCCTGCTAGTAAAACCTATGACTGCAAGTACCAGTTTTCTATTCAGTGGATCTGAAATGCTTCAAGAGTCTCAAAGGGAAGGCATTACAGAAAAATAAGTTTCTTTGTGTCGCTGTTGAGCCAGGTAGCTATTCCAGTCTGCTACCTGTTTGATATTTCTCTGCACAGCCTTCTGCAGCTTTCAAATAACAGAAGAACTAGGAGCTTGAACTCATCCTGATGCTTATGAGAGAGCCCTGTACCTTAAAGGTGGAAGGAATAGAAAATAATGCCCTGCTTTTATGTTAAAAAGCAACCCCAGAGTACACAGTTATATCTTACACTGTGAAAAGATCCGTCTTCTGCTCTAAATTATAGATTAGTATTTTTCAATAATTTTCTTGTTTGCTTCTTGAATGATCTTGCCTTTTGCCTTCCAGGAGGCTAATTTTATTTATTTTTGTAAAAGAGAAGCATTAGTGAATACAATTTCCTTCGACACTGGTGCTGACTCTGAATGCACTGAGTGTGCGTAAGCTACAGTGTTAGAGGGGTTGTGCTTCCTGTGATTTAAATTCTGAATATTCAAAACAAAAAGTGTATACACACGCACAATACATGAATTTGTATGCTCATGAATACACAAGTGCATCACAATTCCATACAAGTAGTTTTGTGATTGTAAGGTATGTGCAGTTAAGTCCCTGTTTATTCATCAATCCTCAGAAAGGGACATCTGGGAAATCAGGTGTCCTGAGTACAGGCGATCAGCACTGTGTGAAAATCAGAGTTGTCCTTGATGGCTCAAGCTGAGCTCTTGAACACCGAGGTACTAAAATGAATTTTAAAACAACCTTTTTAAAATTCTCGTATTTTTTTACATCAAATCAAGTACTCCCTGGAGCAAGGATACTTAGACTGAGTGAATTTCAGGAAAGAAAGCTTGACTGCAACTTTTTGTTATTATTTCCCAGCACCCTTTCTAACTTGACCTGGACAAAAGTTCAGGTTAAGTATTACACTAAATTAAAGATTTGCCAAGCCCAGAACATAATGCTTACTTCATGAATTAAATGGTATAAAAAGCGTACTTTACCACTTTATTTTCTATTGTTCAAATCCTAAATTAAGAAAAAATAATGATATGAGAGGAGAAAGCTTCACCATAGAGAGCTGTTATGAAGCCTTAATGGTGACTAAGTAGCTGGAGACTGAAATTCTAGAGTACGGCCTCCCAGTGCTGGGTATCTTGGGTCCTGTTCACTTGCTCAGATAGTGGATGTTGTCATTGGCATTGAGACTCCAGAGCTATATAGAGATGGTGTATTTACTTTGTTTTGTCCTTACTGTATCACTGCTTTCACTTATAAATTAAATGGCAGAATAAAACACAGGTCCTAGCTGCTCTTTACCTGATCCTCTTCTCCCAGTGCTCTTCTCAAGGCATTTTTAACTGAATAAAATCGCTCAACTCCAGTCAGCTGGATTAATTTCCACTAACACTTCTGTAATCTTTAAAGATTTGCCTAAATAAGTATATGCAAAATAGAACAAAGTAGTTCCACTGTTCTTCATGGTTATTATTCACAGAGCTATTAATTATTACCTAAAGCATACAGATACAGCATATAAACAATTGCAACATATGAAAGACAAACTTTGCTGAATCTGTAATTGCAAAGCAACAAATCTGAAAAACTAAAAATACCTGCCAAGAACAGATTTAGCGGCAAGGGAAATATTGTGCTGGAAGAGAAATGGCCCCATTCATAAAAAACACAAGCGAATGAACGTTATTCTGTTCTTTCCCCCCAGCTTTTAGAACTGAAACAAAGACAGCAACTTACTCTTTCTCCAGATGCCAGCGAATGGGTTTGTCACCACCCGGCTTCCTGCTTGGCCAGGCTTGCTGAGGCAGGGATGCTTGGCTGTGGCTGGGAGTGGGGTCAGCCTGTGGGGCAGGCGGCAGTGCCTTCTCTCCCACTCACTGCTGCTCTTTTATGTTTTCACGGGCCGGCAACCCATGCCGTTCCCCTGACAACCATGAGAGCAGTCCAAGGTCTACCCCTATCATTAACACCACCCCGGCAGGATCCCTACCTGTCTCTGTTACCTCTGCCCCCACGTTGTCCAGGATGCTGTCGTCCACCTGGGAAGGCTTGGAGATAACTGACAGCTTCCTCAGGACCCTTTGCTGTAGGAGGGGAGCCAGGGTGCAGCAGACCCTGGTCAAGCAGTGGGAGCTGGCGACTCGTGTTCACGGTGGGGGTGCCCAGCCTGGTGCACAGGGAGTAAGGGAGTACTCATCTGCAAGGTGCATTGCATATGGAAATGTAAAGGAAAAAGTCCAACTGATTATACCATAGATATGTCAGGCAAGTTGTCTGATTTGTGAATTTGGGATTTGTGACTGTATTTTTTTTTTTTTTCCTGGAAGAGCCAGTGAGTGAGAAACACCAGTCCCCTCTCATCATTTTTCAAGACGGAGGGAGCCACGTTTCACTTTTTGCCCATAAGAAGTCCATTCAGGAGCCTGAATTCCCCAAGATGCCCATTCAGCTTTTTGAAGGAGAAGTGCTTTGGGGGACCCTCTTTTGTAATAAATGCATGGGCTGTGCATCGGGCAAATATAAGAAGCACCTAGGATCTGTTCACTGGAGTACTTTTCAGTTGTTACTATTATGCGATGAGAGACATTCTGTCTTGCTTATATGACTCTTCAGATAGTGGCAAACTTGATTATGCATATATTTATCAGAATGTCTGTTGTGTTTTAAGTTAAACTCCACACTTTAACCCCATTTTGCCCCTCTTGGATGTACCACCAAGGGAAGACTTTCATTCCCTCCTGCTCCAAACTGTCCTTGGCTTTATATTTTCCTTTAGGGCTACCACAAAGTGCTTTTAGTTCTGTTAATTTCAGTCTTCCTCTGGGACCACTGGCTGTTGTCAAGTTATTTAAGAAAGCGTCTGGCTGGCAGCCGGCTCAATAGCCCAGCTATGGAAACTGAGAGAACCTGAGTTTGCCACCTCTATGTATCACCACTCCAAGAACTTGTTGCCAACAGATTCAGAGGAGCTCTGAACAAATGTCCTAAAAAGAAAGCATTATTTGCCTTCATTATTCAGCAGCACAAAAAGTGAGAAAAGGGTAAAACCAATGAAGAGTCTTCCCTTAACCAGACTTCAATCTTTTATTGCAAGGTGTTATCACCTGGCACAAGAAGAAAATGATGGATTGTTAAGACTGGCTCATCCTTCCTTTGTGCAGGGCTGAGCTGTCCCTGGAGAAAGAGTTTGAAGTTGAATTACTGCCAACTTCTTGCTCTTCCACCTTGACCCACTACACTGCTTATGTTGCTGCCGCCGTGTTGTGGCACAAGGAAAGAAATGTCCTTCTGTTGACGTGCCACACTGTGAAAAGAAAGGATGATGTCAATTGAAAAAACATGGATTGTTAAAGTTTATTAAATTTCTGTTGTGCTTATTGTTTGTTGCTTGCACATACACTACAAAAAGGGCATGCCATTCATGATATGGAATACAGCGTTAATTTATTTTTTTCTGCTCTGGTGTTTTCTAAAGAAGTTTTGCATTGCAATGCCCAGGAGTTTGATGTTCAAGAAAAACAGGATGAGTCCCATAGTCTTAACAGTGGTTTCATCTTGCTGCTGAGAACTTGTGTACAATGTGTTTATTAGGCACCACTTGCATAGAGGTCGATGATGCAACTTCTCATAATAGGTTGGAGCTATGGGAAGCTCTGCTCAGGACTCATTTGTCTCTCATACACTTGTGTCTGCACATTTTTACATGTCAAAAAAGCTTGCTTATCTTCTTCACACACAGTTAGGCAGGCGATGAGGTACAGAGCCAGCTTTTGCATCTGCAACTCAGCCTGACAGGAGGATACTGTTGGGTGGAAGTGCCCTCAGCAGGTCTTCGGTCCAGCTTCTTGCACAGAGCAGTGCCCAACCTATCTGACATCAAACCAGGCTCCTCAGGGCTTTCTCCAGTTAAGTCTTCAAAATCCCCAAGGATGGATCCTGCATAACCCTTCTGGAGAACCTATTCAAATGTTTGACCACTCACATGGCAAGAAATATTCTTCTTACAGCAACTTTGATGTTCTCCTGTTTCCCACTGACTCTTGTTCCCCCATTGTGCACCTCAGAAGTGAGCCTAGCTCTGTCTATTCAATAACTTCCCAACAGACATGAGGAGGTGGCTACTAGGTCTCCCCACAACCTTCTGTTCTCAAGGCTGAACAAACCCATTTCCTCTGCCTCTGCTCAAAGGACAAGTGCTCCAGTCTTGGCCATCCTGGTGGCCCTCTCCTGAACTCGCTCTAGTTTATTATGCCTGTCTTGTACTGTGAATCCCCAAACTGCATGCGTTAGTTGAGACGAGGTCTAACAAGTGCTGAGTAAACAGGGAAAACCCTTTCCCTTGATCTGCTTGTTGCCTGCGCTCCTGTTCAAACAGCTTGGGATGCTGATGTCCCCCTCTGCCACTGGGGCATGCTGCTGGCCCACACTCACCTTGCTGTCATCCCAGACCCCCAGGGGCTTTTCTGCAGAGCTGTCCCTCCCCAGTCAGTCCCCAGCCCTCACCATTGCCAGGGGCTATTCCTTCCCAGGTGCAGGAATTTGGTAGTTCTCCTTGTTGAATTTCTTGAGGTTCCTGTAGACCTTTCCTGTAGGCTGTTGAGGTCCCTCTGAGTTACAGGACTGCCCTTCAGCATATTGATTCATTCCCCAGTTTGGTTGGTTTGGTAGTGACCTATTCATCCCAGTCTTTGATCTCAAACCCAAGCGTTTAGCAGGGCCTGCTGCAATAGGGCAAGGGGTAATGGTTTTAAACTAAAAGTGGGTAGATTTAGTCTCGATGTAAGGAAGGAATTTTTTACAGTTTCCCTAGAGAGGTGATGGGACGATGCAGTGATAACAAACTGCTGGTAGCTTCAGGTCTATGCTATATCTGCTGAGAATTTCTTGGAAGTGAAATTTCAGCACCTGGCCATGGCTACACAGGGGAAGCAGCTTTCCAAATCTGTCCAAATCTGTGGTTTCCCGCAAGAGAGATTTTTACAAGCTGCTTATCTCGCAGGGGGAGAGGGAGGCGGGGAGCTGGTGTCTGCAGTCCAGCGCAGTGCGAGGTGCACGGCTGCCATCCTGCGGCACGCTGCCTGGCCAGGGGCTGCTGTGGAGTACCAGTTGTTAACGGAGTAACACCTTCTGAGACCAGCTAACATAGTACTGTCATTTGTACGAACCGCTGTACAAATCCAGAGGTGTTCTCTGCCCTGAAGAATCCAGAGAGAAACAGGGAACCAGGAGCAGAGCTCCCGATAAGGTGTGGTGGTGTGGAAGGGAAACTGGGGGCTCTGCCATTTAGGTCACTGCATCTCTTTCTTCGTGTCTGCCTGGAGTACAATCCTCATGTCAGGCCTTTCCTGCCCACGCAGGAGAAGAGTCTCATTATTACAACTGAGTCCGTGAACTATGTAGAAACTAGCTCACACCTTTCCCCCTGCCTCATTGAAGAGTTTGTTCCCAGAGGAATGAGGTCTCACTTCCGTTGTGCCTTCCTGTCCTTGTTGCTGTCCTCTGGCTGTGGGCAGGCTGGCTGGCTTTTCTGGGCACATTAAAATTAATCACAGAAACACAGAAAACTAGAGCCTGAAAAGGTATGAAAACCTTGTATACCTTGTATACTTGTATACAAATTCAGATCTTTAAAAATCTCCACTTAAAGAGAATTCAATGTCTTCTTGTTTAACTTGTTGTAGTTTTTAATCAAACTTAACACTAGAGAGTTTTCCTGAGTATATAACATACAAATAAAGTAAATTGGGTTTTTCCCTCTTGCTCTCGGTGGACAATTATTTTAAAAATAAGTTTTAAAATGGCCATTTTGAGTCTTCTTCTCTTTCTGAAAAAAAAAAATCTCTGTCACCTTGTTCTCCTATGGCAAGTTTCTAGACTTGACTTTGCCAAGATGATGGCTGAAGCCCAACCCAACCTTTAGCCTTCCTGAAGTCTTCTTCCTTTGACTCCCTGCTTCTAATACTGTCACTGCAGCAGAAGCGTGCACTGTTTTGTACCTGTGGGTAGTTCTCTGCTCAGCCAAGGTGCTACCATGAACAGCCATCAATCCCATAATACCATAGTCCATTAGACAGCAATTTCTTCTTCTCTTAATTGGTAAGTTACTTCCCTGAGGACCAGATTCTGCAATATGCCAGGCACTTTCATCCTCGTCATTTCAGCTCCCACAACACTGCAGGTTCTGAACCAATCAAAGGTACAGAGCCAGGCTGAGGGATGGATATCTGCCATGCCTGGGTTTCCCTCTGTTTTACGGACTCATACATGAGCCTAGTGGCTTTTGTCCAGCAGTGCTCCCGCTTATGTCCAGCATCTCTCAGTATGTCATCATGGGGAGAGGTAACACGTTCCCATCTGTGTGCGAAGTGCACTGCTACAAAAGCACTTGCGTAAGATGACTTATATCTTTTGCCATTTGTTTCTGGAGGAAAAGAAATACTCCTCTTGGCTGTTCTGCATACGTGCATATGTGAGCGCATACATATAGCTTCTTGAATCAGGAAATTATTCTGAGTTCCTCCAGGGAGAATGCGAAGGCTTGAGGCTGGTGTGTTTTTTCCCCCTTATCCTGTGCATTCTTTTGCGAATGTGAAAAGAAATCCTATCATACATCGGAAATGCTACAACATTAGGTCAATAAAAACAAGCAGCAATTCTGCAAAAGGCTAAGTAGCAGAGAGATTCTATGGAATCGAGCATACATCCCACAGTATGGAATAGTATAATAACCCAAATGCTGACATAAAGTAATAATAAACAAGTTATGTATATACATATCATAGCAGCATTAAAACCATGTGAGAACTGAATGATGCTTGGGTGTGATAAATTGAGGCTTGCTTCTGAGTTGACCAGGGTTAACCATTAGGGTTTGCAGTCATTGTTCAGTATTATCCATAAAGAGAACTGGATGTTTTGTCCTTTTGTCAAGGGATAAACAGTTCTAAACAAACACCAATTCCCCACTTTGGATAAACATTTCTAAGCAAACAACAAAACTCCACTTACACACTTGGCAGCAGCCAGTGATCATCTGAACTCACAGGCCAAGGACTGTGTACACATAAGCATGATCATCTCTCCAGCTAAGGCATCAGAATCCTGATGAAAAACAAGAAGCTAGCTGTACTGATAGCCAGATTATGTTTGAAAACTTTTCTTTGGTTTCTTCTCAGGAGGAAGACAAAATAATGTGCCGAGACCAAAACGTGCAGCCCATCTGACATAAAGTTCTTTCTCAAGCATAGCCATACTCGCTTCTACTGCTCTGCATCCAGTACAAGCAATTTTAAAGCACAAAAAGATGTCAACAAAAATAAATCTACTCCTGTTAAAAACACTTGCCTTGAAGAATTTATACTGACTTAATCTAATCCAACAAGCGATTTTAAGACGTATAATTCTGCAGGGCACTTAATTGTATTTTCTCATTGCATAAGATAGAGAAAAACCCATATTGCTTTAATACTTTTTGAAAAAGCTGAGCAGCAGGGGCCTCACCCAGGACGAACAGTCTTTATTCTACTGGCACTAATATGGAGTATCTAGGTCTGGGCTTACACTATACTAGAGTGACTGCAATATTCATAGAATAATAGAATCATAGACTAGTTAGGTTTGGAAGGGACTTTAAAGACCATCTAGTTCCAACCGCCCTGCCATGGGCAGGGACGTCCCTCTATATCAGGTTACCCAAGGCCCTATCCAAACTGGCTTTAAAAACCTCCAGGGATAGAGCAGCCACAACCTCCCTTGGTAACCTTTTTGTTGGCTTGTTTTAGGAGTTTTCTTCTTGTCATGGCTCCCTTTTTGGCTTGGAGTTGCTCCCAACCAATAATCCCCAGAGGAACTCTGCTGTCACTTATGCGTGTAGTTTTTGTCATGGAGATAGTCATCTGCTAACAGCTGGACTAAAACTTCTGGCTGATTTAACGTCAGGCAATATTCAGGTGCTTGGTGGTTATGCCTAGATTTTGGGTGATGTGTGGCTCTACTGATCCTGGCTTTGCAAACAGCATTGCAGCTGAGCAGCTGCGTACAGGCTCCCATCTCCCAGTGAATGCAGCAACTTAGAGATCATAAAGAAAATCAGCCTGCTGGTGTTCACTCTTGTGTCAAGCCAACTCCATGTCCTTTGACAGCAAGAAGCTCTCATCTGCCAGCTGGAGGCACAGAGCTCTGAAATTCCCATCCCATAGAATCATAGAATGGTTTGGGTTGGGAGGGACCTTAAAGATCATCTAGTTGCAACCCCCCTGCCATGGGCAGGGACACCTCCCACTGGATCAGTTTGCTCAAAGCCTCACCCATCCTGGCTTTAGTGCTACAGCTACCCCCTCAAGCAGTCAACTCTACAGCAATAAATACTGCTAATAACAAACCATATCTAGTAATCAACAACCTCTTTGGTCTTCAGGGAAGCAGGATACCAGCTTCCCTTGGCAGTCCTAAAGCACCTGAGGGGCAGGAGGATCTTGGGTGCTTTAAGCACCTCTCTGTGGTCCTCCTGAGGCAACAGAGAGGTTATGCTGCCAACTGTGCTGAGCTGTACTGGGGGGCATGAGGTGAAAGGGAGAAGGACAGAGGACAGAAGGCACGCTGCCAGGTTTCAGTTTGCAGCTAACTTTTGTTTAGTAGGCTCGGGGTGATGAGCTTGTACCTGCTCTCACAGTGTGAGCTCATACCTGCCTGCAAAACGCTGCATAGACATATCCATGGTTTCAAAAACCTGCTAAATTGACATGGAAGGTGTTGCAAAGGTCTAAGCAGCAAATTAGGGAATTAGCTTAAGAGAACTTGTTTTACCACTGGATATTCTTACAAGTGATAAAGCCATAGGATGAAATCCTACTGCACTTGAGCTGATGAGGACTAAAACCAATAGAGGGATTTCCAGTGTAGCAGGAGGGATTTATGTTTTATGTAAACACCAAACAGATGTGAGAGTGAAACAATCAAAACCTACGGTTTGCAAGAAGCCTGTGGCCAGGCTTTTAGTTTCAGAGTTCATGTGCCTGCCTCCCATACGAAGACAGGCTGAGAGAGTTGGGGTTGTTCAGCCTGGAGAAGAGAAGGCTCCCAGGAGATCTTATAGTGACCTTCCAGTGCCTGAAGGGGCTGTAGGAAAGCTGGTGATGGACTGTTTACAAGGGCTTGTGGTGACAGGTCTAGGGGCAATGTGTATAAACTGAAGAGGGGCACATTTAGACTAGACATAAGGAGGAATTTCTTCCTGATGAGAGTGGTGAGGCACTGGCACAGGTTGCCCAGGGTAGCTGTGGCTGCCCCATCCCTGGGGGTGTTCAAGGCCAGGTTGGATAAGGCCTTGGGCAGTCTGGGCTGGTGGGAGGTGTCTGTCCCAGGGGTGTTGGAAGTGGATGATCTTTAAGGTCCCTTCCAACCCAGACTGTTCTATTATTCTGATTCAGGGATAACTGGCAACAGCAGCAGCAGCAAACTGTTCTGTCCTGAGCTCACCTGCCCTTTCAACACCGCAGTGCGAGGTGGTCATCAAAGCAAACCCGTCCGTTTGTGTGAGACGGAGGTGAAGGAGCGATCTGTTGCTGTTATTACAAAGCCACCTCCGTCCTGCTCCTGCAGCAGTGACATGGAGGAACCCACTGCCGCATCTGCCCTGCCGCTAGCGGATGCTGTGGGCATCCCTAGAGGCCAGGCACAATCTCTGCCCCAGGCATTGCAGTGGGAGCAGGACAGAGGCGGCTTGGCAATAACAACACCCCCCACAGCAAAATAACCCTGCCCTTGGGAAACAGACCCGCTGCTGAGGAGGGGTCGGAATGGCATTTTTTCCTGGCCAAAATGAAAAGTCAGCTCCCTGGCTGGTATCGATCAGGTTATGCTATAGATTTCATCTCTCCCAATTCATGAGCAGTTATTTGAGGTGGTGAACGGTGGGCAGCAGCATTGCTGGATCGTTTGCAATGCAGGAACTTCATCTGTTGCTCATATAGCAGGCTCTTTAAGCCTAGAGAAGACGATGCTGAGAGGAGACCTTATCACTGCCTACAGCTGCCTGAAAAATTGTTGTAGCAAGGCCGTGTTGGTCTCTTCTCCCAAGCGACAGGCGATAGGGCAAGAGACAAGGGCCTCAAGTTGCACCAGGGGAGGTTCAGATTGGATGTTAGGAAAAATTTCCTCACCAAAAGGGTTCTCGGGCACTGGCAGAGGCCGCCCAGAGAGGTGACTGGGTCACGATCACTAGAGGTGTTTAAAAGACAGGGAGATGAAGTGCTTGGGGTATGTTTTCATAAGCGTACGCTTGGGCTTGATGATCTCAAAGGTCTTTGCCAACTCAGCGATTCTGTGACTCTATGATTCTGTGGAGGACATGCGTTTGTGGAATGCTGACCAGGGCACCACACTGGCTAGGGCAGTTCCCATGCAGGAGAAAGCCCCCCATAAACACAGAGCAAGCATAGCTGCTCCCCCGACCAGGAGGGGACACAGATGGCTGTGGAGAAATGGGAGATGACTTGAATTTTCCTCATTCTGGCTGTTCTCGGGGTTTCCCTTGAGTCCTTGTTGCTGTCCCCAAGGGGATCTGTTTCCTTGCACATCTGGGGCACAGCTCTTCATCATCGGAAAACCAGAGGCACTGGAGGGGTCTGTGTCAATGAGAACGGACGCTCAGGGAGCCCAGAGCAACTGCTGGCCTCCTTCGGTGCAGATCCTCACCAGAGTGTCCCTGGGCATGGACAGGGTGGGACATGGGCATTGAGAGGAGCCGAGCATGGGCACTGGGAAGTAGCCACTGCTGCTGCATTTCTGGGAGTCTTGGGCCCAAGCTGCTAAGCTGCTGGTGCCTGTGGCTCTCTGAGGTCTAGCAGGGTTGTCTTGTCTGGAATTAGATGTGCCTATTTTGAACTAAACGCTGCTGGGGGTTACTGAGCAGTGCCCCTCTGCAGGTACCTGCTGCCATTCCTGCAGGTGAGGTCAGAGCAGCTGACGGGACCTCAGTATTCAGAGCAACTCCCTGTTTCAAACTGCCTGCGGTGTGCTTCATGTTGGCCATTAGGCTGCACTGCTGATCACATTTATTTTCCTTCCCTCTTCTCTCTCTCTCTTTTTTTTTTTTCTTCCCATGGAACAAGAAGGTTTGTGAAGCTGGTGAGAGTTCACATATCAGGTCCAGGCAAGGGGAATTTTTATGGTGGGGATGGAGAGATGGCATCCCGTTACTGGTCTCCCTGCCTGAGCCATTATTATTACTTTTCCAAGAGCCTGGTTCAGAGAAGATGCTGGCTTGGTTTGTATGCTTGACAGTAACAGGAAATTAAAATAAAGGCAAGATTCATATTAAAGGTGAAGTGGAAAGGTGTTATGTCTTGATCAGGAAGATAAAGCAGAAGGTGCTTTTCGCTCAGTGACTTCAGCGAGAGTTAAAAAGTTGGCTTAAGCAAGAGTGAGATATTCCTGACTACATTTTGACCATATGCTCGTGGGAAAATTCATGTCCCTTTGAGGCAGTGAAGCTAGTAGAAAGCAGATATTTTTCTTTGCTATTAAAAAAATCTGATCAAAACCAGGCTTAAAGACCAAAACTGTGTTTTACATACACTTATTTGCCAGGTTTTTTGAGACCATATCTGCTCATTTTTTCTCACTTTTCCTGAAGTGCCCCAGGTTTATCTCTGGTGTAATAAGTCTCATTACTGATGCTCTGAGTTTCAGTTTAGTACATTTCTGTGTTTGAAGTGGAACTCTGGAAACAATTGTATCCTTACTGCTGATCAGTGTCTAATAATTTTTAAATACTGATGCAGTGCATTTGCACTAGGTATCATGCAGGATTTCTATAATGTGTCCTTCCCTTTGTGTCATACCTTTATCTCATTCCCCAAGGTAGGAATGGCTTTTAAATAGAGCATATTTATTCCTTGCTGAGGAGAAATGCCTCTTATTTCCTATGAAAAATACCCATATTTAGGATCCTCCAGATTAATTGCTTTTACCATGTTCACTGACCATCACAAAACAAGGCACCATCCAGTGAAAAGGATAGGTCCTTACTAAAATGAAGGAATGAAGACTTAGTACAGCTTTTAATATCCCAGTCCTACTGAACAATTTGCTCAGACGTCATTCAGGGCTCTATATCAGACGAGACAAGTGTGGCTGAATGAACTCGGTACCGGCAAACTTCCACTTAATCCTTGTCCTTTTACAGAAGGCAAGAGGGCTTTAGTTAACTTTGTGTAATCAGGCTTTGAAAGAGCAAGCAGAGGAAAGAGGTGCAAAGCATTCAGTGAAGCAGAGCCTCTGGCAAGCTTCATCTCCTCTGATCTCACTCTGCTCCTGTGACCTGTAAGGCAGCAAACACTAGAGGCAAAGACTTGAAGCTTATTCTTAGTTTAACTGACAATTTTTCTGGACCTGACTATTTTTACATATTTAGAGTAGTAGGCTCAGGTCTGTTGCTGTTTATTGGGTCCCAAATGTGCTTCCAGCTTTGATGCCCAGCTAAATCACAACTCTTTTCCCTCAGTACTCCCAGATACCCTCCTATCTACCAGGCTACTGGTTCAAATCTACCTGGGAAAAAGAAAATCAAGCTCTTGAATGGAGACTGAGGATGTGCAAACTAACAGGTGTTATGGAACAGGTGGATGCTAAGAGAGCAGGAAGCTTCCCACCTAGAAGGACCTCACCACTATGTTTACCCCTGGAAGTCAGAGGGCAACAGCTGACTGATTCTGGAGAACAATTAATTTTACAAAATTAAGAAACCTCAGTAAACAAATACAAATATTTAAAAAACAAAGGTTTTTATTCACTCACAGGTACAGCCTATGGAGAGTAAAATCATTGAAAAGCCCTGAAAAAATACCCAAGACTAAATGTGATACTGACTTTATTACAATTATTGAAGCCAAGTGTGGAGACACGTGACTCGTAATGCTGTTGCCATCCCAGTACCCTGTCAGTTCTTTGAACTCCTCCTTTGTACAGCCTTCATCAGCTCACGTATTAATATGACAACAATTTTTCAGTTTTGTTCCTTCAGATTATTTTCATGACTTTTGAAGACTTTTTTTCTCTTTCTGAAGTGAAATCTCATCTTTTCCCTCTTCACTTGGCAGGGATAGATCCCAACACAGGAACAGGGATTGTCTCAAAACCAGTGAATTATGAGGATCTGGGAAGAAATGTGAGAAATTTTAGTTAAGATGGTGTTCAAATGTCTTAATTATTTCAAATGAATTCCAAGGGAGTATTACGGAACAGCATTCATAAAAATCTCTTTGAATTAATTTATATTATCTTAGATTGTCATCTTTTGTGAGGCAACAGCCCCTTACATTTTTACTTGGCAAGCCGTCTGTTTAATAATTACTGCTTTAACTAAAGTTTATTGTCCTAATAGTTCTTTGCTGCGAGAGGACACTGGCTTCAAGCGCATCTGAAGTTATTTCTCTGAAATCACGAGAAATCTATTCAACTTCATATTGTGAGGCCTGCAGACTTCTGAGACCCTTCTGGTTTGAGACTGTTGTTAACTATATATTTCAGTGTCTTTCATGTTTCTGGTTGAATCTTCCTGAGTGTCTGCTGTGGCTAAGCTCCCCTGGGTGCTCTGCGCTTGGATTTCCCCTCCCTTCTGGTTTCTCCAGAAAGATGATGCCTGGGTAATGGGACACCAGGGACATCAGAGGCATTACAGAGGCTGAGAGAAGATCTTGGGGAAAGGGGTCCATCATCTCAAGGAAAACAGCTGTTTTCCTCTTAGGATTAATTATATCTTATGGTCTCATATTAAGGCTAGTGAGGCATCTCAGAAGCTTAAGGACAGCAAAGGAAAAGAGAAAGGGAAGTCAAATAAGTATTTGAGGGGTCTGCAGACAACATTTAAGCCTCTGCAGGCAGCAGGTACAAATGACCGTGAAGCGAGCCCCTTCTTTAGCAACAACGGTGTCGTCTGCCTGACAGCATCCGTGTCCTTAGTCAGTTAGTCAGGTCAGCCTGGAGTTGCAGGAGTCGATGTGGTCAAGCTGACTTATACTGACAACACTGAAGGAAGGAGAATGGGGATAGTGTGGTCCAGAGTTTATGTGAGATAATTAAATTGGCCAAAATGCAAGTGGCAGGACAGCCCGTTTTGGCATGGTGCAAGTGCATATGTGATTGCTTGAGTCAAGTGCATGAAGCTTGTGTTTCAGATATACATTTTCAGCACATGTTACTGACTGACAAGGGCAGGATCACTGCAGTGAATCACATTCCATCCCCAATCCAAACCTTTTTCAGTTCATAGGAATCCTGGGGGCCTAGCTGAGCAGTGGGGATTTTATGCCAGGACCCAGGCATCTAAGGGTTAGATGTTGAGTTAGTGGACATTATAGGCCTGAAGGATCTGGCCCCTGGCACCTAGACAGGTGATGCTTCTGCAGTTGCTTGTGCTGGAAATAGCCAATACAATAAACACTGCTTAGTTTGAGAACAGATCACAAGCCAGACTTGTGTGGCTGGAAGTATGTACCATACGATATTTTCTATACGTCATTGGAATAAGGCTTAATAACTCATGATGATGTATATCAATTCATGTGGCTTTTAATAGTATTGCTTTCAAGAGAACTTGTTTTACCACTGGATATTCCTACAAGTGATAAAGCCATAGGATGAAGTCCTGCAGCACTTGAGTCAATGAGGACAAAAGCCACAAAGAGAATTAAGGCCAGTTCAATAACAGACCATAAGGTATATTAAGACACAGAGAAGTGTGCTAGTGCTTCTAGTGAGTCATGAAATTGATAGTTACCATATAGCTCAACAATTTTCTAAAATGCTATGCTGAAAAATGTGCATTTGGAAAGGTGCCAGATTGTGAGCTCCAATGTTTATGATCAGATAACGCAGGCGATGCTTTCTTTTTGAAAGTGGGTACAATGAGAGGCAAATGACAAAAGCGTTTGATTTTATGTGTGTGGTCTTCATCAAATTAGCAAAATTCTTCAAAAGGCAGGATGAGAGGCAGGCATCATTGAAGAAATTTATTTTTAAAGGGATCTTGAAAGAAGGCTGTTTGAATAACTAGGGGGAGAAGTCTGGTTGGATGGTATACAGACAAGTTAGAGGAATTACTACTAATTTTTGTTCTCGTCTTCGGCATCCATCATTAAGACATCGTGATTTCCTGGAAAGACCTATTACTGTGAAAACAAAACCTGTTTAAGAGGGTTCTAACCATACTATCTGAAAGTGGAGCCCCCAACAAGTTGCTGTTCACACATGGAAACTCGGGCCAGTGCCTTTATAATGTTATATTTGGTTGGTGTTGTTTATTTTTATTTTTAATGTGAAAGTTAGTTTGGATTGCTATGTGCTATAATTCTGATTTTTCTTCTTCTTGTGTCTGTGTTACTCTCTAAAGATTTTTTTACATAAATGAAGAAGATAAATACAGGTGCACAAGTGAAAAAAAATGCTAACAAGTGTCCTCTGTGCAATGTGCTTCTCAGTATTTACACTTGGCCTGCTATACATGTGCTAAGACTTTTTTTCTCAAAACTAACCCTAATTAGTCCTCTTATTCTACATGCAGCAGGCATTTGAAGAAATATCTAATGAACATGTCATCAGCTCCGATGCTGTAAATACAAATGAAAGGTCACAAGCAGAACTGCTTCTGCTTGTGAAGTCTTCTGATTTAAAATGTTCCTCTTGGACTGATGATCATATTGATCTTTTGCTCATCCTTTTGGATAGTAAGTGCCTGCCCAAAACAGCAGCAGTCAGTCAGATCTGGCCACTGTTCAGGTGAAGTGTCAATCTCACCACTAAAATAAAAGAAAAATGAAATTAAAAAAAATTCTTTCTTCCAATCTCCAGCCAAAAGCTCTTTTTGAGGAAAAATAGCTCTCCAGAAAAAAAAAGATTATAGAGGAGAGGATGATTTTTCCAGTTTCGAAGTATATGGAAAATGGCAACATTTTTGTTGTCTAATTATGAAAAATAAGGGTTTCCTTCTTTTCCAATTTTACATTTGCATTTTTAATAGCACGTTGCCATGGCAAAATCTTATCATCCTTGACTTCTTTGATGGAAACACATCCTTATAGGAATATAGGAGGAAAATATAGGAGGGGGAAGAAAAAAAAAAAAGACCAACCAAGCGCCTAGCAGCACCCAGGTTTTTTTGCTTTGCTGGCCAGAGCCTTTCTTGCTGGTTGGCAGCTTGGTGGGAAGTGGCAGAGCCAGCAGTGCGGGTCTGGAGGCAGAGGCTGCCTGGGACCATTTCATCTTGGTGACGCTTGGAGAGGGCATCCCGTGTGGAGCACATGGAGGCGGCATGTCCTCGCTGGGGATACAGAAGAGGGCTGGATATGTCAGATGGAATCAAGCTGCAAAAAGCTGGAGAAGCTGCCTATTATCCCCAGCTCGTGCTATTAAATGTGGGATTAAGGAGGAAACAGCCTCCCAGCTCATTGGGGCCATTCAAGAGGAGCTTGTTCCAAAATTTTTTGACAGGCATGGCTTCTATTCAGAGCCCCAGCTGATATCTCTGGACACACAAAGAGGCTTTAGGGGGTTAATTAAAACCAGGTAATGGAAAGAATTGAGTACTGACACTTCACAAATGCCACTGTGGATCCAAAGCAAGAGAAAAGATGTGGTAAGAAGAGCAACCTCCCTGCTGCCACCAGCTCTCTTATATTCAGCCGGTGATTGACACTCAATTATTTTTGGGGCAAAACTGAACACTAGCAGTTAGTTTCCATTCTTTTGCTGTGAAACATGAGCAGGATTGGTTCACAGCCAATGTTGCAGGGATCAGCAGCCCCTGCCAGCCCCAGAGAATCCCAGACGGTTCCCCCAAATACTCCTGTATGAATCTCACTGCGCCTCCTTTGTACTCATCTTCAAGTTACAAAGTGCCATGGTCAGTGTTTCTGCCCTTCTCACTCCAGTGTGAAAGCATGCATGATGTTGCAAAACTAATGACTTGGTGTTTTCTGAACACTGTGCTTGAAGCATACCTGGGACCCTAAAGTGCTCTCCACAGAGCTGTGTGGCAGCCAGGGTGGTGGGGCAGAGCACTGATCCCACATGGTGCTTGTAGCAACCCCTGCTAGAGTATATAAATGCAAGAAATAATTATCCAGCTCTAGAACTTCCCAAAACCAAGTAATTGAAAAGAAAAAAATGAAGAGTTAGGACTTCCACTAAATGTCACAAGCTTATGCCAGGCTTACCCAGTTGTGAACGCCCTGGGGAAAAAAAAACCACAAGTGTTTATTGTTTATAATGGGAAATCTGAAGCGTGTGTTACTTAGGTATTTCTTTCACTAAATTTACTTCTGTAGTATTTTCTAAAACTGAAGTACCTAAACCCATGTAGAAGTATCTACACAAAAGTAAAAGGTTTGAGTGTGAGGCTTGGTTTCTTTTTTCCTTTAAATTATTATTTTTGTGGAAATACCCCTTTTTTATCCTCTACAGGGAACTGAGCTCTAGCTAGTGCTAAATCAGCAGTGCCAAACTTTTCAGATAATACCACTGGTTATGGAGTGAGCACTTTTTGTGATTTAACTGCTGAATGATATTGTATTTCAAGTGTGGTCTCCGCTCCTAAATTGAGAAGTGCTGCACTAACTAGACATGAATATTACAGCCTGGAGAGAGTAATCTATTCTAGAGATATTGACAGGCAGACAATTTGCTGTAAATCAACCTGGGTCACTAATGTGCAGTACAACAGCTACTTCATGGCAATTTGTTTGCAAGTGGGCTATTACTCAGCAGTAAATGCATAGAATCATCGAATCATAGAATAATTAGGATTCGAAGGGACCTTAAGGATCATCTAGTTCCAACCCCCCTGCCATGGGCAAAACAAATGTCCCTTCTCTGAGGGAGCAGAAAGCTGCCTTCCTTCTCCAACGAGTTACCAGGGTAGGAGCTTGGTTACAAGCAGGCAATGCAAAACATGTGGAGATTGAAACTGCCTCACCTTCATAGACCCCAGTCCGCAGAGGGGCTGCAGCGGCACCACCAATGGGATGAAGTTGACTTTGGTGGATTGGAGTGCACAAAGTGTACTACACACATCAAGGATGCTGTGTAATAAATCTAACCTTTGCACATCTCACCATCTTCTCTGCTCTTCAGGATGGGTTTGCCAGCATTTCCCTGTTTCACGGGTACATTGTAAGGATAAATCAGTTCATGCCTGGAAACCATTCAAATATTAGGGCTATGGGGGATGATGGAGAAAAGGAGTGAGATGGGGCATATTGTTCTCAAAGACAGATAACGTTCTTTCCACAACAACATTTTCTGTGCTTTGTTTCTTAAATTTTGAGATATTTTAATTGAATCTTAAATGTAAATTGTTACACATATGGACTCATCTTTTGCAAAACCGTAGGCAGCAGATGTTACACAATCCTGAAGGCAGAATCCTATCAAAAAAAGTCTGCCTGCTGCTGACCTCACACATCAAGCAGAAACTGAAGCATCTGGGCAGTCTGAGGAGCAAACTGGTCTTAGCTTGGGGTGGAGGCTTCCTTTCTTCCCTGGAGGAAAAACCCTAGTCCACCTCTGTGACTTTTCTGTATCTTGGATCCCTCCCACTGGTCCCCCTTGATCCTCTTTTAGAAGAGGCTGTACTACAGGGACCAAAACACTGCATGCATCCCATTTGTCTCAACTCCCACCCTTGCTTTCTTTTGCCTTTTTAGAAAAGCACAAAGGTAATAAGAGCTTCAAGCCCAAACAAGAGTGAAGACAGGTTAACTAGAGAGATCGATCAGGTCTCATGCTGTCTCCAGAGCTGCCCATCCCTAGGAATAAGTCAATATGTCACAAATCTTTGCATAAGAAGACAAAATATTCTGATTATTGTCATCTGTTGCTGTTCAGTGCGTGCCTTCAGAGCACCAAGTGTTTGGAGTAGAGGTTAGTTTTTACCCTATGTCAGACTGCCAGGAAACAGCTGATGTGGGATTACTCACCTTGCATAGGGGTTTTTTTTCCCTAATGTGTAAATCTGGCACATCCAGCAAGGCATGTTTGTCAGAGGTGCAGCAAAACAAGGCGTGTGCTGTGGGTATAACTGGCTGTGGAGCTATCACCTGGAGATTTCTATGGTTAAGCAGTAACCAGTTCCTGACTTGTTGTTAATACTCTGGCCTCCACACAGTGTTAATAATAAAAAATGAAAGCTAAATGAGGAATTCAAAACCCAGTTATACGCATAGAGCTTTGACGTTGCTTTAGAGTATGTCAGATCCTGTCTGATGTGCATTGCTGCTTTTTGCTTACAGAGACTGGAGAAGGGAGAACAGAAAGGACATCCAAGAGACATTCTTCCCTATAAGTGCAGCTGTGTAGTAGTATCAGTGATAGCAAAACTAACTCTTAAAGAAAAAAGATCTTTTCAGTGTTGTAGGCTTTCCTGTTTTTTCTAATCAGTTGAACAAATGCGTACCATGGTGTTACCAGACATCGTTTGGGGCTGGAGTTGGAAGCTACATTTTCCTGGGGGCAGAGTGTGCACTGCTGTAATTTTGTCTGTTTATCAGTTGTAAGGAGAGGCTGTATTGCAGGGAGGTTAGTGGTGATCTCTACGGCCAGAGCAAGAGAAGTAGGGGCTGAATGTCATACTGAAAAGCAGAGATCCAGAACTAATATTGCCTTGGCCCAGCATATATAGCTGCCATGGGCATCCTACAAAAGCTGAGTATGATGGCAACTACAGTAACTCTAATCCTGAACTTTCTTAAAATTAACCTCTCAATGGATGCCTCTGCAGGACAAAATTCAGTCCCAGCACAGTGACCTTTTTCAGTCTCAATATGTAAATACATATAAAGCATCTTAAAGCAATTCCACAGGATGTATGCGTTGCTATACATCCTTTCCTGGAATCAGAGCTGTTGATGTGGGAGAGAGGGTTTTGCAGGGATTTCCCTGCTGCTTTAGCCCTACCACCTTGCTGTCACCCTCCCCCTGCTCCCTCCCTCTTATCCCCAGATAAGATAGCAAGAGGTCAGCTTCAGTAACTCAGATCTGATCAACCTTGGCGTTTGCCTGCTGGGGAGCAGTGTCCTGTGGCAGGGGGGCAAACCTGAGGGTTAGCCCTGAGCATGGGATCAGATGCTCGCCGATAACACCTTTTCTTGTAGCTTTTGCCAGCAGGTAACTAGAGGCAAAGAGGCAGCTGTTGTGTGCTGGCAAGGGGTGTCTGATCAAAGTCTTTGAAGTTGTTCTGCTAAAGAGGATTAGTCGCGGTCCAGCAGAGACAGGGTAAAGACTAACTAAATGAAACACAGTTCATATGGTTTCATGGGTCTGTTAACAGAAACATTGCCCTTCTGGTAAAATGGGCATTTCATGCATTGTCTTTTTCTGCATCAGTCCCTTCCAGCCCTGGGACTTTTTGCTGCGAGAAAGACGCTTCTTTATTATCCTGGTAGCAGCTCCAAGGTAGGGAGACCTGCTGCCTCAATGGGCAAAAGGACTTCCAAAAAGCCCCAATTTCAGGTGGCTTGGGTGGACAAGCAGGGATGCAAGGGCAGTGCGAGAGGCTGATGCTCAATCTGCCCGGTGAGACAAGCTCCCCTTGGGAGGGAGAAAGGAAGGTGACAGGGCAAAGTGAGTCAGCAAGCCTTGAAGAGTAGGATTTGGTAAGCTGAAAAGCTAGGGGATATGATGAGAAGCTTAAGGTCTGGTGCCCACTCAGGATAAAAAATGGGATTGTTCAAATGACTGTATAAATAATATTCAAAGGAAATGTCCATTTCCATACTGACTATAGTTTTTCATGTTTTTATTACTTTTTATTACTTGGATTACTTTTGAATTGTTTTCATGGCTTGGAAACAGTGATGTTAGTGTGATTTGTGGCTATTCACAATATAGTGAGGCCTAAGATCATTTCATGGCATGATAAAACTGGCAACATACTTTGCTTTTAAATTAAAATATTCAAGTACATTTTCTACTTACATTCACAATGGAGGAGAGATTTGCTTTGAATGTAAAATGAAAGATGAGATGCTCTAGGGAATGTGGTACAAGTGGTTCATATGGGTACCCAAATTAACAAGATAGCTCCACACAGAGCAAGTTCTAGCCCAAAAGGACTAATTAGCTGAGAGTCCTTGGCAGTCCTGATGCCACCAGAGCTGACCATGTGGTGCTAATTTAGGTGTCTCTCCATGGTACTCACCTCTTCACCTGGCTGCAGGGATACAATACCAATACCCATGCTGTCTGGAAAGCAATAATCCCTGTTGGACTCTGATTAACTCAGCACTAGGACTAGCTCAGGTGTCTCTGCATCAGTAGCACGGTTTATCCCCAAACTAGGAGTTAAACCCCTTGTTAAACCAGAGGCTTTTGCATCATCACTCAAAATATTAATAAAGTATGCTTTGTCGCCTAGCATTATTTCCCAAACTGTTGCCATTTGATATCAAAAGTAGTCAAGCAACCAATATATTCATTGCAAGTACCATCAGCAGACTCAGCGTTTCACCAAAGGCATCAACTTAATGTGTGAACTCTAGAGTGGTGTTTGTCAGAGACTGATAATCTTGATTTTTTTAATATTGGAAACCTTTCATTCAAGCATTGTCAGAGTTACCTTAAGAGTTCGTTTTTCAATTTTCTCCTACTTTTTTTTTCTTGACTTCTTTAACCACCCTCTATCCCAACATCAGCTTCTGACCAGCTCAGTGTGCTGCGCCCCCTCCAGCGGCCGGCCTGAAGAGTAAAGCTTTCTGCCCTATCTTGCCAGTTTTATTCAAGGAGCTTTGCAGTATTTAAACCTGCATAAAAAGAACCGAAAGCTAAAAGCCAAGCCCTTTCTATTCATGTATTTTAAGAAGAAGGAAAACACAGAAGATGTTTTCTGTCTTTCTGTTTGTTACAGACACCAGCACAGGCTAGAGGTTGTGGAGCGATATCTGAAAAAAAAAAGAAAAGGCAGTCCTGTATTTTTGTTATCCAGTCAGTGGTAGGAAACACAGCAATAACTAACGACATAGTTTCCACTCTGATCTCCCCTTTTCTGTTGAGTAGCTTTTGAGAGAAATTCCTTTGTGCTAAAGCTTCCCGTTTTATCTCAGCTGGAAGAGGCCGTTTGGGAAACCTTAAAGAAAGCCTGTTCAAGACTTCTTAGAGTTATGCAAACGTGGGGAGCATTTTCCTGTGCACTTGGATGGTAATGCTGCATGCAGAACTGATCAGCCTTGCTTATTTTTATTTCTCTTACTTGTGAGGCAATGCAAGATTGAGGAAAAATTATTTCACATTACAAGACTCCAGATCATTTAAACTAGAATAGAGGGATATACAGAGTTTGCAGTGGGGTGTGTGTGTTGGTAGTTAGCTTCAAAATTCCCATAGTGGTTTAACGATGTAAAGACTGAAAGATATACCAAAGAAATGCTATAAAAGCACAGAATCACAGAATCACCGAATCACTAGGTTGCGAAAGACCCACAGGATCATCAAGTCCAACCATTCCTATCAATCACTAAGCTATGCCCCCAGCACCTCATCCACCCGACAGTCTAATATCTTTTCCCCCTGGTCTTTCTCATATTTCTCTTCATCAATAAATTGAAAGAAAAAGGGAATGAGGTGAAAAATGTCATTATTAGAGACAAGGCTGCAAAATCAAGCCATAAAATTGGGAAAACTCAAAGTATTAGGAATTCTCGTATTGTCCAAATTGGCTGTGTTATGCTTAAAACTCATAGTATTGTTGCTGTCCTAAACTTGTACATATTTTGATGCTGTTCTAAGTATTTTCTTTCTTCATTTAGTATTTTTGACTTCTCAGATGGAACACTGAATGAAAATACTGCCCCTGAACTATGAATTCAACATATTGCTCTCCCCACATCTGCTACCTTTATCAATACAAAGCAGCAAAGGAACCCAGATGATTTTGGAAGACGTTGGAGCGCTGAAGTGACTTGTGTCCAGAGCAACTATCTGGCAGGTTCAGCAGAACAAACTCCTTCCCCACTGAATCAGTTCCCAGACAGAGCTTGCTGGGGAGAGGATGAAATCCAACTGCCTGTGAGAGTGGGATGCAAAGCGGCAGAGAAAGCTACAGTCCTTTTTTCCCCGTGCAACTGCCTAAAGGTGTTGAGGTGGGTGTTGGTCTCTTCTCCCAAGTAACGGGTGATAGGATGAGAGGAAATGGCTTCAAGTTACACCAGGGAAGGTTTAGATCAGATAACAGGAAAAATTTCTTCACCTCAAGGGTTGTCAAGCATTGGAACAGGCTTCCCACCAAACTGGTTGATTCACCAGTCTTGGAGGTACTTGAAAGATGTGTAGTTGTGGATATGGTTTAGTGGTGGAGATGGCAGTGATAGGCTAAGAGTTGGACTCAATGATCTTAAATAATAAACCTAAATAGTTCCACGACTGAAACAAATTTTATACATGGCAATTTCCACAATGCTTGCATACAAGGGAAAAATATGAGTGCCTTTCCTTGTACTGACTAGAACAGTCTCACTAATCTACAGTTTAGAAACTGCTCTCATTTAGCAGGTGCTCGTTTACCGGGCCAGCTGCATGAGAAATTAATTAAGTTTAATGGATGCCACTTTTTATTTGAAACCACTTTTTATTTAAAGCTTCAGGAGGAAGGAATTAATTGCAGAGTAGACCACGGATTCGAAAAGAAATGAAAATCACATAGGAAAATGTGATCTGCTCTGATTTGCAGAACCAATGTAAGTCCACATTTCACGTTGATAGGAGAAGAATATTTACCAACTGTTTAAGGACTCTGATTCCTCTTCTGCCTATGGGGATCTCATAAAGAGCCACTTGTAGCACAGTTAAATTCCTGGCTCCCTGAAATGTCCTGATTTTTATTAAAAAAAAAAAGAAAGATAAAACAATCAGAGAAAACAGACTAGTTTTGTATTTGTAGGGAACAAAGACACTGAATTCAAGTAGATGCTGCAGTTCACTCAGACCTCAAGAATTCCCACCAATTTAAATAATTTTCCAGTTCTGACCAAAACCAGGAAGTTGAAATGTTGACAATTTCAATAAAGAAAAATCCAGACAAATATCAGCACAAACAAGTACCAAATTTCACACTGCTAAGTTCATTTAAAAAATTCCAAAAAACTTTATTTTTAGGTTGATTTTTTTTTGCCTTTTTATAGGTGTCTGACTATAAATTAACTTGATATGGAGTGTCATTTTCTGTCCACATTCCATTTGCTTGGCCTTGGATTGCAGGTGGGTGACTGCAGCCCCAGAGCAGGCTGGCAATGCACCCTAAATCATCCAAACAAGAGAGGGGGAAATGCCTGTAAAGAGAGTTCCTGTCATTTTCTTCAGCTGGGTACAAAAAAAAAAAAAAAAAAAAGAAATGAAGACTCTGTCCTAGAAACTGACACTCAGAGTTATACACCTCCTTTATTTATATTGTTCCTTGGGAAGTATGAGGATATAATTTTACCAAAACCAGCAAACTATTGCAAAAAAAGAAGGAAAGTATTAGTATTTATAATTTGAAAACCATCTCTGACCCTAATAGTCTGAGATTAGAAAGCTGGGTAGGAGCCTCATCTCATGTATTTTGGCACTTGTCTTTGGCTGTACTGGTGGTTAAAGATCTCACCCAGTGCCTGGTGAACCCATCAGGAGTCTCCCCTTTAACTTGAACTGGCTGCTGGCTTCCAAATCACAAACATATTTACGTGAACTTGCAAGAGAGAAGCTCTGGGCTGTCCTGAGCCAATACAATTATCTCAATGACTGTCCCACCACAGCATTCATACTGGCCACTCCCTCCACCAGGAAGACTTTTGTGTACTGCCATTTCTTTTCCCTGTGTCCTCTTTTAGTAGTGAGGCCATTGCAGGTGGCAGAGCTGCACAATCCCTCCTGTCACCCAGAAGAACATCTCACTGCATCCCTCCAATCCCCTCCAGCCCCCTGTAGCCAAAACCCCCATCTCTCTGCTTGACCAGTGTGTAAAACCTCAGTCCTTCTTGTTCACAGAGTGATGGTTAAATTCAACCTTGGGCCACAGAGTAAGGAAAAAGGAAAGCTGAGATTTTGCCTTCAGTCCAGGGGGAAAAATCATCTGCCCTGGCCTTTTTTTTTCCAGTGAGTGATGCAGGGAGGGAGGAGGAATAAGTTCCTTTGGACGCTCTCTTTTTCATCTGAGAGTGAGTTGGCAATTAAGGCTGACTCTGCTTATTCATTAGATCACATTAAAAAAGAAACAGCAAAAGTGGAGGGGGAACTCTCTAAATAAATTCGGTGCACTCTTCTCTCATTCATCAATAGTTATGACTAGTCAATGTGTTCAATTTGTAAGCTAACTGCTTCTGAAGTAGAACCATATGGTTGCTTTAAAACATCTTTTTCGTGCTTAATTTGAGGCAATGATGCACCCTAATCAGCTATGTGCGGATGAGACCCCTAATTGATGAATAATGAATCACGTGCTCTCGCTCTGATTGCAGCATCACCAAATTAATCCTTTTAATCACTTGAAGTTGAATTGTTTTGCAGGCCGAGTTTGTTGTAATGGCCAAATCGCGGCACTGCAGGTGGAGGGGATGCCTTGTGAGGTGCCGTCCTCAACTTGCCCTCATGGTAAGTCTGCTCCTCTCTCACTTCTCCAGGGCACAAAAGGCACGTGGAGGAGGTCATGGTAAGAACGGTGGCATCAGGCTTTAACCGTAAAGAAAGGGCTTTGTTTTCCCCCGTTGTCACCATGTCACTGCGGTCACTGTCCCTGCTTGCCCTGTGGCGGTTCTCACCTGCTTGGCTCTAGTGTTGGCATGTGCTGGGGTGGCCACAAGGTGACTGAGCCTGCACCACTTAGAGGGACACGGCACAGTCACGGACAGCAATGTTCCTTCTTGTCGTTCATTAGCATCCTCCCAGGGGACTTTTAGTACATGGTTTACGCTGTGAAAGGATCTCCCTGCTGTGACAAGAGCTTAACGGGGTGAGTATAACCATGTCACAACATTGAATGGTAAATATCAAGCCCGGGCAAAGGCTGGCAGTTCATCCACTCCACATTTCTGCCTTTACAGAAGAGGCTGTAAGGCCCTCAGCCTGGCATGAAGCCCAGACTGATTACACAGGAAAATCTAAGCTGGAAAGGGATGTCACTGTCCATAGCCATAACCTCATGGCTCCACGTTTCTTTCCCCCTGAATTTGACATCTCTAATCCCCACCCGGGCTTCTCTGGAGCTCGTTCTACCTCTGGTGCCCAGATGTACATGCATGCAGGGCCAGATTTTTCAATGAAATTTATTGCACCCAAGTCTGAGTACCTACCAATATGAGAAGAGCTCAGATGGCCCCCTTCCTGTCCACAATAAACCAGGATGGGACATTATTGCTGACAGTTTTGGTAGCGGTTACCTGTGCAGACACTGAGACTGCAATAGGAACACTTTGCTACACTTCTAAATTAATGTCCTCACTTAGATCAGGAGAGACGCTGAACTTAAAGCAAAATTCCATAGTTACATTTAATCAAAGAATATACTTGTGTGCTAGCACTTAAAATAAGTTAAAAAAAAAGTCAATAATGATTTGTCTGGTGTTCATTATAACTCTGAAACGTTTGTGCTATGTTATGTTTCCATTGCTACCACCAAACCTTTCATACAGAGGCTGAATTGATTATCCCTATCTGTCAGAAGCATCCAGCTCTGGCATTATTGACCTCATACAGTTAATTGCACAATTATCTTTCAACTCTGCAATGAAGTGCTGCTTATTCTTATGTTTTGAATTTTTAAAATCTTACTGTTGAACTCCTGTGAGTGGACCTTTAGCTGCATCTGAACAAAAATTCCTGTTTTGCCTTCTTCTTCACACTAATAAATTAACATAGTCACACAGTGCTGTATCGTCTTTCCAGTTTTAATGGCAACACAGTTCACAACTGGTTTACTAGTACAGTGCACAAACAGTACATATGCTGCTAGGGATGCCTTGTGATCTCAGGGAGCCTACAAATAAGAAGGTAATTTACAACAAGGCAATATGAATGCTTTAAATTAAAATATAAAAGGCTCAACAACACCAGCGTGGAAAATCATTCCAACACATGGTGGTCACTCTGTGTTACCAGGCTTCTTTGGTGGCTGGTTCCTTCTCATAAACAAAATGACCTTGTTCTTCTCTTGTCGATGTGATACTAGGCAAAAAACCCTGCACAGTGCTATTTGCCCTTCAGAGTCCCCACAAAAGCTGGGTCACAAGTGACTTCTACCCTCCACAGTATGTTTAAGGATGACCAGGTGTCCAAAGCCGGAGGTTCTTCAGCTGGCAAGCCTCTTAGTCCTGTGCTTCTTGAAGGGTCTGCAAGCTGGGGAAGGGAGGGCTCATTGTCAGGGCAGAAATTTCACACGCTGTGCTCTAAGTCTCAGAAACTCTGCATAACTGCAACCACCACAGAAGATTTAAAAAACAGGGGGGAGACAGAACTTTATGGTGATACTTTAATCAAGTGCATTCCTCTCTGTTTTTTAATAGCTTGATAGTTGTCAGAAAGACTGAAATTTTATTAAAATACTTTAATCCAAACCAATACTACAACCCCACTTAATCTGTAGTTCCCCTTTAAGACAACCATGCAGACACTGCTTTCTATCTTCTCCAAAATGCAATAAACTCCTTTCCTATCCCACTGCAAACCCCAGCAACCCCACACACCTCAGGTTTTTCACCAAAGGGTAACAGGGATGGGGCAGAGATTTTGTACTGACGCCTCCATGGTTTTCACAGTAGTTCCCCAGGGCTGTTGGAAAAAAGCCATCCCCATTGTCGCACGTAGACACAGTAATACCCCCATAACATGATGTGAGAGGACTGCACTACATCTGCGGGGTCATCCCCAAGGAGCATCCGATGAGCCTGCTGTCCCCTGTGCACCACCGTGTACACACCCTTCAGTTTCTCCCTATTTCAAGGGAGTACGGAGCTACAGTGGCGAATTCAGGTGTAACCCCTAGCCCTGCCACTGCACTTCTGGGGGAAAGCAGGGTTTTAAACCCGCATCTTTACTAGCGAAATAAGTGTTGGCTGAGGCCAGTGCTTACAAGTTATTTCAAACACGTCCTGAGATTATCCTTGTTTGTTACTTGAAAACCATATTCGGCCGGCTATTTTGGGGCTTTGCAGAATGATGGTCATTATGTGATATTGCAGACAGCTATTATTCCTGCTCCAGCTTTAATAAACACCTGGCAGATTTAATAAAACTGATCCAGATTTAAAGTGTCCCTCTGGTGATAAATCACCTGGTAAAAATTTTCCACAGTCTACTCTTGCTCTGGGATTTCTGCTTAGTTCAAATCATTAGGCAAAATAAGTCACCCTACCTTATGAAAATCAAGCTGTTTTCATCTAGTTCACGCGTAGCTGCTGAACAAAAGAGTTCATAAATCTGAATAATGATAGTTAATGATTAATGCAATTAAAAATGTAAAAAAATATTGCAAACCATTTCAATCAGCAGGTATTAAAAATCATTGAAATGAATGCTGTAAATCCCCAAGATCTGAGAATTAATTCAATCAGGCTTTCTTACCGCTTTGGAAAGAAAAAAGGGAGAAACAACTCAGGGGCTTCTGGCAAAATCAGGTTGCCCAAGTAGGTTGCCCATCCCAAAATGTATGTGTGAGTGCTTCCCCAATCCACCTTTTCTTTTTCTTTTTTTTTTTTAATGTTGGAGAGGGGAGGAAACAGCTCCTAAAACAAACTAATTTTTGGTCATTTTCTTTCCTTTGCAAACAGTTTGAAGGCTGAGTGATTTGTACTTACAAATCTGTGCCATTAAGAGAGTGGGGACCCTAAATCCACATGCACACAAGCAGTAACTGTTTGTATGCCAAGCTGTTTGTAAGCCTGATTTGACAGCGTTGGGCTATTCATTCCTTTGTCAACTGTCCCTCGCAAAACGTTAACCTGCATGGGTCTTGGGGTATGGGAGAGCTAAATCTTCCTTCGACAACTGTATAATGACCAGACTGTTTCATTAGGAGGACAATTCACTCGACAAATCCAGCCCAAACAACTTATTTCACAATTTGTGAGTAGAATTAAATTTGGGGGGAGCGGCGTGGGGGGAGGCAGGAGGCGGGAGAAGGTGAGTGGCACACAATGTGCCGTGGGATCAGCGCATTAGGACAAGTGCTCCAGCCCATTGCAGCGGCAGTCGTGGGCCTGAATCCTGCAAGGCTCGCCGCATGCAGATCAGCGGATTAGGGGGTCCCCGGCATCAGGTCAAGTGTCTAGAGGGTAGCTGATAAACACCCCAAACCTGACAACAGATTTTTCTTTCTTCCTGCTCCACTTGTTAAGTGCTGGAGCAAATCTTCTGAATGGCAATGGAGTTTACTTAGGGGCCTTTTCTTCCAGAAGACACTCTATCCATTTTCTGAAGCCTATTTCAGGCAGTCTCTAGAATAAATTTGCTACGCATCCCGCACAAAAAAAGCCCCAACCCTCTTCCCTCCCCCTTCACTGCCTTAACTATAGCCTTTGTCTCAAGGTGTGTGAACAAGGGGGGAAGAAATCTGCACTAAGAAAAACAAAATTGAGTCCCTCATGGATTAAGTTGAGCACTTTGAAGATTGTCTGAATGACTGACTTCTCATCTTTAAAAAAAAAGTTACTTTTTTTTACCTTGGAGACGGCTCCACTTTCGAATAAACATAACAATTTTTTTCCCAGTGTTTTCACATAAAGTGCCAGTTGTTGGGCTGGGAATCTGGTGGAGGATTCTCTGAAGGAAGGATTCTATGATGCAAAGTAACTTTCTTTGTCATGATCACCTGGCAATCACAGTTCTTGCTAAGGAGAAATGAAAGGGGGCTCTGTCGAGAGGGCATGAAATACATTTGAAATATTAAAAACCAAAGCCATCTTGCATTATAGAACTAGAATGCCTCTTCAGACTGACCCGTGGATTTGGATGTAGCGGTACAGACAGCAGGCAATCTGCACCTTTCATGCTCTCTTAGACACTGGAGGGTCTTAGCACTTCACAGGCACCTCCAGAGGCAGGACTAAAATGCAGCCTGCTAATGAGATGAATAATTGTAAAGAGAGTACTGCTGGGTTTATTTACCTTGAGGACAGGGCCAAGAAGGATGGAGACAGCAGATTATAGCAGTCTTCACCTTGTGTCACTGCTCCTGACAGTGTGGTTTCATGTCCTCCAGCCTCTCTACTGTTGCCTTTGCCCTCCTGATGGTTCAGACCTCCTGATGATCCCAACTTTTGGGAATAAGCAACAGATCATTCTTAATTTTAGATGGCAGTCACACTGTAGACCAGTTTGTAAAGGCAAGAAAATGCTAGCTGAGTAGGAAACTCCTGATCCAAAAGTACAGGTCCTAGATCACCCATCATCCCCCGCTCTGCTTCAGAGGGGTTCTGGCCTGAAGTCCTGAGTTTTTTCCTGTCTTGACCCTCCCTATTCCTACGTATGGCAACTCTCTGCTGTGTCATGCCTCCTCTTTGCTGGGCTTGGGTCCTCCCTGCAGGCACTAGCATCTGCAAATATACCGTGGAGGTGTGAATGGAGACTGGAGCCTTTAGGCCACATTCCACCTTTCACAGGTGCCCACAGCTCCAGGGAAACCCAAAGCTCACCACATCACTTGATCAAAAGACACTACAAGAGTGTCCTTAGCACCAGAGCACAAGCTGAGTGGATGCTGCAGGGCAGCATATGCCCCACTAGTACTGTTATAGTGCTTCCCACCATGGTCACCACACGGCCCATCAAACGTATTGCCAGATTCAACTGCTCACATTATTCTCATGCTCAGCATCTTCCTTTTAAGATGCTTCCCTTTTTTTCTAGCTGAGATACACTTCATTTCAAGCAACAGTCTGTGGGAACGTCACCTATTGCCGCCTTTTCAGGGGTAGGAGCTTCACGATGTCTTTGGGGCTGCAGGATCAGTAGTGGAACGTAGCACTCATTATGCCAGAGTTCCAGGGCAAGACTAACGCTGCTGTCTGTGATGATTCATTCAGCAGTTAAAATTAATAGCAAGGCTGGGACTTGTTGTTCTCTGTTTATCCAGGGACAAAGGGAAGCAGAAGCAGCCAGCATGCAATCACTACACAGGACCTGCTAAGTAACCTACAGCTTTATTGAAAGTTAACAGGGTTTCTCGAGTGAGATGCAGTTCCTTCTCCTCATTAATTCAATACAACTGTTTACCCAAAGAGACGATTATAAGCAGGATGGT
Source organism: Phaenicophaeus curvirostris (assembly GCF_032191515.1). Lineage (NCBI taxonomy): Eukaryota > Metazoa > Chordata > Aves > Cuculiformes > Cuculidae > Phaenicophaeus > Phaenicophaeus curvirostris. The sequence goes on from NC_091392.1 coordinate 112,217,863, forward strand.
CTCACCCTTCTTGGTGTTTTGGTGTGATATAAGCATGAGCATGCTTGGACACCTGGACTCACCAAAATCCCTCAGCTAGGAAATCAGGATGGCCTTGACCTCTGTGCTCTGCATGAAAAGGCAGTGGTTTACCTGGAGGAGAGCATGCCTGCTTCCCATGAGGTGGAAGGTGGGACATCCTCTGAACTCACTCCCAGCAAGAACTAGGGGAAGAGTTTCTGCATTAGAGACAGGTTTTCTGTAGCTAAGTGGCCTAACCCTGCTGACTGCATTCAAGGAAAACCATTAGAAGAAATCAGCTTTTGATGGGAAGTGCGAGATGCATACAGGTCAGAGCACATAATGAGATAAACTTTAACTTGAAACTAATTCTTGAGCTTATTATACTGTAATAGCTTTGGGAAAATCACTTCACATGGACATATCACATTCTGTAAGATAGGGCTTCTACTAGTGCTAAGCCAAAGAGGTTATTTTCTTCTTTATTTCTAAATACACCAACTTTAAAGATGCTTTCATGGATTAGGAAAACGTGTTTTGGTTAAATCATGCTACCCACACAGAGGTGGCACATAATTAAATTCTATCATTGAGATTACCAGTTATTAGATTATATATGTATTTTTTAAAAAAGCAAACATGTTTTTGCTTGTGTGACAAGGGGTGGCATGAAGAGAAACAGCAGTACGTGCAAAGAATCACTAAATAACTGATAAATAGGCTTAAGTTATTTAAACTGGCATCACAAGTAGCTTAAGCAGTATGTTTTGTATCATCTACATTTCTAAATACCTGTAGTATATTTGTAAACATGGCAATCTAACATTTTGCAGAGCAGCACATTCACATTCAAATTAACATAAATGAGGATTTAACAGCTGATTGCACAGTGTGAATGATAGTAACTAATTGTCAGAGAGGGAGAGTTGTAAGATGATGGTCCTAATGCGATCAGCAAGGAATGGGTTTCCTTGCAGGATGAATGTGAGGATTTTTTAAGACTGCTGCCTGCCTCCAGGGAGGAGAAGGCGACTGAGGGGCGATGTGGGTGAAGCTGACAGTCAGACGAGGTGTGCTCAGAGGTCTGGTACGAGGGGTGGCGTGAAACCTTGTTCCTGTGGGCCCCCACCTCCTTTATGGCAGGGCTCAATGGGCTCCCTGGCTGTTGAATGCTGGTCCTCCTGGAGGAAGCAATTGTTCAGAGGTGTGGCTCATTTCAGGCATTTAATCTCAGCTGAATGGGGGCTGTGTTACCCATTTTGCTTTTGGTTGAGGGGGATCGCAGACAGCTGGTCAGTGGGAAGCAACAATGACCACTGGCATCAAACGGGGGCAAGTACCAGGCTGCGGGTGCTTGCGTCCCCTCTCCTGACCCTGGTTGTCCCCCTCCCCGGGAGGTCATGTCATGCCCAGCGGGAGCCGAGCTTTTTCTCTGCTCTGTCATTGTAGCACGGGGAGAGGCTTACCTGTGGGTTTTGTCCTCGCCTAGTAACATTTAGACCTGATAGACACATGGGACAAGGTCTGGAGCCAGGGGCCCGTGTTTGCGGGTCTGCTGGAAGTCTAACTGGAAAACACCTCTCTGCATTTTCCTGACAAGGGGCTGAGGCAGCCAACAGCCTCTGGGCACACACAGGGCAGGGCTTTTGCTACTGCTAGAGTCTGGGGGAGGCTGAGGGAGCTGGTCTTGTTTAGCCTGGAGAAGAGGAGGCTGAGGGGAGACCTCATTGCTCTCTACAACTACCTGAAAGGAGGTAGTAGAGAGGAGGGAACTGGCCTCTTCTCCCAAGTGACAGGGGACTGGATGAGAGGGAATGTCCTGAAGCTCCGCCAGGGGAGATTCAGGCTGGACATTAGGAAAAAACTTTTCACATAAAGGGTCATTGGGCCCTGGCAGAGGCTGCCCAGGGAGGTGGTTGAGTCACTTTCCCTGGAGGTGTTTAAAGGACGGGTGGACGAGGCGCTGAGGGGCATGGCTTAGTGTTTGATAGGAATGGTTGGACTCGATGATCTGGTGGGTCTTTTCCAACCTGGTGATTCTATGATTCTATGTCTGCCCTGCAGCAGGCAGGAAAGAGCTCTAGCAAAGGGACTTTCTTGAGTCAGCAAGACGTTTAGAAGCCATGCAGCTGTGTGTCTCTTTGGACAGGCTGGACCCCCTCATGCTGGAGTGGGTGGTCCTGCTGGGAAAACATTGCTAGGAGCTTGCAGTCACCATGCTGGGGCAGTAGCCAGGTGCCAGCAGCGATGCTGCCCATGCAGCACGAGCTGCTGCAGCTTCCCTCTCCTTGGCTGGTGTCTGCCATAACCCGGTTTTCCATTCTCAGGGGTTGAGCCCTTCTTCCTCAAGGGACTCTCACTGCATCTGGCTACTAATTCATGTAGAAAGAAGCAAGATGTTAAATGCAGTAGCTGACGGGCAGTACCACTCCCCCTGCCAACTCCAGCATGGACACCTAGGATGAATCCCAGCAGAAAGTATTTGAGTTACATGCAACATGTGCCCCTCCATGGGAGGGATTGTTTTCCCCCAAGGAGCTTTGAATAAATCCCCAAAGGATTCCTCCTTTCTCTATGAGTTGTGCAAGGAGCCAAGGTTAAATGTCCCACGTTCAGCAGCAAGAATGCCTCACATCCCATCATATTTTAATGTCACCTTTCTGTTTGAAGTGTTGATGTATTCATCTTTCTGGTTAAGGAGCTGTCCCCATCAGTAAGTCAGCGATAACCCCCTCCTCCTAAGCCCACCTCCACCTTTTTCTTATCCTCCACCCAGGGGCAAAGGGAGCCCTGAGGGAACCCCTCTCCCATTCTGATTTGCACCAAGTCACTGTCTCTGCCCCTCTGATCCCCAAGGAAAGGAAAGGGAAACAACATTTCTTCTTGTGGAGCCAAACACACTCAGAACACCCACTCCATGGAGCAGAGACTCGGTCAGGCACTATCCCTGGGGTGAACAGGTAGCAATGATGTGACACCAATGTTCCTATCTGGGAAAAACATTCTCAGCTAGATCTGGGTGAATTTTGCAAATAGTAATCAAAGGAGAAAGAACAAGTGGTTGAGGCAGTCTAAGCTGCTTACTTGGTCTGGTTTCACATGTTTTGCTCAAGTTTAAATACAAGTACAAAACCAGAAAGATCAGATTCATTGCAGGACTAAGACCTGCTCCTTGATTTCTTCAGTAGCCACAGTGGCTGCAACTCTCACCCAAGTGAGACTCCATACACCAAGGAGCTTTGAGATTATATTTTCCTGCCTGAGGAAAGTGCTGTAGCGAGCAGGCTTCCCACACTTGGCTTGCTGGGTGCTTTTCTTTTTGTTATTTTTCTTTGAACAAGACAGAAATTACTTATCAACCATGTTGAACTGAGGTTATTTTTCCATTCGGTTTCTGAATGGAAGATTCATTTACCAGCAGTCTTGCATGACTCCAATCTCTGCTTCAGCCTTTTTTTCCTTCAGATCTTCAAGTGCTCAAGCCCAAGCTATCTGCTCCACCTTCTCAGTGGACATTCTGGCAGAAACTGCAGCCCCTGCTGTCCCACTCATGCCTGGTTTGCCCCACACATGGACTTTGCTGCTCACTTCTGCAGCCCTTCTCCTTGCCAGTGTGAACTGGCCACCTTCTTGACTTGGCCTAAGTTCTTTGAAACAGGGTCGCTCTGTCTGTGTGTCTGTACGTGTCTTGGTATAGCTGTGTCCTGGTATAGCCATGTCCTGATTTAGCGTCACCATGCCCTAAGAATTATAACAAGGAAGGGAAATCTTGACAGTTGACTGATCACCATCACTTCTCTGTTACTTGACATACTATCTTAAATATCCCTGTTGGACTCTAGCTCTTCCCCACTCCTGCATTCGTCCTCCAGTGGCACCCTCAGTTTTCCTACTGCAGGTAATATTAAAAGCCATTTATTTTTACAGGTTGTCTCCCCTGTGATGTTACGTGGACAGTCCCATGAAAAGATCAGATAGCATCCATAGACACATCCTGTCTTGGGTAGCAAGATTCTTAGGGTGCAAGTGGAGGAAGGTGGCTGCTCAACACTCTAGTATGACCAGTAAGAGTACATGAATACAGTGATAGTTATGTAGCAGTAGATGGCCCTGACTTGATGAATGGCTTTATGATGCAATTTAGTTGAGAGGCCCTCACAGGTCATGCTTGCCTATCAAACTTTGTCTAGGCTTCCCTTGGATGAACACAGAGAACTGCCTGCAGAAGGGCAGAGGAAAGGGAAGGACAGCGGGTGAGGTTTCAGCTGCTGGGAACACCTTCTGTGCTCCCTCTCCCCTGAGCAGTTCCTAATAACTTGGTAGCTCTGCAAAGGATCTCTTGGAGTCCATCACTTGCCTTAACTGAGAAGCCTGGATGGCTGGAGATTGGAGAGTTGATTGTGGCTATGCTCCCCTTGGCATCTCTGCTTTTGATGGATTTATGCTCCATTATAGCTCAGCATCCCAGCATAAGAGCCACTTGCCAGGCTGTCGCAGTGCGGGATAAAATTGCTGAACATATTGGAGGATTCTTTTTTTTTTTTCTTGTCAAGAACTTCTTATAGCCCAGCCGCTATGATTAGCAGTATTAACCAGCCTGGCCACTGTGAGGGTGACTTTTATTTAAGAATTACTTTGGGAGATCTACTAGACAAAAGTAAAATAATTACCAGGGCCAAAATCCTTAAGGAGATCTCCAGTTTCTAATAAGGACACTTTAGCACATCAAAGATTCAAGCAAACGGGCAAAATGCTGTCTACAAAATCAAGTGTTTAGTTCAAAGGAATGAAAATGTTGGTAAAAGAGATGAAAAGAAAAAGAAATTTTAAAGCATCCCTAGCTTATTTAGAGTATAACCAAACACTGGTAATGCCAACCTAGCCGGCTGAAAACAAAGCTCACAGGAATCTGATTCCTTTTGAGTGCTGCATCATCAAACTAAATATGTACTCACAGCCATATTCAGAGTTAGCTGCAGCAGCAAAGTACTGATCTTGCACATAGAGACTGTAAAAGCCAGAACCCAGCTCTGCAATCAGAACTAGGTTTTTCTTGGCAATGCCTCAACACAGCATGTCAGAAATTAATTGTTCTTGCAAATAAGAGGGACTGGATCAGTGATATTAAAACAGATTTTTCTTCCAAATGGTAGACCTTCAAGAGAAACTAACATGCTACAGACTAGGAGAAGTCTGGCTGGAGAGCTGCCTGGAGGAGAAAGACCTGGGGGTGTTGGTTGACAGCCGACTGAACATGAGGCAGCAGTGTGCCCAGGTGGCCAAGAAGGCCAATGGCATCTTGGCTTGTATCAGAAACGGTGTGACCAGCAGGTCCAGGGAGGGTATCCTCCCTCTGTACTTGGCACTGGTGAGACCGCCCCTCGAATACTGTGTTCAGTTCTGGGCCCCTCACCACAAGAAGGATGTTGAGGCTCTGGAGCGAGTCCAGAGAAGAGCAACAAAGCTGGTGAGGGGGCTGGAGAACAGGCCTTATGAGGAACGGCTGAGAGAGCAGGGGTTGTTTATCCTGGAGAAGAGGAGGCTGAGGGGAGACCTCATTGCTCTCTACAACTACCTGAAAGGAGGTTGTAGAGAGGAGGGTGCTGGCCTCTTCTCCCAAGTGGCAGGGGACAGGACAAGAGGGAATGGCCTGAAGCTCTGCCAGGGGAGGTTTAGGCTGGACATCAGGAAAAAATTCTTCACAGAAAAGGTCATTGGGCCCTGGCAGAGGCTGCCCAGGGAGGTGGTTGAGTCACCTTCCCTGGAGGTGTTTAAGGCACGGGTGGACGAGGTGCTAAGGGGCATGGGTTAGTGTTTGATAGGAATGGTTGGACTCGATGATCCAGTGGGTCTCTTCCAACCTGGTGATTCTATGATTCTGTGATTCTATGCGCTACACATGAGCAGCTATGGATGGATAGTCCTGATATGAAAACCATAGTATTTTATAATTGAATTGCACTTTTTTTCCTTGGCATTTTATCTTGTCTAAAAGGGCCTGTCAAAATAACTGATACATCATACCTGTCAGACCCAACCGAGATAGGTGAGAGGAAACAGCAGCCAGCCAGAACCCAGGGGCATCACAAACAGGAGGTGCACCTCCAGTCAGAAGTCCTGCAGTCAGGAGCCAGCATACCCGTAATGCCAGTGCAGAATAAATGAGGTTTTCCTTTAAGATTTCATTGGAGACACAAACAAGCATCCTGACCTCTGATCAAGCTCCATAATGCAGTCTGCTTTTCAGCCCCTCTTGCTTGCTTTCCTTGATGCTCTGTCATCAAACAGTGGCCTGTTGTTGTAGCCACTAGGAACTCCCTGTTGACTCTTTCCCATGCTAATTGTGCCAACACCACCCAACAGAAGCCAGGAGGAGGTAGCATTGTCCTGCCAGCACAGCTGGCTGTCACTTCTGCTTCTCAGGGATGGGACAGCATTTCTGCAACTACTTCATAGCATCGAACATATTCTCCATTCAGCATCCTTGGAACAAGCATGAGCATCCCCAGCACATTGTCATGTTGTGAACACAGGTAAGCCTCATTTTTTTCCTCTTCCAAGTGCTTAACATGCTTTCTGGGTTTGCTTGGATAAGGGTCCTGATGAACCTTCACAAAGCATAGGGCTAAATTCCCAGCTAGTATGTTGCCTTGGGGACCCTTAGGAGAGCATAGGGTTCTTAATGAGTGATGAGGGATCGATCCTCCAGAGTGCTCTGGCTACTTGTGTAAACCCTGTGGATAGGTATTCTAAAGAGCTGCTGTCCTCCATGAAGAGTGGGTGGGAATTAAATCAGCACCATTCTCGAGCTGCACTGAAAAACCCTATTTCCTGCTGACCCAGGCAGCAGTGAGGCACCAGTTACAGCAGTCCTGGGACCTGATGTCCCAGGCAGCTACTGCAAGGCTTAAGAAAACGTAGAGGAGCATCTCCATGAGGGTGATCAGAGCAGGCATGGAGTCACAGGCTGAGGTGTGCTCCAGACAGGTCAGCTTGCTCATCCTATGTCCCCCACCTCCAACTGTAAGTCTCCAAAATCCATCAAATGGAAAGATTTGTGTGACTTGTCTTTGAAGCCTCCCAGAGGGAAATACTCCACTATTTCTCCAGGTGACCTGCTTCAGTACCTCATGGTCGGAAACAGGAAGCAGGACCTGATCCCAGACTAGGGGAAGGCAAGACCAACGAGTGAGGATGGAGGAGCACAGCTTCTCCAAGCAGCATGGTGAGCAGCCAGAAACAGGCAGTAGGATTGCATTGTCTACCTCCAAGTGGAGGGAGCACATTAATCAGGTTAAGTGGCCACCATGTAACCCTTCCAGCCCTTTGTTGCTCACGGGACAGGATGCTGCTGGTTGCCATCTGCAGCCAGCGTGGGCTCCACGTGGTGGGCCAGAGCCATTAGAGTGAGACTGACACCACTCCGGTGGCTTTCAATAGCAACAATGGCAGGCACTCAAAAGCAAGGAAGACGGTCTTGATGTATTTAGCACTGTAACCCCCCCTTGAAAATAATGAGAGCTGACTCCTTTGTGGGGCTGGGGCTGAATGGGTGTAGTAAATCTTGTTGTCTTTAACTTCTGTGTCTGGGGAGGTTGGTGCTCCTCATTCATTCATTAGACCCTAAGCCGTCTTGAGGAGGAGAGGTCATGGTAGTACCTTATAACATGCCCACGTTAAATCACTTTATACAGACTGTTTTTTAGTATGCTCATAATCTCCTCCCCGTGTGTTGGTGATGTCTAGCCTTATTAAGGGCTCATGGCCTTATCTTAGTTTTCCTGCAAACCAGATGCATGTAATGATATTCGCTTCTATTATTTTCCCAGCTGTACGTTCTTTTGCTGGTTAATCTTTGTTTCCATGTAGTTTAACAAGGGCTATGTGGATGCACATAGATTTCTTGCTAACTCTTGGAAAAGAAAAAAAGGTGGTGTTTTATATTTCCAGACTTTTGTAAAACGACCACAACTATCTGAAATCTGTACTAGCTACATACTACCCCTGTGAGAGACCCAAGTCAGCTTTCAGGACAACTCTACCTCCAGACAGGACGGACTATAGGGGCACAGCAGTGGAGATGAGCAGGTTCCAGTTTACATACCACTTGTATCTGGAAAGCAAAAGAATTCAGATAAGCAAAACTTAACTCAAAACATCAGTGATAATGTAGTAAATAACAGTAGGTGAAATGGCCTTCTTGCACATGACAAGCAGAATTCTCTCATCTTTGAGGTTTTCAGCCTGAGGTTACATGAGCTGCCCAGTGGGGAGATCCTCAGGAAAGAGTCAAGTCCTCCACTCTCTTGGTGCTGCCCAAAATTAGTTTCAGGAGGACTCAGGCTCGTTCTTGTGTTGAAGCCTGCCCTTATCTTCTTCAGGGATGTCACTAGCTGAAGCCTAACAAATCTGGTTAAGTATATGCAAGCTATTGTTTTCACAGAGGCTGCGATTTGACCGATGGGATGTATTTTCACATTAATGAAAAGGCCAACCAGCTGCTAGGTTTAAGATATACTGCCTCCAAAAAAAAAGGGAATCTGACAGCTTTTTAGAGAAAAGGTTTGCAGGTTTTGTTTTTAGATAGGAGCAAAACACCATGCTTTTTTCTGCCCTCATTTTCAGCAACTGTTCTGATGGAAAAGAAATTGCAAAGGAAAAATAACCCTCAAGGTTATCTTTTAAATTTGCAGCTGAAAATGAGACTGAAACAGAAAATACCTTGGAGAGCATTACTAATTGGAAGTGCTTCCTTTCTCCTCCCCACCTCCAGTCAGAATAGGAAAAGAATGCCAGTTTACTTCTCTGTCCCATTGGATTTAATGTGTTTGGGAAATTTTTTTTGTCTATATGTTATAATGCTATCATGACCCTATTTCAGTTACTGGGCTTCACAGAATGCTGCCGCTTCATTCCTTCTTCCAAATCAGATGTAAATATGGTGGAGTTTGTCTATTCCTTCTCCTTAGGCACAGGAATTGGAAGAGTAATAGTCAGCTTAATAATTTTATTTTATGCATAAAAAGGAAAACCAGAAAGCACATTTGAACGAGAGTCCTTATACTTCACGACATCTAACTGGAGAGCAGGACAAGGCTCAAGGCCATCTGCCCTAGCTGCTCTTGACATCTGCTATCTTAACTGTCCAGCCTGGGGATCAGAACAAGTTACTATTAATTATTGAAGGCAGCACTTTCAGTACTGGCTTTTTTAGCAGGGGTCAGTGTAATGTCCATTCAGTTGCAGACACACTGAAAACTAAATGCATGACCCCAGTCAAAGTTCATTGTAGAAACACAGATCTGGGCCATGACCCTAGAAATAGCTCAGCCTGTTTTGCAGGAACAAGGAGGAATAGAATTACCTATTAGAATAAAGTTACCATGTTCATATAGATCGGCAACTTCTTCCATAAATAAATGGAAAGATTTTTGAGGATGAGTGACAGCAGCACCTAATTGTATAGATTTTTTTTTTAATGATCTTTTCACCTGCAGCAAACATCAGGTCAGAGGCTGGAGGCAGTCATCTCATCTGGCATGCCCACTGTGAGACTGCAACATCCTATGACCCTGGGAAAAATGAAAGGAAAGGGAACTGGGGAAAGCGACACTGAGAATATAACTCTCCTTAAGGTGGGACAGAGAGCTTTTACATTTTTTGTTAAAGCATTTCTCAGTTCAGGTTAATAGAGATGAGTGGAGTGGCACAGCCCATACCTGGACACGGAGGTGTTGGAGGAGCACACAGAATGGGCGGTGAGGGAATGAGGATCCCCACATGCTCTCTGCCTGTCAGGTGCAATTCACTGCTGCCAACAGAACAAGTCAGTGAAGCAAACATAGAAACTGGCTGATTTAAGCTGACATTTCCAGATGCTCACTGTGGTTATGCTGTTAAAAAACCCTAGGGACCTGGAAATCTGGAAATATCGATTTGAGATTGCAGTGCTTCAGGACAGATTTTGCCATAAGACATAAGAAAGGATGGTGGCATAAAAGCCCCCCCTTGCCCTGGCTGTTGTCTTAACAGTGCAGAAAGGGCCTCAGGTCACAAAGTTGTTGTCCCCCAGCATTGCCTGTCTTAACTCTTCTCTGCCCAGAATATGCCATGCAACAAATCAGTTGTTTGGACAGCCCATATCATCATACTTCAAAGAAATATGGGATGTCTGTAAAAGCTGCTCCCTTAACAAAATTTTCATTTATGCTCTTCCACAGGAGCATGGGACTGTGTTTTCATGCACTGGGGTGTCCTGATGAGGTGTTGTCCTTGGACAGTGCTTGAGCTTCCGAACTCTTCCTGCAGTAAGCAGCCATGCTTTTGGAGAGCAAATGCTTTGGGGTCCTTTTAATTCAAGTGCAAATTCAAGAGGATGGCAGTGAACTCCTAAACACACTTTTTTTCCTATTTTCATAAAAATATTTTATGTGAATGCTTTCAATGGTAACAGAGTTAAATAGTATTTTTTGTCCAATTGAACACTATAGAGGGATAAATTTGCAATATTCTGTATCTTCTCCCTTTATTTTCAAGAGCAAAAAGACACATTTGCAGCCTTGCCCTATGTTTACCTGAGCCAATTTGCCATGATTATTCATAACTCACACTGTCACAAAGTTTGGACTCCTTGCTTTCTGTTTCTTTCAATGAGGAATATATGCTTTGGCAAACCTCCTATGAAAATACTGGCTACTTTAAAAAGACATATTTCATGGTCTCATCAGCTGGGAGGCTGAGGAATGTATCACTTGTGTTTATAAATTTAAAAGTTCGAAAAAAATACAGACCCATTAGCAATATTTGGAAGGAAGAGAATGGCACTGATCACTAAAGGAAAAGCTTGATGATTTATACAGCTGAGCTTGCAACTATACAAGATAAATACAGAGGTGACGCAAAGACCTCCAACTGAACTAATTTGGCTTCTGCCTTCAGTCTGAGTCCTGTGGGCATTTTGGTGACAGAAGTGTCCTCTTGCTTTTCCAAAAGGGACATGAGCTTGGCCTTTAACTCCCTTAAAGAGGCTGAACGTACTTCAACAGAACTGGTAAAACCTGTGTTGAAGGATTGAGTACTGGTATAACCCAATCTTTCATTTTCAGAGGTAATTTTTTTTCCACAACCAGGAAAACCACTCTTATGAGAATATACAACTTTAAAGGAAAATTTTTATCCTTTTAGTACTAATAAAAAAGAGAAGCATGTTTATTAATCACAGCCTCAAAACCCTTCGTGAAAGGTCCAGTCAGGGCAGTTCATTTGTCTTTGCAGCCCGACGCTTGCAGTCTATGGCAGATCCTCTCCCAAAGCCATGAGACAGTCAGTTGAGCAATGTTGAAAATTCGCTGGTACTAATAAAACAGGAAGAGGACTTCCTTTTCTGTGTACATTTGAAGAAGCTAAATGTACCTGTCAGGGTTATTCCATACTGCAGGACATCGTGCTCAGCTTATAAACTGGGACAATTGGCCAAGGACCCACGATTGCTGCTCAGGAAGGGGCTGGACATTGGTCATTGGATGGTGAGCAACTGTATTGTGTATAACTTGTTTTGTATATTATTAATATTATCTCTCCCATTTGCTGTCCTATTTAAACTGTCTCTATCTCCATCCATCAGTTTCAGAATTTTTTCATTATTCTCTCCACCCCACTGAGGTGGGGGCAGGTGAGTGAGCAGCTGCATGGTGCTCAGTTGCTGACTGGGCTTACACCATGGCCGAACTTTTCGTAGAATCATAGAATCACTAGGTTGGAAAGGACCCACTGGATCAACAAGTCCAACCATTCCTATCAATCACTAAACCATGTCCCTCAGCACCTCATCCACCCGTGCCTTAAACACCTCCAGGGAAGGTGACTCAACCACCTCCCTGGGCAGCCTGTTCCAGTGCCCAATGACCCTTTCTGTGAAAAATTTTTTCCTGATGTCAAGCCTGAACCTCCCCTGGTGGAGTTCGGTGTGATCTGGTTTCTTCCCATGATGTGATGGAGCATGAACTCAAACCCAAGGGAATCCCCAGAGGACAGCCTCACACCATCAGCACCCTCACCTCTGCTTATCATCTCTGCTACGTCACCACAAGGGCTGTATGTGGTTTCACACAGAGGAAGACCCCAGGCCATTTCAAGCTCTGAGATTCAAAACTTACCCCCTGTATTATATTTTTTAATTATATCTTATTTTAGCATTGCTTATTGCTGTGATTTAGTAGTGGATGGGTACAGTTGGACTTCACAATTTCAAAGGTCTTTTCCAACTTAGCAATTTTATGAACTGGTGATAACTGAAGGTCAATTAATAACCAGCCCAAAGCACAGACCGCAGGGTAGGTAAGCCTCTGTGTTTTATTCAGACTTTGTTTTCTGCATTGATTTTTCAGGGAGCCCAGTGCAATGTCTAATCTACATGAGGCAAAAAGTGCAGATCATGTCAGCAACATCCACACTCAGGAGGAAAGTGAACAACTCTCTTTGCCAAAGACAGATGGAAAATAGCTGCTCTGGATGCTGCTGTTGTTTGGAGGACTCTGACCAAACTCCAGAAAGCAAACTTTGGCAGAAGTGACCAAAATGACCTCCTCCCCATAAGACAAGATAGATAATTACTGTCAGCTGTCCTCCTAGACCACTTAAGGGCAGTTTCATTGAAGCTGAGTGCTAGCCAGTTCCCTCTTGTGCATGTTCCCCATTTCTCACTAAGATAATGAGAAACTCTGTTAGAGACACCTTGGCTCAGCCAGAGGTTACCAAGTCACAGGAAATGAATGGATGCTTTACAGGGGACCATGCCATATAATCGTTAGGATACCTTGGTCTTAAAATCTGTGGCCACCCACAAAAAAACTAGCTATGCACTGATCTATTTAGGCTGGAGAGGTTTGAGTGCCTGTCTTTCAATCAGATGCATCAAAAAAAACCTTGTCACCCCTGTGTGAAATTTCACAACTCCTCTCACCTAGTTCTGCTGTGTTTTTTGAAGCGTGGGTATTTTGTCGTATTACGTTTAAGCGTGATGAGCTTCTAGTCATCAAACTGCTTGGTGGGGAATGGAGTTGAGGTGGTTCACAGTGAATGGACAAGCTCTTCTGTATTAGCAGAGGGAACCTGCATTGCCCCATGCGTTCCGCTTCTCCCTCACATCCCGATACATTTGTGGGTGGCCATGAGGATGGTGCTGGGCAGCTGTAGGACGAAAACCCCATTGGTTTCTTTGCGACTGGCTCTTGATGGCTGCCCAAGCTCTTGGCTGAGTCCTGTGTGAGGTTGTGTCGCCCAGCACCAAACAGTTGGCAGCCAAAACCACTCTCTTCAGGGTCTGTCTTCTCACTGTGTTTGCTTGTAGTGAGATTTCTTTTTCTTCTGAATGCTTGCAAGTAGTGTTTGGACCTGTGCAATCATCTGGTGAGACCCACCCAGTCCTAACCTTTCGTATAGGGAAGAAAAAAACCCGCCATCTAAAAATATGGCCCCATGTCTGGGTGTGCAGCATGCATATGAGATTGATTTACTGTAGTGCTGGACTTAAAGCCCCCCCATCTGGATCTGTTATCTGCTTGGTAACCTGAGTTTTCTTGTGACAGAAGGTCTGCTTCTTCTCTGCTGGAGAAAAACACAACCAACAACAACAACAAAAAACAACCAAATCAAAACAAGTGTTTTTATTAAACTTGCATGCACTTAAGCCATTTCTTTGAACCTTTACAATTCGGCACAGTGTTCACTGGCGATGAATGTCTTCATCTGGCTTTAAAAGGTGGGAACAATGCGTGCACTTAAATCCCTTAACTGGAAATTTCTTGCCTTTCATTTGTTTAGCCACAGTAGAGAAAAGACTAGTCACAAAACTTTCCTCTGTGCTTAAGAAGATTTCTCCTTTGAAGCAGCAACAACAATAATACTGTAATAGAAGTAAAGCCTGCTCTTCTTACACCAAGCATATTTTCTTCTGAAGAAACGTGCTGCAATTGCAATGACAAAGTCGGGCTTGCTAAGCAGGGCCGTTTCCCCCTGCTACTTTGTGTTGAACTTTTACAAGCAAGCCATAAATACATAGATACCAAAGAGTTAATTTGCGTTTTTAAACCTCCTTCCCAATATCCTCTCTCATTCCTGCATAAAATCCCCATGTCCAGACATCAAATCAGTAAACCCTGTTGCCTGTCAGAGAATACAATGTCAGGCCATTAGTATGTTAATAAGTCCGGAGGGTGACAGGTGGCCTAGTAGACAGCTCAATTAAGCTGCTCATTAAACACACGCTAACGAACAGCCAAGGCAGGGCCTGAACAGCACCATTCTGTAATGACATGATGTCAGAGCGAACAAATGAGGAAAAATAACAAAAACATTACAGCAGTGACAGACGCCACTAATAGGGACCCCTTGCACTACATCAGCCCTCAAATCAATGAGCAACAGGGATCAAAAAACTCGACCCAACATTCTCAGGGGACTGAATACAGCAAGATTTTTTTGGTGAGGTTTTTTCCTCTCTTTTTTTTTGCCACCCCCCCCCCCGTAACTAAAATTATCCTGGAATATCACAAATTAATAATAGAAGGGGGAAGGAAAGAAAGGGGCAGAACTTGTTTGCCATAAGACAGAACCATAATATGTGAAAACTGTGAAAGGTGAGGTCTGAATGAAAATCATTATTTAATGGGATCATCATTTAAATTTGATTGGCACTTTTTCCTTTATCTCGCCTTTTCTCCCCCTTTTTCTGAAGCCTGCAGGTTTGAATGATTTGCCATACCTGCTCTGCCTACTCATTCGCCATAGGTCACCCTACCATTTAAGGAGTGCAGAGACAACTTTTAAAGTGCAGATTTGTAGCTATTATTTTTAAAAAGGGGACTTCTAGCAGCTGGTGGAAAAAATCCTATCATTTTCAAGTAAGGAGCTTTCTGGATAATAAATTCAAGCATCCAACTGGTGCTGAAATGACATTTGAGTCCCGCATTGCTAAACTAATAGGCTGGTTGACCATTATAAGGTCACGACCTTAGCTCTCATCCTAGCTGCAGAGCTGTGTTAAGTTAACAACTGATACCTCACTGTGTTTCCTTAAAGGTCTAACTCAAGATTCGTGCTAATAACTAGGATAATCAAGTCGTGCTGTGGAGTGAATTTGCAGCAGCAACTTTCTGGGGAAAAAAAAAAGATCATTTGGAAGCTATTAATAGACAGGTGTGGAAGCAGCTGCAGCAGCCAGCAGGCTTGCAGATACAAGTCTGCCATAATATTTAGGAAGCCCACTAACCAACTCCTAAAGTTTAACCTTGAGAGTCGGCCAAATTCAGCCACATGTGAGCCATCGGGCGACAGCTCTATTTCCTACAGCTTGCACCTTGTGGAGCATCTTGTACCTGCCCAAGCAAAGTAGGCGCAAAGGGCTGTCACATCAAATGATTGATTTTTTTGCAGCCCTTTTGGCCTGCTGCAAATCAGGTACTGAATGCTGGAAAATGGGTACTACAGGATGCAAGCCTGGTGGGTGTTTCTGGGCTGAATCTGTGCCAGGTACAATGATGCAAGGCAGACATCAGATGTCAGTAACAAAACAACAGGACTTGCCCTAATGTGGTCACAAAAAACTAACAAAATTGAAGACCAGCTCAATGGTGGTATTGGCACTGCTTGCGCGAGGTTTACACATCTCTTCACATTGGTCTCACTTCTGAGGTTGGATCACTTTAACTACTTTAATTCTAATCTGACAGTGTTAAATTAGTATGAAAACTCAACTTCAGATCAGTTCTCACAGGCAAGTGGCTGGATTAAAAGTGCACTCCTTCTGGTCTGTGGCAGAGTGGACTCAGAGAAGTAGGTAACAGGAATTGCGAGGGGAACAGCCTTCTTCTTCTACACTTAACAAAATATAAAACTCCAACAAAGTCAAGGGAGATGCACCAGTGGAGAACATAGCACTTCAATACTTGGTACCTTCTTCCAGAAAAATTTCATCCATCTCCCAGTGTCTTTCATGCTTATTTTGTTTACACAAAGAACTGGCTATACCAGTGCAAGTTCTTTTACTTCACTACTGAAGTGCATAGATACGTTTTTCTTGCCATCCACCCCTGTCACTGATTCTGTTGTGCTGGTTTGGGTCCCCTTCATCTTTTCTGCATCTATCTCTAGGTTCAGGACTGGACAAAAAGCAATTTCGTCCTGGAGAAGTCATCTGAATCCTGTGTGGCCATTTCAGCTTCAGATATCTTCCTGGTGTAACACAGCAAGGAGCAACACTTAGCAATCTGGGAATGCAAAATAAATGTGGAAAGATAATGTGTACTAAGTACCAGTTAAAGAATGAGCATTTCTTGTGTCTATGAGGCTTTGAGACGATGTAAAGTGTAATATATTAAACCACATGAACTCGATCAAAAGTGTCGGAGCATCATATCTACAGACTGCGAGACATGATGAAAACAAACCAGTTAGTACTTGCAGCAGTGATGTTCAACATCAGCAGCCGGATTACAACTGCTGCTTTAGAAGCAAACACAACTCTGAAGAAGAAACTGCTTTAAAATTATGAGGAGCAGCAGTGAGCTGAATGTGCCTCCAAAATCTCCAGTGTCAGCCTTCCTCTTCCTCCCAGTGCCCTTCCAGCATCAGGAGGGGGTGGGGGCTTTGCCAGACAGGGCGACAAACACCACCAAGCATCACCACATCTGACTGAGATTTAGCATGTTTACCTTGCAGAAAACAGCAGGAACTTCTGTGAGGACGTCCTTATGTATTTTGGAAGATCTGGTCTCTGCTCTATATACATTGCTTCTGGATTGCTATGGGCTCCATCATTCTGGATGCTGCCCCTGTACTGGTCCTACAGTGGTCTGTTTAAGATGGAGAACAACCATATGACAACTGAAAGAAGGAAATATCCAGTGCATTTGTACCATACATCTTACCATATGCTGTGGGGTAGACAATATGTTAAATTATTATTTTTAGAGATATTTGTAAAACAGCTCATGACAGTCAAAGGCAGAATGGTGTCCAAAAGGTGCTCCCAGATCCAATCATACACCAAGGGATGGATGGGCGGGCAATAGAAAACCACCCCAACAGCAGTACAGAGGGCCAAGAAGTTTAAAAGAACAGAGAGGTACCTGGGAGTGCACCCATATTTGTCCCTGGCAGACTCACCTGCTCCGTAGCTCCATTCCACACAAAAATTAAAAAACGTCGCATGCAGATTTTACAAACAGTTCATGGGAGGCAGGATAGTGTCAACATGAGCTGGAAATAAAGCTGAAGCTGAGAAATCAATGCTCACGTGGGAAAAGCTAGAAGATAATGTGAGAAGGGCACTTTGATAAAGAAAATTACACTAAGCTGACATTGCAGGCAAGTCCTCTCCATGGTGACATCAGCCTCATTGAAAGAAAATTTCTCCTGTGTCTGGCAAGAGTTCACATGGGATGGGGATGAAAGTTTACCTTGCCATAACTCCTCCCAGAAATTTCTTTTTGCAAGCCCTGTCCCAGGGTTTGAAGGTGATGGCCATCAGTGCTTCCCTGCCCTGACCTAAGCAGGCACTGGCAGGGACTTTCCATGGCCCCTCAGTGAGCCTTCTCATCCAACAGACATGGCATAACACAAGAAATGGCTCTCAAACACCCCTGTTTCCATTGGGGTGTGTGAGCTCCACACATTCTTAGAAACCTTCTCCTTACTCAACATTGATCACACCGATTTAGAGAGCAGCCTTCGGCATTTAGCTTCTTGTCACTGTTTGGTATGTAACCATACATCTTATTTACTAGACAATATTCCAGTTCTGTCTGCTCTTTGGTGAATTATCTCTGTCCCTCCCTGCTACCCTTTCCCTAAACCCAGATTCTTCCAAACCTCTGTCTTTGTGTCCTGGTTTTGATCCCACTGTTGTCTCCTACCTGTATCTACAGTCTGTGGCCCAGCCTCGATCATTTCTGGTCTCATCTCGCTGTTCCAGACACCAGATCTCTCAGCTCTGATGACCAAACTCAGTTTCTCTCTCCTCTTTGGCTATTTCCAGGTCTCCATCCCAGTTTCCTTGTCTGGTTACCCTCATTCCTCTTCTCTGAGCAGGCTAATTTGCATCTTTTTGTCATGAAGCCAGGCAGACTCCCTCCCATGGGTCACTGGTAGTGGAGAAGACTGAGTTCTCCTGCAGCTTGAATCCAAGTCAAAGACTCCCCCATCAGCCAAAAGAAAATTTTAACTGCATAAAAAGTCATAGCTGGCTCTGGATTATACCCAAAGCCAACAGAATTTTCAAGGAATGAAATTACTAAAATTGACAAAGACTTCATTGAGCATGTGCAAAAATCTCTTTATTATAGTTCTGTCATAATCTGTCCAGATTTGGCTGCATTTTTTCAAAGGGCAGTAAAATACAAATCCCTAATAAACTGTCATTTTGCCAGATCCAGATAATTCAGATTTTCAGGTGAAAAGCCCTATGTGTTTGGGAAATGTCAAAAAATAATCTTTGCACAGAAGAACTCTGTTTCATTGTGCCTCACTGTGAGTTATATTTCTGTAAATGTCCTAACCACTTGGTTTGGTGTTTTCCAAGAATTCAGCCTGAGCAGTCACTTATGCAAAAGAGTTCCTATTCAAACTCTAACCCTTGTGAAAAGTAGGAACAATAATAAATAGGGCCCTATAACGTCAGAAAGAGAAGGCAACTGGTGCAATGGTTGTGAGTTGAGGAGGCTGGATAAAGAACACAGATGAGAAGACAGAGTAAATCTCTTGAGGTCAAGGTGATACTTTGGAGGGTTTAATTTGCGTTAGGCTCCAAAGGTATGAAGACACTATTTCTTCTGAAAGGACAATCCTTGCAACTATGTGCATGTCTGTGGGGTGGGGCAAATTTCAAAGCAACTAAGTACTACATCATTTCACGAGTCTTGCTTTTGGGGTAAAGGTGTGTTTGTCTTGTCAGTGTAAGAGTCCAGTTTTGTTATCTCTGACTGGCTGGAACTGAAGCTGTTCTGGAGAACTCCGAGAGGGACTTCTGTCCATGGAGGGCTATCCATTCAGGGTGCAAGGTGAGACCTGGATGCAAACCCTCATCCGTGACTGTCAGTAGACTTTACCTCTTTCTGAAACTCATTCTCTGTATTATCTCCCAAGGGATGTACCAGCAGCAATGTAGAAGGCAGCCAGCAGCCAAGTGGCAGAGGCTCCAGCATGTATCCCACCAGCTGACATAGGTTTCCAAACCTGACTCTGTACCTATGCTGCTAGCAGAGGAGAGCTGGCATGGCACTCTGGCACGGCACTCTGGCACGGCTCCTGCTGCAGGTAGGTGCTGAAAAACAAGCGCTTGGTCTGAAAAGCCTTCTGTGGGAAAACACACAGCTTTAGGGGTCAACCTAATTTGTGTCCTGTGCCACGGTTTGCCTGCAGTCCTTGCCCTGCTACTGATGTTGTTTTCAGATTGTGGGTTACTGCCATGAAAGGTGGGTGGCCTCTTCCCGCTGCTCCTGCTGGTAACTCCAACCTGGAAGAAATGCCAAATGCTTGATTCCATCGTGCTCCTCCTGGCTCTGGTACCTCCATCTCACGAAGGTCAGGAGAAAAGAGCCAGGGCTTTTGTGAGCGGAGAAGACAGGCTCTCTTCTTTCACAGACAACAGTTTGACAAAACACATGTGAGCTCTTAAAAAAAAAAGGGAAAGGGAGAGGAGGCAACCTGGAGGAAGGGCACAGGACAGCCATCAGCCACACTCCTGCCACCCTGCTTTCTTCACCCTGTTTGATGGCACTTCATTAATACCTTCTGCACAAAGGCATCTTCTCTGGTACACAAATCCAGTCTGTGTGGATCATGCTCACTCTCCTTCTGGTATTTAATACTGCAAAACAGGCCAGCAATAAGAGTATATCAATTATGCCCCAAATTTTCCTTTCAGATGTGTGGGTGCTTGGCCCATACCCAAGGGCTCAGCCCATGCCTCCAGACTCAGAGTATTCCAGCACTAGTGCTGGGTTGCTCCTTTCCCAGCTGGAGATGCTCAGAGAAACTGTGGCTCCCCCATGCTCTTCCCTAGTGTGTGCTCTGCCCATCTTCTCCCAGCCAGCTAGAAGCATTATTCTCAAAATATCTGCTTTCCTGTTTTTGTTTTGTGCCTTAGGTAAATGCTGCCAGGTCATATATACAATAAAAAAGGCTTTAAGCATAGCAATAGGGCTTTCAGTTTACTAGACTGTTTTTGTGAGCTGATCTTTGCTTATCCCAGTGAGTGTTAGTCTATCAGACGGAGGCATTAATGCAGAGGTGAAACAACTCCATTTTGGGGTATTCTGTGTCAGCTGAAAGAATGACACATGTCAGATTTTCCAGATCTGCTGGGAATTGTCTGCCTGCTGAAATTAAATAAGCAAATCAAGTCTTTAAATCTTACAGCTCTATAATGGCTAAAATATTCCTTGTGATTAAAGCCTGGAAAATCAATATAATCTTTGTGACATTATTAAAAAGTGCTCATCTAGTCAGAGCCAGGTGAGGCTTCTGGACACCAAGGACACAGCATCATTTCTCCTGTTTGGAATGGTTCCTGGAAAAGCAGCAAATGTGGCTCTGGAACATGCCTGCCACCCCCAGAGGAATGCCCTGCCAGCAGCTCATGATCTTGCCGCTGCTAGGGGGCTCTCCAACTGCAGCATGGTTGCTCCCAGGGTGCTCTCCTTCTGCCCTTAAATCCTCTCACCTCCAATCTAATAGCTGGGTCCTCAGCCCAACCCAACCCAACCCAACCCAATCATCCAGTTGGTCACAAAGTGGCTGGTTTCCCTGATGTGATACTCCAAGTTTTCCCCCTGTTTAGTTAAACCAGCAGCTGTCACAACTGGGACCCAGGGCATGTGGACATTTTACTTGAAGCGATGGTTTTCCTCTGTTTTAGACACAACTGCATAACTATGGTCTGACCAGATATAACTTAATGGGCTGCACCTCACCAAGAATTGCAGGAAGTTTGGGCCTTAGGAAGTTTGAGAATGCTCTAATAGAAGTGAAATATAGATGTTGCACTTGAAGTAGGTCGTTCATATTGATGTCACTGGTCTAAAGAAAACAATCAGTTTTTTGGAGTATCCCCAGACTAGCAGAACATCTGGATTTCCTAAGTTATTGGATGGCTGTCATTTCTAAAAAAGTCAGCTACCTCTCTTGAAAAGCCTAAATACAAAATTTCTGAGTCCACATTGGGCATTCTTTCTTCTCACAGGCAGCATTTTATCTTTAGATGGATCTGCAATGTCTTCCCAGGAGGTTAGAGATATGTATACGAATACGAGCACAGGACACATCCCCCAGTGCTTGAAAATGTGTGGTAAGACTATGAGGAAAATAAC